>NC_046644.1:3173565-3529190 GCF_900324485.2 Mastacembelus armatus | reverse complement strand
AGGCATTAGCACCACTGCAAAATGTATCTCTGTTTTACCCCAAAATAAAGGACATTAACAACAAACTAAAGGTGCAAGACCTAAAAAAATGTCATAAAACTAACATGAAGGGGGCAGGGTCGAGGGGGAATAAGTTCACCTCTGGGCCTCAGGTTAATTACAGTCAATCACAACACAAATTGCTCGCAAATAAAGAATGTCATAATTTTATATAATATTGTAAATAGCCTACATTATACTGTACTGTAATACTATATTTAAAACAAAATTAATCTGAAAACCAAGGTGAATTGGTGAAGTCTTGACCACTGGTTGACAGTGTTGTGGTATGAGTAGGCTAGAAGCAAAGAAACACAAATGAATAGGAAAAGGTCAAAGCCATCAGGTGTTGAATTTAGATAAAAAAGAAAAGAAGAAGAGGAGAAAAAAGCAATGGACCTATGTTATCTCCTTATGAATATAATATGGATGTAATGAATTATGCTAACATTAATTGATAACGGCTAACTTAGCTCTTGTTATGCTTGCAATGATTATAGGCTACATACAGTTGTGGTCAAAAGTTTACATACACTTGTAAAGAACATAATATCATGGCTCTCTTGAGTTTCCCGTTATTTCTACAACTGATTTTTCTCTGATAGAGTGATTGGAACAGATACTTCTTTCTCACAAAAAACATTCATGAAGTTTGGTTCTTTTATGACTTTATTATGGGTTAACAGAAAAAAGTAATCACATCTGCTGGGTCAAAAATATACATACAGCAACATGAATTAGCAATTTTGGTGACTTAGAAAGTTGTGTCAGTGAAATGAGTTTCATAGCATGGCCTCTTAACTTCTTGTGAGTGATTATGAGTGACTACAGCTGGTGACTTCTCTGAGGCCAGTTAAATAGGGCTCATTGGATACAAACGCCCACAAACTCTACAGTGGGAAAGTCAAAGGAGCTCAGCATGGATCTGAAAAAGCAAATTATTGACTTGAACAAGTCAGGAAAGTCACTTGGGGCCATTTCAAAGCAGCTGCAGGTCCCAAGAGCAACAGTGCAAACAATTGTTTGTAAGTGTAAAGTGCATGGCACTGTTTTGTCACTGCCACGATCAGGAAGAAAATGCAAGCTATCACCTGCTGCTGAGAGAAAATTGGTCAGGAGGGTGAAGAGTCAACCGAGAACCACCAAAAGCATATCTGCCAAGAATTAGAAGCTGCTGGAACACAGGTGTCATTGTCCACAGTCAAACGTGTTTTGCATCTCCATGGACTGAGAGGCTGCTGTGCAAGAAGGAGAGGCAGATGCCCGCCCAAACTGAGCCCGGTTCTGCTGGAGGTTTTTTCTTCCGTTAAAGGGAGTTTTTCCTCTCCATTGTCGCCAAGTGCTTGCTCATAAGGGAATTGTTGGGTTTTTAGTTTTAGTTTTTGTAAAGTGCCTTGAGATGATTTGTATTGTGATTTGGCACTATACAAAAAAAAAAAAAAAAAAAAAAAGCCCTTGCTCCAAAAGCGGCACCTTAAGGCTCTACTGAACTGAAGTTTGCTGCTGATCACATGGACAAAGATAAGACCTTCTGGAGGAAAGTTCTGTGGTCAGACGAAACAAAAATCGAGCTTTTTGGCCACAATGCCCAGCAATATGTTTGGTGGAGAAAAGGTGAGGCCTTTAACCCCAAGAATACCATGCCTACCATCAAGCATGGTGGTGGTAGTATTATGCTGTGGGGCTGTTTTGCTGCCAATGGAACTGGTGCTTTACAGAGAGTAAATGGGATAATGAAGAAGGAGGATTACCTTCAAATTCTTCAACATAACCTAAAATCATCAGCCCGAAGGTTGGGTCTTGGACGCAGTTGGGTCTTCCAACAGGACAATGACCCCAAACACACATCAAAAGTGGTAAGGGAATGGCTAAATCAGGCTAGAATAAGGGTTTTTGAATGGCCTTCCCAAAGTCCTGACTTAAACCCCATTGAAAACATGTGGACAATGCTGAAGAAACAAGTCCATGTCAGAAAGCCATCAAATTTAACTGAACTGCACCAATTCTGTCAAGAGGAGTGGTCAAAGAGTCAACCAGAAGCTTGTGGATGGCTACCAAAAGCGCCTATTGAAGTGAAAATGGCTAAGGGACATGTAACCAAATATTAGCACTGCTGTAGGTATATTTTTGACCCAGCAGATGTGATCACTTTTTTCTGTTAACCCATAATAAAGTCATAAAAGAACCAAACTTCATGAATGTTTTTTTGTGACAAAGAAGTATCTGTTCCAATTACTCTATCAGAGAAAAATCAGAGTGGTAGAAATAACGGGAAACTCAAGAGAGCCATGATATTCTGTTCTTTACAAGTGTATGTAAACTTTTGACCACAACTGTACATACGGCTTTTTTAGTGTTTTAGTGTGAATAAAGCCAATTATGTTCTTGGTTTGGACCGATTCTGTTCACCCTGTACATGCTTCCTTTAGGCAATGTTATTAGGAAGCACTCTATTAATTACCACTACTACGCAGATGACACTCAGCTGTATCTATTGATGAAACCTGATAACACAAACCAGTTAACCAGACTTCAAGCATGTCTAACTGACATAAAGGCCTGGATGACCAGTAACTTTCTACTTTAAATTCAGAGAAAACAGAAGTTATTTTATTTGGGCCTAAAAACCTCAGAAATAACTTTTCTAAAACTAAAGCTACTCTAGATGGCATAGCCCTGGCCTCCAGCACTACTGTGAAAAACCTTGGAGTTATTTTTGACCAGGACATGTCCTTTAACTCACACATAAAACAAATCTCTAGAACTGCCTTCTATCACCTACGCAACATTGCTAAAAATTAGGAACATCCTGTCTCAAAATGATGCAGAAAAACTAGTCCATGCATTTGTTACCTCAAGGCTAGATTACTGTAACTTATTACTATCTGGATGTCCCAGTAGCTCTAAAAAAAAGCCTCCAGTTAATCCAGAATGCTGCAGCCAGAGTCCTGACAGGAACTAGCAAGAGAGATCATATTTCTCATATATTAGCTTCTCTTCATTGGCTCCCTGTAAAATACAGAATAGAATTTAAAATCCTTCTTCTCACATACAAATCCCTTCATGATCAAGCTCCTTCATACCTTAAAGACCTCATAGTACCATATTATCCCAATCGAGCACTTCACTCTCAGAGTGCAGGCCTACTTGTGGTTCCCAGAGTTTCCAAAAGCAGAATGGGAGGCAGAGCCTTTAGCTATCAAGCTCCTCTCCTGTGGAACCAGCTCCCAGCCTGGGTTCAGGAGGCAGACACTCTGTACTTTTAAGGCTAGTTATGCTGCTATAGGTATAGACTGCCTGAGGACTCTCATATCAGTGCACTAAGGTCATTTATGACCTATATAAAGATTTTATTGTTTTCCAAGGATCATTTAGATTACTGGTGATTTTAGATAAATAAAAGACAGATTTAAGACCAAAGACTTTCTTAAGAGAAGTAAAATGATTTCAAAGCTGTCTAAAAGTAAGCCAATCCACTTGAGACTTAGATTTTCTAGACTTAGTCCAGGCAGCATCCCTGTCTTTCTGCAGACTGGATAGCTGCGGGGAAAACCAGGGATTGTTCCATCTTTTCACTCTAAACTTACAAAAAGGAGCATGCTTATTTATAATAATTATAAAAGCACCATGAAAATATTTCCAAGCTAATACCACATCATCTATGAGAGAAATCTATTTCCAGTCACAGATCATGAAGAAAAGTTTGCTCACAAAATGTTATGTGGTGGGGAAGAATTGGAGCTGGACCCAAGTGCAGGACACAGTTTTCTTTATTTAACCTGGACTCTCTCAGCTCTAACTCCACGACTTGGCGTAGACACAAAAATACAAGGCTCCATGACTCGGTGTCCAAACAAACACATTGACTCCGCCACTCGGCATAAAGACAAAAATATATTAACTCCGCCACTCGGCATACAAGCAACCAAGGAAACATGAAAAAACATTAATTCTCCACCGAGGAACAAAGGAAACCGGGACGTATTTATACACTGGCAACCAAGGCTAATCAAACTTAGGTCAAACTAATCCAGATAATAAAACATAAAGCTACTCATACCAAAACCAGGTGATATAGGAAAGATATAGGAGAGTTTAATCTCTTTCTGCTCAAGGGATATAAGTGAGAGGAAAACCATTCATATGGACAAAAAAGATGAATTAAATCTGATAAAATCATGGGATAAATTGTGAAAACAAACAATCCTATTTGTGGAGCTCTTTGAAGCACTAAATAAGTTAAAATCCCAGTTTGTGCCTTTAAAAGGAAATAAAAAATGAGGCACATTTTGTAACTCACAACGGTGTGAACACAATACAGTCAGTAACAGCAAGAGAGGTGTTAAAAAGAACATGCTGACCCTCCAATCAGGTGATAAAGTTCTGAGATGGAAATTTAAAAAAACCAGCCCAGCTTTAATTGAACAACATATCATTAAACTCAAATTCCGGAGGCAACCAAGAATTCACAGTTCAGATCATCCAGCCCTATGACAAATCTGAGCCAATGCGGTTGGCGTCAGATCAGACCGTAAAATGAACCAATCTTAGACTGGAAAGTCCACCCTCATGTCTAATGTAAAAGTACAACACATTAGTTGACACTCTAAGCAAATTGCAATCTCAGGATATAAAAGATGGCATCTCACAATCTGGCATGTTTGGACCCAGCAGACCGTAAAGCAGGACAATGAGCGCTAACAAGCCATGGGTCTTCCCCACAAGAGGTTCCAGTTTCCATTGGCTGCAAGTCAATGACCTCCATGACCGCAGACATTTGGGCCTACATAACTCCTTCTACCAGTACAGAATCAGTCTCTTCACTAGTTGTCACTTCAGTAATTATAAATAAATGTGTACCATTTTGAGTCTTCCAATGTGGGTCCTGCCTATACTTATTTTTCTAAAACATAACACCATGATGAAAATTAGTAACAGGACTGATTCAGGTAACCCTGAACCATACTTTGGTTATGGTGCTATAGACCTAGCAGGAACCTCTCATTATGCATCAAGCATTGCCCCTTTCTCTTCTCATACCCCTTGTTTTGTCTCTCCTCTCTTCCTTTCTCCTCTTTCTTCTTATCCCTGGTAATGGAGCTGTATATTGCTGATGTGCAGTTTCTGGCTGCACCAACTTTTCTACTCCCTTGAGCTCCCCTCTTGAGAAAAATAATGCATTCTGGTTTACCAGAACGGAAACCGTTGTTCTCCAATATTATGATATTGTGTATGTATGTATATAGTGGCAGCTATGCACTTGATAGTCATAGCAACTAGCAATCCAGTTGCCATGACTCAACCTCTAGACTAGTCTCTTATACATGTTGCCAGAAGTAAACCAGTGAAATTGTAAGCAACCCAAGAGCAGAGGTGGCAAAAGTACTCACATTCTGTATTTAAGTAGAAGTGCAGATACTTGTGTGAAAAAAGTAGAAGTACTGACTCAACTCCTTTACTTAATTAAGTAAAAGTAAGAAAGTACAGGGTCTGAAATGTACTTAAGTAAAAAAGTAAAAATGTATTTTTGCCATCAGTGATACAAAATAGATCTTTTGATAACTCAACAGAACTAAAAACGTTTGACACAAAAAAGGAAATTATTCTTCTTTTATTAACAACCTGCACAGGGAACAAAAGACAACACATTCACAGTGAATCATCCTTGAAACTGACATCAAACAGTTCTTTTAAATACGGCCATGGACGTCTGACTCGGCAATACTCCCTGGATCCCTTTCTACCTCCATGTCGCACTGCAGGTTTTCTCTATCATAACCTGTGCACTCACTCGATTTCACTCTCTAGCTAGTTATGTCTTTTACGTTGTGTCATGATTCATGTAGGTTGAAAAAGTAACAAGCCTGTTTTGATAATGTAAGGAGTAGAAAGTACAGAAAGTACTTTGTGTTTAAATGTAGGGTGTAAAAGTAAAAAGTCATCAGAAAAATAAATACTCAAGTAAAGTAGAGATACCTGAAAAATCTACTTAAATACAGTAACAAAATATTTGTACTTCGTTACTTCCCACCTCTGCCCAAGACTGATTTTTTGATCTGACAAACACATTCTGCAACACTGAGTGTTGCTCAGTCCAGGTAAACTTCGAATAGGGAGAAAAATTCTGACAAGTCATACTAAATCTCCTACCCAAATGCCTCAGCCAACAGGCTTTCTTTTAGAAATGTGAAATCTGTAAAAATCTGAGGACTTCAGCAGGTTGTGCATCAAGATTAGGATGGATACTTTAAAGTTTCTGGTGTATGCTTTGTGCCTGCAGCAAAGACATCTCAAAATTCTTATCCAACTTTACCTGAAGGTGTCTCCCACTCTGTCTTTGAAATAGATAAAGCCCTCTGGGTCTTCGGCCATGAGATCACCTGTGTTAAAGTAAGCATCTCCTTCCGAGAACACGTTTCTCATCAGCTTTTTCTCTGTCAGCTGCTTGCTTCCAGCATAGCCGAAGAAGGGGCTAATAGTGCTCACCTTGGACAGTAAAAGCCCTGTCTCACCTGCAAAGGAAAACAGGCTACAAATCAGTACAAATCATTGTAGATAGAAAATTAAACCTATTCTAAAAGTGTCCATGTTGTCTTACCCATTTTAACTCGCTGACAGAAACCATACTGATCTTTCACTGGCTCATCATTCTCCATGTTGTACTTTACCAGCTCATACTTGAACAGAAGCTACACCAAAAGGTAAAACAATATTTCATTTAAGGGGCAGAAGCATGAAAATCTTTGAAAAAATGTGATTGCATTTTGTTGTTGCAGTTGTAGCTGGCTCAAAATCAAACTATTGTCTACAACTCATGGTTTTCAGTGAATAGAATTAGAATGTGTGGTGTAGTTAAAAGCAGAGATGCTCACAAATCAGTTTTTGGAAGTCCAAGTCAAGTCTCAACTCTCATGGTTGCAATGAACACTGCTTGCTGCAGACTGCATTATTAGATATTAGCATTATTAGCGTTATTATTATTAGATAGCCGATGTTTAGCTAAACCAAGTGTTGTCTGACTAACCTGTCGGGGTACGTTTTGAGGTGGCTGATAAAATTAGATGTGGTTGAATCGAGCTTCTTTTATTTTTATACAGCATATCGTGCATGTTGCTTTGTATGAAATCATAATAACCCAAAATGACAACAGATGAGACCACACTTGCCGAGATGTTTGCCATGTTCATGACACTAATTCAATTTACTGCAATTTACAGTCACTAGTGGCAAGGCATGCCATGAATGGGTTGTACTGACTACCAACAGAGGGCAGCAATACGCTTTTGCTGCGTCTATTCTGCCACTCATTTACCAGAAGAAGAAAGAGTTCCATGCAAGAAAAAAACACTGCTTGTCAGAAATGTCCATCAGCTGTATCCAATGGACATTTCCTCCCTTGGCTGAGGTGAACAGCGCTGCCCTTTCATGCAGGACACCGCAGTGCAATCCCTCTTGTAGCTGCATTCTGAGATTAAAATAGTCATTACTTTTAATTTTGGCTGTAAGACTCCGCACATAGTGACATCCTACTGCCGAGATATAGGTTGATGTTGGAAAATAAAGTAAGAATGTAGGACAAACACAGAACCACTGAACACAATACTGTACTGCGCAATAGCTCACGTCACTATTCTCTGCTCTCTTACAATGTTTTAGGTTTTGTGTTTTTGTTTTGTTGCTCAATCATCTAGCATCTGTCAGTAAAAATAGATTGTCTTACTAGTAGGCTATTAATTCTGAATTCATCAATAATCAGTTTGCTATGTTCAAGGAAGCACAGCTTTAAATAGCCTATGTTATCACAATAAAATATTTTTCTTATAGATTTACCACAAGAGCTTTGTTTTATCATTATCAGCACAGTTATTTTATTGTTTAGTATGCATGGCTAAGAATTTACTTTGTGAACAATATTGATTGTTGTTTTTTTTCTTCAGGGACTTCTGCCAGTGCATCTACATCTGCTACCATGGAACTACTTAAAGACTTTTTGTGCCTACATGTGCGGCACCATACAAACCCCCTCTCCCCTCCCTCCATAATGCAAAGTTCTGCTTTCAAGTCTTATGATGTCAGTCAGGGTCATTTTTGCTTGACTTCAAACAACACTTGAGAGCATTGTCTCAGTTTGATATGATGGATTTTACTGCATTAGCAGTGTGTCATCGTCCAACTTTATAAAACACTGCTCTGCCAGTTGAAAAGCAATAAGTCATCAAAACAAAATAGAGGTCCAGCACCATTACTAGCAATGCTGATGGGTTTTAAAATGAATTAATTTGTCTCTTCGTGTACATTTTTCAGTGTTTTATACAACCAGTCTGGTAAAGAAGAGGGAGATGAAAGGGTCCAGTTTGGGTTACATAAACCCCCAGCTGCGGGGTTTAAAAAAATCAGAATCAGTTTTCGTCTGCTCTTATTGCATGTTCTATTTTCATAATGTGCAACTCTTTAGTCATCAGGGACAGTTCTGGAATAACAATTACTACTTTAAATCTTTTCACGGCACATTGAGTTACCAAGCACTTACCTTGTATAAGAAGTTGGAGCGGCCCACAGATCCAATCTTGCCAATATGGTTCATAAAACACAGGTTTCCCTCAGTGGAGCCATAGACCTCGTACATTTTAATGTTTCCGAAGCGACTCTGGAACTTCTGCCAGACATCCTGTCGCAGCCCATTCCCAACTCCCATCCGCACCTTGTGAACTTTATCTCTCTTTGTCTGATGGAGGAAGAAAGATATACAATAATGAAAACAAAACTATGGACAAGTGCCAACTGATAGTTTCTTAATGATGTGTTAATATTTGCCATTCAAGAGCATGTTCATTAAGCTGACACACTGTAATACACAGGAAAAGACAGTTATGCAATGAGCTCTCAAAAACTTTTGTCACTGTGTGCATGTTTGTGTCACAAAGAAATTCCATGAGGACAAATTGGTGTAAACACGCCAACAGAGTGAATCAGTTCTAACAAAAGCAGCCTTTTACCAACCACCCACTCTCTCTCTCTGTCTCTCACACACACACACACACACACACACACACACTTGTATTTCTGTAGTTGTGAGGACATAATACATTTCCTAGACCCTAACCCCAACCATCACAACTAAATGCCTAACCCTAACCTAATTCTCACCTTAACCCAATAAACCAATTGACAATTTGATAGCATAGACTTGCTCGTCTCTACCTCACTTGTGACTTCAGTAGGTGGCAATTTATGTTGATTATTTTAGACCTGTTTTGTGGTCTAATTTGTGGATAACAAGTTGAATGTGAATACATTCATATTTGACTCATCTCTCATTTCATCTCATGAATATGCAAATTGTTTCCATCTACAATCTACAATTCTTGCCAGGATCAAAACAAACTTCAAGCAGCCCAGTGAAAATTTTCATCCAGTAGATTTCTGCTGCTAATCATCCTGGTAAATCTGCAGAGTTAGACATGATATTATTATCAAGAGCTTATTAACTGCTATCCTGGCCAACCAGACTAACTCCTTTTCTATTCTATACAAAGAATTAGTCAGGAATCTCTTCAGTTGAGATTGAATTCCAGTGGGTGAGCCAATGGATGCAGAATAAACCAATCAGAAAAATGAAGGATATGACGCATGCAGTAGGCTAGTGAATGACTGTTTTTTTTTTGTTTTAAAAACATGAGAATACACGGTATCACCAGTTCTGTCCATATTTTTGAACAGAGTAAACAGCAATAGCCAGCTGTAAAAAGATTTGCAGACTTTTGGGGCAAGCATTGAGCAACTTTATGAACAAGTTAGTGTTTTTGTTGACTGGAGCATAAAGCCCATCCCATTGCAGATAAATGGCTGTGACTGGCCCAGCTGAGGCTGCACAAAAGACTTTATATGGCATGGGAGTGGGTCTGACTGGCTGGGCTTATTAACAGCTGAATGACAAACCTTAGGCTGATTGCAGAGGTATCTGCAGAGTTCACCAATGTATTGGAAAACAGTCACATCATGTTTTCTACAGTCATCCCAAAACTGAGAGGCAGAAAACTTCTTCTTCAAGACACAGGTTGCACCTGTAATATACAACAACATAATTCACTTTATTTATAAGAAAAACAATCTTATATCTTATCTTCCCCTGTTTGAAATACTAGATAAATCAGTTTCATGCATCTATTTATATAAATATGGATGGTAAATTATACATGCATATTGAAAATAATTTCTATTTACAAAGTACTGTATATTGTAGTTAATGAAAAGTACCTAATGTACTTTTAAATCTCTCTCTCTCTGAGAAGATCACTACACTCACAACACAGTGGAAGGCTAAAAATACCAAGTCACAGTTGAAGTTTTAAACAAACTTGCTTGTATGAAGTGTTGCCTAAATGGAGACAGCAGAAAGGGTAGACACAGGCCAGAGTTTTACTTGACAGCACAAGGTGTGTTCATTTAATGTGAAACAATTATTGGTGTAAACTGATATATTTAGACTTTTGAAGGCAACGTGTTACTACCTGACAACTTAGTTTGAGTTTTGCTCAGAGTTAGGATACTAGTTCTGTGTTTTTCACAATTTGTCATGCACTCATAAAAATCTGATTAAAAACTTGGTTACCTGCATGCATTGGATAAAAAAAAATGGAGGAATGAGAAATAGAACTCATTCACTGACCTGCTTGGTCAGGGGGACTCCACAAACAGAGGTGGAAACATACATTTAGCACAAACAGAACACTTTTGTCTTGCAGGCGTGTCGTGTTGTGTGTGTTGTGTGGTTCGTCTGCAGACTGGCGGCAGACTAGCTGTGGTTTGGCACACCTGGGAACCGGCTAGACTTTGAACGGTTCACTGGCTGCTGCATTCCGGTGCTGGTCGGGTACCTTTCTGTTTTGACCGGTGTTTGTTGCTATTTCCTGACTTAGCGCTCGTTGGCCTACCGGTTAGCTTAGCTAGCTAGTTAGCTTGCTAACATGGCCTCTCCCTCTCTCTCTCTTTCTTGCTCGGTGTGCCACATGTTTAGTTATTCCTCTGCCTCCTTTAGCGATAATGATACCTGTATTAAGTGTAAGGTTCTGTTAGCCTTGGAGGCGAGGATCACTGATTTGGAAGCGCGGCTCCGCACCTTCGAACAAAAGCCAGCTAGCCTAGCCCCGTTAGCTGGTGTGGAGCCACCGAGCTCAGGGTCTGTTAGCGGTCCAAGGGCAGCTCCGGAGCAGCCCGGAGAATTAGCCTGGGCGACGGTCCGACGGAAACGTACTCCTAAGCAGAAGCCCACGGCTCATCACCTGCCTGTTCACGTTTCTAATAGATTTTCCCCGCTCAGCGACACACCCGCTGAGAAACCTACTCTGATAATTGGCGATTCCATAGTCAGGAACGTGAAAATAGAGACACCAGCGACCATAGTCAAATGTTTCCTGGGGCCAGAGCGGGCGACATCGAGTCAAATCTGAAGCTGCTGGCTAAGGCTAATCGTAAATATGGGAAAATTGTTATTCACGTCGGCAGCAATGACACCCGATTACGCCAATCGGAGGTCACTAAAATTAATGTTGAGTCGGTGTGTAACTTTGCTAAATTAATGTCGGACTCCGTAGTTTTCTCTGGACCCCTCCCCAATCTGACCAGCGATGACATGTTTAGCCGCATGTCGTCGTTCCGTCGCTGGCTGTCTAGGTGGTGTCCAGCAAACGATGTGGGCTTCATAGACAATTGGGCCACTTTCTGGGGAAAACCCGGTCTGGTAGCGAGAGACGGCATCCATCCCACTTTGAATGGTGCAGCTCTCATCTCTAGGAATTTGGCCGAGTTTCTTAGCCGACCTAAAGCCTGACAATCCAGGGTGGGGACCGGGATGCAGAGACTCAGTCTAAAACGCTTCTCTGCAGTTTCCTTAGAGCCGCCGCCCCCTTCAAACCACATAGAGACTGTGTCTGCCCCTCGAACATATAAATCAAACAAATCAGAAGTTAACAGAAGAGGAGTTATTCATAAAAACTTAATAAAAATTAAGACCACTCCTCTTATTGAACAGAAAAACAGAACTGTCAAATGTGGATTATTAAATATTAGGTCTCTTTCTTCTAAATCTCTGTTAGTAAATGATTTGATAACTGATCACCAAATTGACCTACTTTATCTTACTGAAACCTGGTTACAGCAGGATGAATATGTCAGTCTGAATGAATCAACCCCCCTCAGTCATAAAAATTATCATGTTCCTCGAAGCACAGGTCGAGGTGGAGGAGTAGCTGCAATCTTCCACTCAAACTTATTATTAAACTTTCATCCTCAGAACAGTTATAACTCATTTGAGAGCCTCACTCTTAGTCTCTCACATCCAAACTGGAAAACACAAAAACCAGTTCTACTTGTCATTTTGTACCGTCCACCTGTTCCTTACTCAGAGTTTTTAACTGAATTCCCTGACTTCCTGTCTGATTTAGTGCTTAGATCAGATAAAGTCATTATAGTGGGAGATTTTAACATTCATGTAGATGTTGAAAATAACAGCCTCAGCATTGCATTTAATTCTATATTAGATTCAATTGGTTTCATTCAAAACGTTAATAAACCCACCCACTGTTTTAATCACACCCTTGATCTTGTTCTGACCCATGGCATCGAAATTGAACATCTAATAATTTTCCCCCCAAATCCTGTTTTGTCAGATCATTCTTTAATAACTTTCGAATTTAAAATGATGGATCATGCAGCGTCTGGAAGAAAATTCCACTACAGCAGATGTTTATCCGACAACGCTGTTAATAAATTTAAGAAAATGATTCCATCTTTATTTACATCTATGCCAAGTATAAACATAATGGAGGGCAGCTGCCTTAATCCCACTCCCTACCAAATTGATCATGTTGTTGACAGCGCTGTAACCTCACTGCGTGAAACGCTTGATTCTGTAGCCCCTCTGAAAAAGAAGTTAGTGAATCAGAGAAGACTAGCCCCATGGTATAATTTACATATTCGTACCTTAAAGCAGGCATCACGAAGGCTGGAAAGGAAGTGGCGTTCCACAAACTTAGAGGAAATTTTTCTAGCCTGGAAAAACAGTCTACTAACATATAAAAAAGCTCTCCGTAAAGCCAGAACTGCATACTATTCATCACTAATAGAGGAAAATAAGAACAATCCCAGGTTTCTTTTCAGCACTGTAGCCAGGCTGACAAAAAGTCACAGCTCCGTTGAGCCCAGTGTTCCCTTAGCTCTCAGCAGTGATGAATTTATGAGTTTCTTTACAAATAAAATCACAACTATTAGAGATCAAATTCAGCAGATGCTTCCTATACCTGCAATAAATGAATCTTTTACTACAGTAGCTCTTGAATCATCTGTAGGACCTCAGTTATGTTTAGACTGCTTCTCTCCTATAGATCTCTCTGAATTTACATCAGTAGTTGCTTCATCGAAATCATCAACGTGTCTCTTGGACCCCATCCCGACTAGACTGCTTAAAGGCACCCTGCCATTAATGAACTCATCTTTATTGGACTTGGTAAATTTATCTCTAGTATCAGGCTACGTACCACAGGCCTTTAAGACTGCAGTAATCAAACCTTTACTCAAAAAGCCTAGTCTTGATCCAGGTGTCTTGGCTAATTATAGACCAATATCCAACCTGCCATTTATTTCTAAAATCCTAGAAAAAGCTGTTGCTAAGCAGCTATCAGACCACTTACACAGGAATGAACTATTTGAAGATTTCCAATCAGGATTTAGAGCACATCATAGTACAGAAACAGCACTGTTGAAAGTTACCAACGATCTTCTCTTAGCCTCAGATAATGGACTTGTTTCGATACTTGTCCTCCTAGACCTTAGTGCAGCATTTGACACCATTGACCACAACATCTTATTACAGAGACTGGAGCATGTGATTGGTATCAGAGGAACAGCGTTAAAGTGGTTCCAATCCTATTTATCGGACAGATTCCAGTTTGTTCATGTCCATGATGAACCTTCCACACGAACAAAAGTTAGTTATGGAGTTCCACAAGGTTCTGTGCTAGGACCGATTCTGTTCACCCTGTACATGCTTCCTTTAGGATATATCATTAGGAAGCACTCTATTAATTACCACTGCTATGCGGATGACACTCAGTTATATCTATCTATTAAACCTGTTAACACAAACCAGTTAACCAGACTTCAAGCCTGTCTAACTGACATAAAGGCTTGGATGACCAGTAACTTTTTACTTTTAAACTCGGAGAAAACAGAAGTTATTTTATTTGGGCCTAAAAATCTCAGAAATAACTTTTCTAAAATTATAGCTACTCTAGATGGCATAGCCCTGGCCTCCAGCACTACTGTGAAAAACCTTGGAGTTATTTTTGACCAGGACATGTCCTTTAACTCACACATAAAACAAATTTCTAGAACTGCATTCTTTCACCTGCGCAACATTTCCAAAATTAGGAACATCCTGTCTCAAAATGATGCAGAAAAACTAGTCCATGCGTTTGTTTCCTCAAGGCTAGATTACTGTAACTCATTACTATCTGGATGTCCTAATATCTTAATAAAAAGCCTCCAATTAATCCAGAATGCCGCAGCCAGAGTCCTGACAGGAACTAGCAAGAGAGATCATATTTCTCCTATATTGGCTTCTCTTCATTGGCTCCCTGTAAAATATAGAATAGAATTTAAAATCCTTCTTCTCACATACAAATCCCTTCATAATCAAGCTCCTTCATACCTTAAAGACCTCATAGTACCATATTATCCCAATAGACCACTTCGCTCTCAGAGTGCAGGCCTACTTGTGGTTCCCAGAGTTCTCAAAAGCAGAATGGGAGGCAGAGCCTTTAGCTATCAAGCTCCTCTCCTGTGGAACCAGCTCCCAGCCTGGGTTCAGGAGGCAGACACTCTGTACTTTTAAGGCTAGTTATGCTGCTATAGGTATAGACTGCCTGAGGACTCTCATATCAGTGCACTAAGGTCATTTATGACCTATATAAAGATTTTATTGTTTTCCAAGGATCATTTAGATTACTGGTGATTTTAGATAAATAAAAGACAGATTTAAGACCAAAGACTTTCTTAAGAGAAGTAAAATGATTTCAAAGCTGTCTAAAAGTAAGCCAATCCACTTGAGACTTAGATTTTCTAGACTTAGTCCAGGCAGCATCCCTGTCTTTCTGCAGACTGGATAGCTGCGGGGAAAACCAGGGATTGTTCCATCTTTTCACTCTAAACTTACAAAAAGGAGCATGCTTATTTATAATAATTATAAAAGCACCATGAAAATATTTCCAAGCTAATTCCACATCATCTATGAGAGAAATCTATTTCCAGTCACAGATCATGAAGAAAAGTTTGCTCACAAAATGTTATGTGGTGGGGAAGAATTGGAGCTGGACCCAAGTGCAGGACACAGTTTTCTTTATTTAACCTGGACTCTCTCAGCTCTAACTCCACGACTTGGCGTAGACACAAAAATACAAGGCTTCATGACTCGGTGTCCAAACAAACACATTGACTCCGCCACTCGGCATAAAGACAAAAATATATTAACTCCGCCACTCGGCATACAAGCAACCTAGGAAACATGAAAAAACATTAATTCTCCACCGAGGAACAAAGGAAACCGGGACGTATTTATACACTGGCAACCAAGGCTAATCAAACTTAGGTCAAACTAATCCAGATAATAAAACATAAAGCTACTCATACCAAAACCAGGTGATATAGGAAAGATATAGGAGAGTTTAATCTCTTTCTGCTCAAGGGATATAAGTGAGAGGAAAACCATTCATATGGACAAAAAAGATGAATTAAATCTGATAAAATCATGGGATAAATTGTGAAAACAAACAATCCTATTTGTGGAGCTCTTTGAAGCACTAAATAAGTTAAAATCCCAGTTTGTGCCTTTAAAAGGAAATAAAAAATGAGGCACATTTTGTAACTCACAACGGTGTGAACACAATACAGTCAGTAACAGCAAGAGAGGTGTTAAAAAGAACATGCTGACCCTCCAATCAGGTGATAAAGTTCTGAGATGGAAATTTTAAAAAACCAGCCCAGCTTTAATTGAACAACATATCATTAAACTCAAATTCCGGAGGCAACCAAGAATTCACAGTTCAGATCATCCAGCCCTATGACAAATCTGAGCCAATGCGGTTGGCGTCAGATCAGACCGTAAAATGAACCAATCTTAGACCACGTGACATTGTATGTCAATAGTATGAAATTCTCTTTATTCTACTGCAAATAACCAGAACACAATGTTTGCCAATGTTATCTTGTTGTATAGGTTCATAGACTTTTAGATCAGTCACCTTTAAGCCCCTTTGAAAGAACTCTTCAACTCCAACATTAAAAAAATAATGTTCACCGTGAGCTGACTTAACCTTTGTTAAATCAACAGTTATAATCCAGGCTAACCAGCTACAGTTTAATAGACATAATGTACAAAACGTAGGTGAAAATAATGTGTTATTATTAATAATAATAATAATAAGTGTATTTAGAGACTGCATATATTTGTAGTACCAAATGTGCAACTACCAGGATGAATCCCTGGTCATCATTCAAAAAAAATTTGCAATAGTTTGAGAATGTGTGCACTTAAATGAGAGCCTCACATTCCACTCAAACCACTCCTACTTTGAATGAATATTGATAAACATATTATTCCTGTGGAGAAAGGCTGTAATGTTACAAATTAAAACAAAATTTGGGAACTTGATGTGCTTCCAGACTCTGCTTTCTCTAGAAGAGCTAGCACTATGTGAACAGGCTAAATGTGACAAATGTGTACAAAGTTTCAGCATACAGGTGACTAACCTCACCGTATGACAGCCTATCAGGATATTAGTCTTTACCCATGAACGTTGACAGTAGTTGAAACAAATGCAAAAACCAAGAGCTCCTCATCAGGATAGCCGATTACAAATTGTTGCTTTTCCAAAACCATTTAGTAACAAGAACATTACATTTTAGCTCATTCTAAATCAGCCCAGTGTGATTGTGAGGTGTGGGTGAGGGATGAGGAGAGGTGTAGGACCTAGGCGCTGGACACACACACAGTTCTTTATTTCACCTGGCGTCACCAGGGCTTAGGCACATGCAGGTTAACTTGGCGGGCAGGTAACAAACATAACTCAACTAAATGAAAGTAATTCAATCCTCCAGTGAGGGACAAAAGAAGTTAGGAGGTATAAATACATGAAACACAAAAGACTAATTAAACACAGGTGAAAACTATCTAACTGATGAACATAAAGCTACCTCCAACTAAATCAGACATCCAGGAAATACAAACACCAAAATAAATGTCCAAACCGGAAACAGAACATCCACTTCAGTTTTAGTTATTTTTATGGCCATCTTCAAATTTAGAATAAACTGAAAAAGGCAAAAGTCACAGAGGATGATTTGTGATTTTAAAGAGGTCTTTGTGTGTGCACCTCCATCAAATACTAACACAGTTTTTATGTTTTCTTTAGTATCAAAGTAGTCTGGTGACAGTTATACACTTGTGGGTACATTGCAAAAGGACCTGTTCATATCTCATTTGGCATACTTTTAATGTGTCAATTTGCCAAAATATAAATACATCTAGACTAAAAAAATAGGGCCCACGTTATCAAAATTTTTATTTGAGGAGGTGCCTTCAGTGTCGGACCTCAAAAGACCCTGTCCTTAATAGTTGTTTATAACAGGTTTAGATTTTATCTGACACAACTAAAGAAATTCAGTCAATACAAACGCATGAAGATTAAGATTGAGATTAGGATTATCAAGAAATATTTTGCAACCTACCCAGCTGTATGGTTCCTCCTATACCGATGAGGGAAGCAGCACTGTGATAAAGAGGCAGAGGAATGTACACTACATCATCTTCATTCGCCCCAAATGCCCAAAAACCTGCAGCTGCCTTTAAACTCTGAAGGTGAGTGATCACTGCAGCCTTGGGGAGCCCTGTGAAAATTAAGACATTACATGGCATAACATGAAATTGTAAAAAATACATTTGATTTGCTTGCATTAAATTTACATTGGGATTACATAGTATAGGCTCCAGCAGATCCCCGTGACCCTGGCTTTCAGGAAAAAGCGGGTATAGAAGATGGATGGATGGGTGGATGGAGTACATAGTAAATCCTACTGCCATGACAGTGCAGTTGCAATTGTGTTATTGTAAATGTAACCAATTCCACTGAAACATCAATGTTCACTCTCTCAGTTTTCTGTCACTTGCCCTTTATGTTGCCTCAACTTTAAATACATTCTTTTTGTTTTAAAGCCATTTTTCCTGTCACCATGATGTGTGTGTGAGGTAGACAGTAAACACAGCATTAGCTGAAGTCATACATTTTCTGTTCTGACACACAATTACATCCACTTACCTAAACAGATACAAATCTTAAGTGTGTCTAACCAGTTTTCACATTAAAGGCATACGTCTTGCTTCTGAAGGGTGCAGACGCTTTTCTGCTTGCTCCTGCTTCTGCCAGCTTTATTTTGCTTTTAATCCTTTTTATTTCATTTATTTTTACCCAATGATTTTATGATACACTTTTTTACCCCTTTTTTAACTGCATTTGGAATTTTAGTGAGGATTTTATTTTTCTTTTTAACACTTAATCTGACCTATTGAGGGACTACAGCCATGGATTGTTTTCAACACGAATATTTCAACACGTCTGGAAAAGAAAACACATTGTGCCAAAACTGCAGGATATATCTTCAGGAAATCAACGTGTTACAAATGAAGATTCTTGCTCTGGAATCTGAAAGAGGACTTCACGACACGCTTCTGTTCAGACCCAGTGGTAAGAAGCCAAAACCTGCTATCAATAATAAGTGCTATGGTGACCAAAACGCTACTCTGAACCTGGACGATACAGTGTCTTTCTCAAAACTTTCAAAAGTGGGAATTGATCAAAATCAAGCCACCTGGCATAAACTCGGTACCAAGCCAAAGCGTCACAGAATTAGAAAGAAGAATCATACAAAGAATCTGTGACAAATGTGAAGGACAGAGATATCCTTCTGCTTGGAGATGGTGCTATCAGTGACATAAACAACAGCAGAATTATTACATGCAGCTACCCAAGTGCCATGTTCACTGATATAATAGCAGTCCTCCCCCAGGTCATATCAAAACACCAAGGTGTCAAACAGCTGATCCTGCATGTGGGTGAATGGACACCAGAAAGGGAGAATCAGAGGTTTTAAAAGAGGACTTCTCTGAATTATTAGAGAAACTTGACAAACTGAAAATCCAGTCATTTGTCAGTGGACCTCTACCAAACATCGACAGGAGGATTAATAAATTCAGTCGTGTGCTTGTATTGAACACATGGCTGTCCAAGGCCTGTGAGATAAGACGAGTGCACTTCATTGATAACTTCAACCTGTTTTGGGAATGCGACGACCTATTCAAGAGAAAGGGCCCATATCTGAGCAGGAGTGGAGTGAGACAGCTAACGCATAACCTCCTCCACTCTCTGAGGCACCACACTGGGTCTGGATGGCCGTCTGAACAGCCAAAGGCTCCTCTGAGAGAAGAGAGTAGTGAAGTAAACACTCACACCAGACCAGCAACGGACCCCTCATCAGCCAAGGATCCCCCCTCAACAGCACCTTCAATTGTGCCCCCTCCACTGCCCTGGGCCCCTCCCCAGGTGCATCCACATCCTTTGCAGACTCATCATTGACCATCCCATCTCCGGCTTCACCAATGGGATTTCCAAATCATTTAGAAACCTTGGTGAAATCAGGAATTAAAATGGTGCCTCTTACCCCTAACCTGGCAAGGTCACGGGTATTATCATCAACGCCAGTGAATTCATCCCCCCAGCAAACACCACCTTCCCTGCCACCCAGGAGCATGACCTCTGTCCCTCAATCAATTAAAACTCCACCATCTTGACCACCTCGGCCAACACCTACACCTGTCCTTCCTCAGACTCCCCCCACCTGCTCCCGGACCAAAGATCCTGACTAGCATCAATCCTGCTATCAGCAACTAGGACACCCAGGGCCTCTGCTGTTCTAGGACTTATAGCCATAATAAACCACTTATCAACCTGAGGCCCAGGGGGAGAACACTCTCCCCTAGTGCTATAGCTCCAGTCAAAAGACGTAGAGTGGCTAAAAGAGTGACAGACTGTCCAATCAGAGAAATCTGATTCAAATCCCTTGCAGACAGATAGTTTCAGATCCTACTCAAACTAATTTGAAACTTGCAGTGCTCAGTGTCAGATCTTTATGTAACAAATCATTTTTAATCAATAATTTTATCTCCTCTTACAATCTTGATTTTATGTTTTTAACAGAAACATGGTTAGATAGCAGGACAGCAAATGCAGTTCTTATTGAATCCACCCCACCTAATTTTACATTTCTATCAGAAACACGAGAAAACAAAAAGGGTGGTGGCGTCTGTGCCTTTTTTAGGGATAATGTGGTTACCTACAGGCTGTCATTTGGAGAGTTCTTATCATTTCAGTATGTATCTTTTAAAATGGAGTAAAATTATCTCCCTTTGTACTTTTTATTATTATTTACAAACCTCCCCAATGCTGTCAAAATTTTATTGATGAATTTACTGAGATGCTTTCAGTTGTCTTCACAGAGTTTGACTGTTTGGTTATTACAGGTGATTTTAATGTTCACATGGATAAGGCCTGTGACAGATATGCTAAAGAACTTTCTGCCGTCCTTGAAACGTATGGCCTTAGGCAGCACGTTAGGGAGCTGACCCATACCAGAGGTCACACTCTGGACCTTGTCATTACTAAGGGTGTTAATGCTTCTAATATCACTGTGATTGATGTTGCTTTGTCTGATCATTTTTGTGTCTTTTTTGATTTGCCCATAATTCCCAAAGATGCAACTGGACCTACACTTGTTCAGAAAAGACACATAAATGATAACACCAGGAAACTGTTTATGGAGATGATTAGGTTTGAAAATATCACTTTCTCTCATGTTGAAGATTTGTTGAATTCATATACTTCAAGTGTTCTAAATGTCATAGATGTGATTGCTCCTGTTAAGGATAAATTAATCAGGAACAGGCAAAAGCCACCGTGGAGAAATGATGACTCGGTCAGGGCACAGAAAAGGGAGTGCCGGAAGGCCGAACGAAGATGGTGTAAATCAAAGCTCCAGGTTCATTATGACATTTATAAGCAGAAGTTGTGTGTGTTCAATGAAACTCTAAGTAGAAAAAGAGAAATGTATTCTTCTGAAATCATCAACAACAGTAGTAACAACTCACGTGTCCTGTTTGCACAACTCACTAAATTAGTTAGTAACTCATTACAGTCTGGAACATTTCCAAGGGCCTTGAAAATTGCTGTCATCAAGCCTCTCCTGAAGAAGAGCAGTCTTGATGCCATGGTACTGAACAACTACTGGCCCATATCAAACCTGCCGTTTTTAGGCAAAATCTTTGAAAAAGTTGTTTACCAACAACTTACTAACTTTCTCATGCTAAACAACTGCTTTGATGATTTTCAGTCAGGTTTTAGGCCCCATCACAGCACTGACACTGCCCTCATCAAGGTGAGCGTCTGAACACCGACGCTGGCAGAGTCTCTGTCTTAGTACTGCTGGATCTAAGTGCTGCTTTTGACACAGTGGACCATATGATCCTGTTACAAAGGTTAGAGGACTGGCTAGGCATCTCTGGTACTGCCCTTAAATGGTTTAAGTCCTATCTTGAAGACAGGAAGTATTTCATTGAAGTTAGTAACTGTGTCTCAGACGAAATGGTGTTGACATGTGGGGTCCCCCAAGGGTCCATCTTGGGACCCCTTTTGTTCAATCTTTAGATGTTTCCTTTAGGCCAGTTAATACGCAGCAATAATGTGCCCTAGCATAACTATGCAGATGACACTCAGATTTACATTTCACTCACAGCTGGTGAATATGGACCAGTCGATTCACTGTGCCACTGTATTGAACAGATCACTCTATGGATGCAAAACATGTCTCTCCAAATAAACAGTGACAAGACTGAAATAATCATCTTTGGTCCTCAGAAACAAAGAGAAAGTGTCAGCAGTCACCTCGGGTCTCTTTCTCTAAAATTTAAAAATCAAGTTAGAAATCTAGGGGTAATCATGGACTCAGACTTGAATTTTAACAGCCACATTAAATCGATAACATCGATACAGTACATTCAGAACGCTGCTGCTCGGGTCCTGACTAGAGCCAGGAAGTACAACCACATTACTCCTGTTCTCAGATCTCTGCACTGGCTTCCTGTCTCTCAGAGAATAGACTTCAAAACAGGACTGCTTGTGTATAGGTCTCTTCATGGCTCAGCACCACATTACATCTCTGACACGCTGATGCCATATGAACCATCTCGAACTCTGAGAACATCAGGGACAGGCCTTCTGGCCTCAGGACTAAACAGGGAGAAGCAGCGTTTCAGTTCTATGCAGCTAAAACCTGGAATAGTCTTCCTAATGATGTTAGACAAGCCTCATCTCTGGCAATGTTTAAGTCCAAGCTAAAAACATTTCTTTTTAGTGTGGCATATGACATATGACCTGACTAGACCTGACAGTGTTTTATCCAAACCGATCTATCTGCACTCAGTTTCCTCTAATATTAATTTTTAATTAATGTTAACTTTTTATTATTATTATTATTATCATTCCTGCTTATGTATTTTTAACCTGTCTTTTACTTCTGTAAAGCACTTTGAATTACTCTGTATATGAATTGTGCTATATAAATAAACTTGCCTTGCCTTGCCTTAAAGTCAGACATCAACCAAAACTGTGACCTAACTTATTTAAACTAAACATTAACCCTAAAATGGACCCTTTAATTGTGACTAATGCGGTTTTTGATAAAGGTATGGATACTCACACTGAGTTTAGCTATAAGTAATTGTGCCAAAGTTTTACACAGCACAAAATGTCATAGGGCATTGGGGAATGGTGAAAACACTCAACTAAATGGCGTGTTGTGGGTGTGCAGAAATATGTTAACTGTAAAAGAGCAATTATGGCAAGGAAGCATGAGAAATTAGCTAGCAGGTGGCAATAGATATGGGAACACTAGGGATGCATGGTCAGTCCTTTGTCAGCATGCCATTCAGAATGGAACCAATGGGGATTTAAGAGAGATTTAGGAAAGTATGTAATATTTATTTAACAGAGTAAATGTGGCTTTTACTTTTGGCTTTCAGCATGTTTGCAGACTGGACATTTCAGGGTTTTTTTATAAGTTTTTATATTTTGATGGTATTTGACTATTTTATATCATTTTTTTATAAGTAGCTTCAGAAAGCATTCATACTGCTTACATTTTCTTGACTTCACTGTTTTCTATATTTAATTTTAAATGAATATAATTTTACATTTTCCCACCAATTGACACTTAATAGGTTATAATGACATTGTGTACATGTTTTAAATATGCTTTAAAATGTCCTAAAAATCAAAAATTAATATCTCTAATTGGTTACCCAGCTATTAGTTAAAATGAACAAATCAGCTAATAATATGACACATTATACATTGCAAGTATAATATACATGAGGAGGATTTTTGTTTAAAGACACACTACATCTCTATTATTAGTATGAACTAATGGAACCGTAACATGAGCACTATGATTTATAACTGTGCGCCACAGTAGAAAACAACAAACTCACCAGTTGTCCCAGAGGTGAAGATGTAGAGAGTGGGGGACTTAAGGGATGTGGTGGCATGTAATGCTGGTGGTACAGGTTGGTCACAGGCAGCATCAATCTTGTCCAATAGAGTGTGCACCTGTACATTCTCACTCTGGCTCTTCATGGTCCACACTTGAATGTTGTTCTCCAGCAGGGTAGGTAGGATGATGTCCAGGCTTTCCACTAAATCTTGAAAATTGGGACAACAAAACTGTATTTCATGAAAACAATGTTATATTATAATAATAATATTTAGCTAGTTCCTTCCTACTAAAGTCTACATCCTTAAGAGTTAGGGTTACACAGTCAATGTAAGTCAATGTAATGAGCTTTGAAGTGATGGAAGCCTCACTGTGTATAAAATATTTTTGGATTGTGTCTTGTGTCTTTATGCAAATACATTACGCAACACATAGTAATGTTTTATTCAACACATAATTAACAAACCATAGTCAGTACAAAACAGCTGTGTAACACTACTTTGTTGGTCAGTATCGTGAATCATGTTGCAGTAGCACTGTGAGGCAATCTTTCAGGGTTAATTATTACCCACGTAAACTGGTATGTGTACATCTATAA
Organism: Mastacembelus armatus; assembly: GCF_900324485.2. NCBI lineage: Eukaryota > Metazoa > Chordata > Actinopteri > Synbranchiformes > Mastacembelidae > Mastacembelus > Mastacembelus armatus. The sequence continues at coordinate 3,504,904 of NC_046644.1, read as the reverse complement.
ATTTTACTGTATCAACAGCTAAAAAAAACAAAAAACAGACTGTTCCTGCTATTCCATGAATCCTGTTGCACTGGGGTTTTAGTGATGGCAGTCTCTCTAAGCCAGAAAGTTGTGTTTGTCTTGCTGAGCAGTGATCTGTCATGTGTTCACATGGCTGCAGCATGGTGAATCCTATTAACTGTAGAAACAGGACTCTTGAAGTAAATCATGGAAGCTAAGGAGCAGGAGTTATTGAGCATGAGATTGTGGCATTATAACAAGTCAAGGAGTGTACTGCATCTTTAGACTACAGCGTTTGCTAAATCATGGATGAACTGTGATTAACCACATCTTTTAGAAAGCTGAGTTACATTTCACTTGCCTACAGACAGGCCAGACCTGTTGAATCATGAAATTATTTAAATAGAACCTGTCTGACAAAGTGAAGCACGCTATGACGCCTAAAAAAGCAACACATTATGCCATGATATGAAGAAATTCAAGAAAAGATGAGAAACAAAGTAAATGACATGTATCAGCCTGGAAGGTTGTTACAAAGCCATTTCTAAGGCATTGGGACTCCAGTGAACCATGGCGAGAGCCATTGTCCACAAATGGAGAAAACTTGGAACAACGGTGAACCTTCCCAGGAATCGCTGGCCAACCAAAATTCCCTCAAAGGCACAATGACAACTCACCCAGGAGCTCATAAAAGAACCCAGAACAACATCTAAAGAACTGCAGGTCTCACTTGCCTCAGTTGAGGCCAGTGAGCAGAGCCTGTGCAGAAATGGCATCCATTGGAGAATTCCAAGGAGAAAGCCACTGCTGACCAAAAAGAACACAAAGGCTCATCCCATGTTTGCCAAGAAACATCTTCATTATCTCCAAGACTTATGGATATTTGAAACACCATGTTTATAACAATTCAAAGTTTTTTATACTATTCTTCCTCTTGACTAAATTTCTGACTATGACTATGTGTCCTATGCAATTACACAATATAATGAAATGATCAATCCTCTCAGCGATGCCAGTGAATATGTGCCATCCCATAAACCAATAATATGGTATATTATTACATATTATTACACACATTTAATGAGAACTGAAATGCACATATGTTTTATTTTCATTTAAGTAAATTTTAAAATGCTGAAAATTGAATTATGAGAAAGTACCTAAATATTATTACTAGTTTAAAGTTTAAGATCTGAGTAGGCCTACTTATTCCACCACTGGAAAAGGAAATAACGCTTGTGAATAACCAGAGAAAAGCTTTACCTGCACCAACAATTAGAGTTTTGGCACCACAGCAACTGAAGCAGTGTAACAGAGACTTGGACTTGATGCTTGTGTTGAGGAAAGCAACTGAGCAGCCGATCTTCGCCAACCCGAACCACACGCACAAGAAGTCGGGCTCGTTACTCATGAGCAGGGCAACGCATTCTCCTTTCCTCAAGTTCACACTCTCGAGGAACACAGCTGCGAGTCTGTTGCTGCGCCGCTCCACATCACTGTAGGTGTGGACGCTCCCGTCGCAAATCACAAAAGGTTTGTTGGGGATACGTTGCGCCTGCTGGATGAACCTGTCCAGGACCGTACACACGTTGGATGTCAGCTTGAACAGCTCTAGTTTCAGGCCGTATCTGATCACTTTCAGCAGAAAGACGAGGTCTTTCCAAAAGTATGGAAAACAGTGTTTCATCAAAAGGTAAACGGAGATCATACCCGCAGTCAGAGCGGAGAGCCACCCCACAGTTAGAGCCATGTCTGCGAGTGTGAGACTGTGAGAGGTCACGGTGCTAGAGTCAGCTGGTAGGAGGGGAAAGGATCGCTCTGTACATATATATACTGCTACATGATTCAAGTGAGAAACACGAAACGTCTGTGTGATGTAAGCCTCGGCTACTTCAGAAACTTATGATACACTATATAAGAATGAAACATCAGAAAGCCGCCTTCAAAATAAAAGAGGACAACATGATATTTGAAGAGATCAGTAACTGGAGCACTGGCCTGAATTACCCTAGTGAAGTCTTTTAGTATTAACCGTGAAGCATAGGTCTCTCCCCGGACACGTGTAAGATGTCAGTACATTATTCACTAATAAGGCTCTGGACACAATTGCAAGGATTATGGGACAACCCTATCTTTGACTGACACTTATGACTTTCCAACAAGAAATTTTGAACCAGACCTGATCACTTTGGCCCCTTTTAATTTCAGGCAAATGCAGGTAGGAAAATTGTAACTGCTGTGTGTTATATCATGTTATAATAGCCAGACTAATTTCAAACTTTACATTGTGAAGATACTGACACAAACAGCCAGGAGCAGCTCCGGTTCCACACGACACTGATTTGAGGTACCACAAAGTATTGTCCTCCAGCAGTAAGTCACTATTTTTTTATTTAGCCTAATCTTGCCTCACAGTGAGAAAAACAATACAAACGCATACCCACATGCACACTGCTTTAAACATTCTATAAAAAATATTTTATTTTATGAAGGCTAAACTCACTACACTTCCTGTAGGACTGATATCTTGAGGTAACTTGACAAACATGAACACGTGACAACTGTTGTGAAAATGAGCGGGAGGGCGTGCCTAGTCGGGGCTATGGAGCCAAGACAGTGACAGTTTAACTTTGGCCTTGAAAAATAACACTTGGCACTAAAAACAAAATTGGAACCGAAAAATACAACATTGTCATTGAAGTATTGATATAGTGAAAAAAAACTTGGGCACTGAAAAAAAGTACAATTTAAGTTTTTATTGGTGTAATTGTTTTCAAAGCCAAATGGCTGCAATACCTAAAATAATGGTTTTCAACCTGAATACCTTTTGAAAACTGCATTTACATTTAAATGTAAAGCTCCAGCCTTGTCTGGAACTACACTGACAGTGTCTTTAAGTCCCTATACAGCAAAATTGGCACTGTTAAACTCTGAGTGTTAATTTAACACTAAAAAGTAGGGGTGGGATTATGTATACACGTACACATGTACATGCTATACAGTAATTGTTGCTGGACTGGGCCTGAACTGTTGCCCAATATGTTGTTATAAGAAGATATATGCCTTATTTTATATATGTTCATGTTAAAATATGGTTTTCCCATTATTAACACTCATGTACTGTTCAGGATGTTTTCATCCACCAAGGGTCATTTTTCACTCTTAATTTGGCCATAACTTTCACTGTATTTCAGCGAATGGAATGATTTTTCGTGACAAACCTTAATTTGAAATAACTTTTGGATATATGATTTAGAAATTTTCCATAGATCAATAATACACTGTGGGCAAATTCATTCGCCTTTTATGTTCGGGATGAAAACATCCACTAAAATAAACTGCTGTAAAAATATATCAGATAAATATTTTTTTTTACTTTTTTTGCTTTATGCTCTGTAAATCTTAACTTCAGTTCTGATCAGAACTACTAAACTACTCAGGAAGCTGAGAGTGGTTGATCTGTTCAGTGAACATCACAGTGAAGGAGCAACTATTGGATGAAGAAGGTCTCTGTGAAGCCGACGCAATCATAAAACAGCAGGCCCATTAGAAAGGCATCATCAGACCTCAGTGATTTAGAAGACTTAACACCCAACCATCTATTGTTACTCAAGGTCAAACCTGAGTCACCACCTGGATTATTTCATAAGTATGATCAATTTGTCAATCACAGATGGAGACAAGTGCAGCACCTTGCAGATGTCTTTTGGAAACGCTGGTGCAATACCTCACGTAGCTTCAAGAATGACAGCGATGGTCTATGCCTGGAAGAAACTTCCATGTCGGTGATGTAGTGCTGATCATGGATGGCACGTCACCCAGAAATTCCTGGCTTCGAGACTTTTCCTGACAAAACCGGTTTTGTTCGTCAGGTGAAAGTAAAGACCAAGACCAATGAGTTTTGTCGCTCTATAACAAAGACATGTCTTTGTTAGGTAAATTCTTTTAACAAATAGACTCAGAGGACGAACTTCGGTAAGATGATATAGAGGTTTTACTTGCAAGGAGTAACAGTCACACAGCACCTTGGTACAGCATGAGAGTCACTGGCTGCTTGCAGCCCAACACATCAACTTTCGTGGTAACACAAAAGGCAGGTGATTTCTCACAGAAAGACATGTGGGCCCTTATCAAATAGTCAAGGTTAGAGCAAACTGTTCTCACTGAGAGCAACAATTATATTTCCACAATACACAATAGGCCCTATTCAGAAGTGTTTCAGTTATACTAAAGTAAGGTGGATCAGGTCACAGGAGGGTAAACATTTTAATTTCTCTAACACATCCCTCCTGTTTATGCTTAGCATAACTACTATATGAAAATGTTTAGCAAATCATTAATGATTATTATTCTGGTAAAACACACAGAAAGATGAGAATTATTACTATTATAGGAAAAACAGTAAAATCATAACTATGATCAAACAAACAAACAAGATCACAATCACAAATCTAAAATGATTAGCATGCTAAAATATAACTTGTAGAAGTGAGAAATAAATGTCATAACTTCCTGTCTTTATGGGCAAACAGTCATCACAACATCACTTCCTGTAGGAATTTTCAATGTTGGAGTCATTTGGGCCTTACAGTTCAGAAGTTAAGACAAATTTATCATAGTCGGTAAAAGACACAGTCAGGTCTTCCTTCACTGGCTCTGGAGGAGTTTCAGGGTCCTGGTCATCCTGTGAAATGGACTGATACATTTGTTTGTTATTGCTGTATCAATAAGGCCTCTAATACATGGAATGCAACAGCAACCACAAGTAGCTAAAATAACAATCATCACAGCCATTGAGATGAGTATGGACTGGATCAGACCACTCCATTTACCAAACATTCCCTCCAGCCAAGAAGTGAAGGGGGTTGTCAATACCAGCATTGTCAGCGAGCTCCTCAGATAAGGCTTGGAGTCCTTGTAAAGCTCGAGTGACAGATCCATCTGGGGAAGTGTTGTTAGGAATAAAGGTACAACAGGCAGATCCAAACATTTTACAAACACCTCCCTCCTTAGCCAGTAACATGTTTATTGCCATCTGGTTCTGCCAGGTCATAAGACTAGTTTTACCTAACTGCTCTGCTAAGTCTCTGACAGCATCTCTAGTGTAGTTAATGAATCTCTGCTGGTTGTAATACAAATAATTTATCCAATCAACATTTTTGTAAATGGTTGACCACCAAAACAGGAAAGATTCAAACCCTGCTGCAACTTGGTTTCTAAAGGCAAAGGCAAATTTATTTGTATAGCACCATTCATACACTACGCAATTCAAAGTGCTTTACAAGGCATACAATTACATTAAAAGCATTGAAAAGAGCATTTAAAAATAAAGACATTTAACATAAAATAAATTTAAATCAAGTAAAGTAAATTAAAATAAGATGTAAAAGCACATTAAGAAAACAAGGATGAACAATTATTCGAAGGCAGCAGTAAACAACAGTTTTCAGTCCTGATTTGAATGAGCTGACAGTTTGAGCAGACCTCAGGTGTTCAGGAAGTTTGTTCCACAAGTGAGGAGCATAGTGACTGAATGCTGCTTCACCTTGTTTGGTTCTGGTTCTGGGAACACACAGTAGACCTGTCCCAGATGACCTGAGGGGTCTGGAAATCTCACAGGGAACTAATACATCTTGGACCACAACCATTTAGTGCTTTATAAACTAGCAATAAGATTTTAAAATCTATCCTTTGACTAACGGGAAGCCAGTGTAGTGATCTAAGAACTGGTGTGATATGGTCCAGTTTCCTGGTGTTTGTAAGGACTCCGGCAGCAGTGTTACGCCCCAGCCTAGGGGTTGCCGGAGCGTAACACGATTGTGGAGTTTTCCTCCAAACCTCTTCCACTCTCAACAAACACGAACTAGACGAACTACAATTAACCAGAATATTTATTCTGTCACAATACAGAATACAATACAGAATGTACAAAACAAACAAAACGCTAATTTAGCCCTACTCAAACAAAAACGCTCCGTGAGCCCTACGATATCAAACAAACGAAAATCAATAACAGAAACGCTACAATAGCCCTACGATCTCAAACAAAAGAAACAACACTAAATCACAGGTCGCTAGCCTGGAAACTCCTAAAACAAACAGGAGAAAACAAAACACAAACGTAACCTAATTGTCTAAATATTTCTAATCTAAATAACGAAAAATACTATCAATACTAAATCTACAAACTCGAAACAAAAATCTAATTTCTAACTAACTCTAAATCGAAATCTCTATCAAAATAGCTGGGAATGGCAGAGGTGGGAGAATAGCTCTCTCGAACAGCAGTCCGTGGGCTTCTTATAGTCCTTCCGGGAAGTGTTGGACCAATCCCGGAAGTCCAATCCACGGTCCTCGAGTCCACGCCCACTCCAGCATCCGATACACACACACACATATACACACACGAAATGGGGAGGGGAGGGCCAACAACACACCAACACACATAATGACCCCTAGGGTCATAACAGCAGCATTCTGGATTAGCTGCAGCTGCTAGCTGCTGGAATTTCTCAAAAACAGGTATAATTAGTACTATAAGGTGTAAAGAAAGGTGGAGTAAGAGCAGGAATATGTGGCATCAAATAATACAAAGATATTGTTTACTGGCTGGAGGGCAGGTGGAAGCAAACAGCTGCCTGTTGGATCATTGTGTGGATCAAGTCTTATCAGTGTAACCTACATATGTTAGTGACACAAATATACTTGTCTGCTCATGTTAGCTGTTCCTGTCACACATCACCACAGTTAACTACTTTACAAAAATCAAACTGGGCAGTTTGAGTCTCATTGGCCCAAAAGATAAAAGTGGGCACATCATTAGGTCTCTTTGTCCTAGGTTCTGTTTTGGTGTTGTTCATGGCATTACCTGGCTGTAGCAATTCCTTCTCAAGGGAGGAAAAGATACCAGGTCTTATCTCAGTGGAGTTAGTAGCATTCTCTGGCTGTTGCAAACCCTTCTCAAAGAGAAACAAAATCGGCAAATCAACATAACCGTGGTCAGCGATATGACAGTCAATAGGCTTATTGTCAGTGTCACCTCACAGAATAGTCTAAAGGGGTGCCAGGGTCGATATATTGGACCCTCCATGGCAAAATGTACTTCTGAGCAGTCTCCCCTGGTCACTCTACTCCTCACTCACCTAATTCCCCTGGGTGTGGTTGGTTTCTTCACTGGTTTGAGACGAGTGGTCCCTATTGGTCCCACCCCCCTTTGTAGCCAGACTTCACCACAGGTTAGTTGGAGTTTAGAGTTAGTCCCTGCTGGTTTGACAGGATTACTCAGACACCTTTACCTTTTTGCAGTGTGTTAGATGAATCCAGGAAGGTATTTCAGCAATTCTGGGTGTGGGTGTGGACAGCAGTACTTGGTAAGGTCCTTCCCAGCACAGAGAATGCCAATACTTTCTCTTGATGATTTTTACAAAGACCCAGTCTCCTGGATTCATTCTAGAGTCAGGTTCAGGCTCAGGACCCTCCTGTTGTGCATTAATACAACATTTACAACATTTTTATTATTCAACATTTTTGCCATGTAATCAGCAATGGTCTCAGTCATGTGACCATCCTCCTTAATGGATGGTTTTAGCACAGGAAGATGGTAACACTGCAGTAAGATGTTTAATTACCTGGTTTTCAAAATATGCACCATTATCCCAATAGATTTTCTCTGGAATTCCAAATCTGGGAATAATAGTAGTTGTCAGTGTTTTAGCTACTGTTAGTGCATCAGGATGCTTTGCTGGAAACACTTCAGTCCATTTGGTTAATGCATCAATGATCACTAAACAGTATTTCTTTCCCTCACAGTTATTTAGTTCAATAAAATCCATGCAAATATGTTGAAAAGGATATTCAGGTAGTGGAAACTTTCCACTATTTCTTGTCACAATCTGTCCCTGTGGATTATTTTTTCAACAAATTTCACATTCACAATTTTTTTTTCTTTAGAATAGTTTGTAAAACCATAAATTGTAAACACTATGTTTACTAATCTACCATCCCTCCTGCTGACGTATGCATATTAGCATGTGTCAGTACAGCTGCATATCTAAATAAACCTTTAGGTAACACTGCTTTGTTATTTTTACATCTCCAAATATTGATGTCATCTAATTTACTCTAATTTTCTCTCTTTTTTTTATCCATGAGTCTTTTCATTTCTAAGGTTCACTGTTCTGCATGTCTTTAAGTATCTGCTCATCAGGATGTTCAACTGTATCTGTAGCTTGTAAAGGCAGTGGTTTCTGTGCTACTGATTTAGCAACTTCGTCAGCTTTACAATTACCAAAAGAAATCATATCTAGTCCTCACATTTGTGTCGCACTTACAATTAGCAACCTCTTTAGGCAGCTACACAGCATCTAACAGCTGGAAAAGAAAGTCTTAGTGTGTGATGGTCTTACCAGATGATGTGATCATTCCTCTGTTCTTCCACTGCTGAGCAAACACATGTACAGTTGAAAATCCATAATTGCTATCAGTGTAGATATTAACTACTTTTACTTCTACTAATATAGAAGTTTCTGTTAAGGTAATAAGTCTCACTGCCTGCAATGATAAATGAGATGGTAGTATTTCAGCTTTAAAACATCTTTAAGGGTTACAACAGTATATCCTGTAGAATTAGATCAGTCTGAGTTTTTTTTTTTTTTTTTACAAGATCCATCTACAAACATTGTCATTTCAGCATCTTTATAAGGTGTGTCAGTTTGGTCAACCCTGGGCAACACTCTATTCTCAGTTTCAGCAACACAGTCATGTGGCCGACCATCCTCAGCTATAGGCATTAATGTAGCAGGATTAAAGGTTGTACATCGTTCAATAGTGAGATGTGGCTGTGAAAGCAACGTAATCATGCAGGACAGATGTTTAGCTGGTGACATGTATGTTATCTTGTTTTGCAACAACAGGACAGAGACTGCATGTGGAGCCTTTAAGTGTCAGAGGATGGAGCAACTTGATGTTTGCTGAAGCTTGGACTGTCATGGAGGCTGCAATAACAGCTTGAATACACACAGGCATTGCTATTGGGATCCAATTGGGCAGAATAATAAGCAATAGGCCTGTTTTGTCAGCACTGAAGTCATGTGACCATTTTTACAATCAACAGTTTACATAAAACAGTTTTCATAGTTAGGCAGTCCTAAAATAGAGGTGCTGGTCAGGGTCTTTTTAAGACCATCAAAGGCTTTTTCTGCAATTTCAGTCATTTTATTTCATCATAAGTTGCCATAGGTGTGTCATAAATCAATTTCAACAATGGACTAGATAACTCTGAATAGTTTGGTATCCCTGCTCTGCAGAAGTTTGTCATACCTAAGAAAGACATCATCTGTCTTTTAGTTTGTGGTTTTGGTGCTTTAAGTATAGCTTCTTTTCTGTCTCAGTCTAGAGCTCTCCCTTGCTGTGAAAGGTCGTGACCTAGGTATCTAACTAACCGTTTTGTTTTTTTTTTTACAACTAGTTTGCTCTTACTCACTCTGTGTCCCTGTTCTGCTAGAAACTTAAGCAGAGCTATGGTGTTTGTTTTGCATTGTTCTAATGTTTCAGAGCATATCAAAATATCATCTACATACAAAAGTATTCGACTTCCTACAGGAGGTGAAAACTTAGCTAAGTTAGCAGACATTACATGGGAAAAGATGGTAGAAGACTCACAATATCCCTGTGGAATCCACGTCCAAGTCCATCTTTTGCCTGAAAACTCAAATGCAAACCAGAATTATCATTGTTTGTCAACTTCAATAGAGAAAAATGCATTTGCCACTTCAATGACAGTGAACCACTTTGAGCTGGGCTTGACGTCATTCAGCAGGGTGTGTAGGTCTGGTACCAGTGGAGCTCTAGGTATCTCTGATAATGCCTGCTTTTAGTAATGAGTCAAATACTGGTTTAATTCTTTCAGCAGCCTCAGGTTTTAGTGGATATTGTCTTTGAAAAGGCCTGAAGGTTCCTTTTGGTGTTATTTTATCTTCTTCCTCTGTTGTTAGAGTGAACACTTCTACTCAGTCTTTACACTTAGATGTTGAAGGTTTAGCAAGTGAAATGTGTGGGCTCACCCACAATTTGAACAGTTTCTCTTCCTCAGGTTGTAGTCTGCATGCTGCTGCTACATCTTTTACTAAAATGTGTTCTTTTGTCTGAGTTTGTCTGGTGGATTATTAAGAACTGACCTACAAGCTCCTGTGTCACACAGGAATTTTATTTTAACTCATTGCACCAACAATGTCACTTTTGGTTTTTCTTCATACAGCATGAGTTCAGTTACTCCTTCATGGCTCAAAATGTTAGCTTCAGTCAGATGTGTGTCTCGTATCTCTTTATTCTGTTCAGTGTGTGTATTTTGCATCTGACCTTTTTTTGCTGTCTAGTCATGCAGAGTAGCCTGCTCCTCCCTCCTGCTGCTCAGGGCGTGTCTTTCTCTGTGGGCAGCTCTTAGCCCAGTGTCCTGCTTTTCCACAGACGTAGCAGTAGTCATGATCAACTATCTGCTGTCTGCCAGGTCTCCGGCCACGACCTCGTCCCCGCCCTCTGCCCCGGCCATCAAGCCATAGCTTGTCCCCCTGAAAATAACACTCAGAAACCATTTCATTATCATAGTCAGTGAAAAACACTTCAGCTGTTTTTCTAATTTTCTTTTGTGCTTTTGCTCTTTGTTGGAGAACAGTGGACGCATGCACAGTATAATTTTTAGTCTGTCAGGACACAAGTTTGCCAGCCAATTTGATGCTTTCAAATAAATCCTGAAATTTCAGGTTTGATGCCATTTGAGAAGGCATTTTTTAACTGCTGCTCATATGGCCCATCCCCATTCTGTGCAGCACCTTCAGGTACTGATATTCCACTATGATATTCCACTATTAACCCTCAGGGGTTGACGAACACATCAGTGCAGTTTGTGGCATCTTCTCCTGATAAGGCCAAAACTAACTTAGATTCGTCAGTTTTGAAGAAACGCTTCGGATGGTTCCTGACAGCAACGAAGAGTTTACTTTGTCCTCAGAGGAAAAACCCAACTCAGATGATGAATGTTTGCATCCGCATTGTACTGCACTAATTCCCTCTCAGCCACATTCCTGACTGAAAGGCTCATTATGTACTTCCTGTTTCTTGCAAGTAAAACTTCTATGTATACGGCTTCTCAGGTAAATCACATGATTATTCATGATCAGACACACCTGAGCCTAAATTATTATTATTACTTATTATTACTGTGGAGAGAAAAAAAAAGGACCAGGGACACCTGCAGAAAGTACAGAGAGAACAGAGAGAGAGGGAGAGAGCAGGGTAGGGGAGCTCAGTGCACCGATGGTCCTCGGGCAGTCTAGGCCTATAGCAGCATAACTAAGGGATGGTTCAGGGTTGCCTGAGGCCAGCCCTAACTATACGCTTTGTCAAAGAGGAAGGTTTTAAGTCTAGCCTTAAAAGTACAGAGAGTGTCTGCCTCCTGAACCCAGGCTGAGAGCTGGTTCCACAGGAGAGGAGCTTGATAGCTAAAGGCTCTGCCTCCCATTCTGCTTTTGGAAACTCTGGGAACCACAAGTAGGCCTGCACTCTGAGAGCGAAGTGGTCTATTGGGATAATATGGTACTATGAGGTCTTTAAGGTATGAAGGAGCTTGATCATGAAGGGATTTGTATGTGAGAAGAAGGATTTTAAATTCTATTCTGGATTTTACAGGGAGCCAATGAAGAGAAGCCAATATAGGAGAAATATGATCTCTCTTGCTAGTTCCTGTCAGGACTCTGGCTGCAGCATTCTGGATTAACTGGAGGCTTTTTATGGAGATATTAGGACATCCAGATAGTAATGAGTTACAGTAATCTAGCCTTGAGGTAACAAATGCATGGACTAGTTTTTCTGCATCATTTTGAGACAGGATGTTCCTAATTTTGGAAATGTTGCGCAGGTGAAAGAATGCAGTTCTAGAGATTTGTTTTATGTGTGAGTTAAAGGACATGTCCTGGTCAAAAATAACTCCAAGGTTTTTTACAGTAGTGCTGGAGGCCAGGGCTATGTCATCTAGAGTAGCTATAATTTTAGAAAAGTTATTTCTAAGGTTTTTTGCAGCACTAAGGTCTAGGAGGACAAGTATAGAAACAAGTCCATTATCTGAGGCTAAGAGAAGATCGTTGGTAAATTTCAACAGTGCTGTTTCTGTACTATGATGTGCTCTAAATCCTGATTGAAAATCTTCAAATAGTTCATTCCTGTGTAAGTGGTCTGATAGCTGCTTAGCAACAGCTTTTTCTAGGATTTTAGAAATAAATGGCAGGTTGGATATTGGTCTATAATTAGCCAAGACACCTGGATCAAGACTAGGCTTTTTGAGTAAAGGTTTGATTACTGCAGTCTTAAAGGCCTGTGGTACGTAGCCTGATACTAGAGATAAATTTACCAAGTCCAATAAAGATGAGTTCATTAATGGCAGGGTGCCTTTAAGCAGTCTAGTCGGGATGGGGTCTAAGAGACACGTTGATGATTTCGATGAAGCAACTACTGATGTAAATTCAATTCAATTCAATTCATTCAATTTTGGTTTGCTTTTGAGTTTTTGGGCAAAAGATGGACTTGGACGCGGATCCTATTGAGCATCTGTGGGGCATCCTCAAACGGAAGGTGGAGGAGGGCAAGGTCTCTAACATCCACCAGCTCTGTGATGTCATCATGGAGGAGTGGAAGAGGATTCCTGTGGCAACCTGTGAAGCTCTGGTGAACTCCATGCCCAAGAGGATTATGGCAGTGCTGGAAAATAATGGTGGTCACACAAAATATTGACACTTTGGGCCCAATTTGGACATTTTCACTTAGGGGTGTACTCACTTTTGTTGCCAGTGGTTTAGACATTAATGGCTGTGTGTTGAGTTATTTTGATGGGACAGCAAATTTATACTGTTATACAAGCTGTACACTCACTACTTTACATTGTAGCAAAGTGTCATTTCTTCAGTGTTGTCACATGAAAAGATATGATAAACTATTTACAAAAATGTGAGGGGTGGACTCACTTCTGTGAGATACTGTACATGTGTTTGCTCAGCTGTGGAAGAGCAGAGGAATCATTATATCATCTGGTAAGTCCATCACACACAAAGATCTTATTTTACAGCTGTTAGATGCTGTGCAGCTGCCTAAGGTAGCAATTTGTAAGTGTGCTGCACACACAGGAGGGACAGACACTATTTCCAATGGAAACTGCAGAGCTGACGAAGCAGCAGAAAATCTATTGTGATAATGGTAAATATTTTGTAAACCAGATAATTAAACATCTCACTACAGTGTTAGGAATCCAGGTGAAGTATCACTGTTCCTTTCACCCACAGTCAGCAGGGCTAGTGGAAAGAGAAAAATATGGAACATTTAAATCAAAGCTGAGGGAAAGTATGGCAGAGACAAGGAAAACCTGGATGCAATGTTTAGCAATAGTGAGTGTGAAGAGACCATCACCATTTGAAATGTATGACAGACCTTATCATCTTGAGCTTAAAAAAAACATCCATTAAGGAGGATGGTCACATGACTGAGACCATCTCTGATTACATGGCAAAAATGTTGAATAATAAAAATCTTGTATCTGTGACTAATGCACAACAGGAGGGTCCTGAGCCTGAACCTGACTCCAGAGTGAGACCACGAGACTGGGTCTTTGTAAAAATCATCAAGAGGAAGTATTGGCATTCTCTATGCTGGGAAGGACCTTACCAAGTACTGCTGTCCACACCCACACCCAGAATTGCTGAAATACCTTCCTGGATTCATCTAACACACTGCAAAAAGGTAAAGGTGTCTGAGTAATCCTGTCAAACCAGCAGGGACTCACTCTAAACTCCAACTAACCTGTGGTGAAGTCTGGCTACAAAGGGGGGTAGGACCAATAGGGACCACTCGTCTCAAACCAGTGAAGAAACCAACCACGCCCATAAGAATTAGGTGAGTGAGGAGTAGAGTGACCAGGGGAGAAGACTGCCCAGAAGTACATTTAAGCATCTTGATTGTCATATTACTGACCACAGTTCTATCAATTTCGTTTCTCTTTGAGAAGGGTTTGCAACAACCAGGGAATGCCACTAACACCACTGAGGTAAAGCCTAGTACTGTATTTCTCGTCTGAGAAGGAATTGCAACAGTCAAGTATTATCTTTACTAAAGCAAAGCCTAGAACAAATTCAATTCAATTCAATTCAATTTTATTTGTATAGCATCAAATCACAATAGAAATCATCTCAAGGCACTTTACAAAAACTAAAACTAAAAACCCAACAAATCCCTTATGAGCAGCACTTGGTGACAGTGGAGAGGAAAAACTCCCTTTAACGGAAGAACAAACCTCCAGCAGAACCAGGCTCAGTTTGGGCGGCCATCTGCCTCGACCGGTTGGGGTGAGTGGATAGAGCAGAGAGAAAAGAACAGCAACAATAAACAACAAATAGACACTGCAGGTTGGTGGGACCAGTAACTGCACATCAGCGATAAACAGCTCCAGGACCAGGGACACCTGCAGAAGGTCCAGAGAGAGAGGACAGAGAGGGAGAGAGCACAAACTAGGGGAGAGAGAGAGCACAAGGTTAGTGACATTCAATACATGTGAGGGGGGGGGGGGGCAGAGCTAATGATGTGCCAACTTTTGTCTTTTGGAGTAATGAGACTCTTTACTCTGTAAGGTAGTTAACTGTGGTAATGTGCAACAGGAACAGCTAACATGGGCAGACAAGTGTATCTGTGTCACTAAAGTATGTAGAAACAGGCGACACTGATAAGACTCAATCCACACAATGATCCAACAGGCTTGAACTGCACACTGCAGCTGTTTGCTTCCACCTGCCCTCCAGCCAGTAAACAATGTCAGTCTTTGCATCACTTAATGCCACCTGCTCCTGTTGTTACTCCACCTTTCTTTACACCTTATAGGACTAATTATACCTGTTTTTGAGAAATTCCACTTTAGGGAGAAAAGTGGGCGACCTCCACTGGTGCAACTCTACCACCAATGTGACCACTCCTGGGGCAGGCTATGAGCCTTCCTGGTTCACTGACCATGTTACTGCATGGTGGTGAACCTGTGGTGGTGTTGTGGGGGAAACAAATTGAGACCAGTGCTCCCACCTGACTGGCAGGGAACCTGTGCTCTTATACAACTGGTGATGCCATTTTATGTGTTGCCTCTGTCTGGTTCTTCCCTAGACAGCCCACACCGTGTGAACAGAGACACTGCAGCAGTTCTGATAACAGAGTGTACACTGATTCCATCGGAGCCCAGGGGAGTCCCTGATAAGTATAAAGTTAGAAATTATGTTGCAGCAGGGTTTGAATCTTTCAACCGTTTAATAAAAATGTTGATTGGATAAATTATTTGTATTACAACTAGCAGAGATTTATAGATTATTAAAGGAAATGAAGTTAAAGAAATTGCTGAAAAGTTCAGTAGGACTGATTTAGTGGCAGGGTAGAACTGGATGAGAACCGGAAGAAGGTGTTTGTAAAATGTTTGGATCTGCCTGTTGTACCTTTATTCCTAACAACACTTCCCCAGATGGATCTGTCACTCGAGCTTTACAAGGACTCCAAGCCTTATCTGAGGAGCTCGCTGACAATGCTGGTATTGACAACCCCCTTCACTTCTTGGCTGGAGGGAATGTTTGGTAAATGGAGCGGTCTGATCCAGTCCATACTCATCTCAATGGCTGTGATGATTGTTATTTTAGCTACTTGTGGTTGCTGTTGCATTCCATGTATTAGAGGCCTTATTGATACAGCAATAACAAACAAATGTATCAGTCCATTTCACAGGATGACCAGGACCCTGAAACTCCTCCAGAGCCAATGAAGGAAGACCTGACTGTGACCTTCACCTTCACAGATTATGATAAATTTGTCTTAACGTCTGAACTGTAAGGTAATGTCTCCAACACTGAAAGTTCTTACAGAAAGTGATGTTGTGATGACTGTTGCCCATAAAGACAGAAGGTGATGACATTTGTTTCTACATGTTATATTTCAGTATGCTAATCATCTTAGATTTGTGGTTTATGATTTTACTGCATTTTCCCATAATAGTAATAATTCTGATCTTACTGTGTTTTACCAGAATAATTATCATTTGTGATCAGCTAAACATTTTCATATAGTAGTTATGCAGTAAACAGGAGGGATGTGTTAGAGAAATTAAGAAAATGTTTTACCCTCAAGTGACCTAATCTAGTATAATCAAAACACTTCTGAATAGGGCCTAATGTGTAGACAACTTTTGCTCTAACCTGTTTGAGTGTTTGATAAAGACTCCTGGTATCAAAACCCAGATGTCTTTCTGTTCACATGACTTTCTTTGTATCCTAGTATTAAAAGTGATGTGCTTGGCTGCTACCAGCCAGTGACTCTCATGCTGTACTAAGGTGCTGTATGACCGTTACTCCTTGCAAGTAAAACTTCTATGTAACTCACCGAAGTTCATCCTCTGAGCCTATTTGTTAAAGAGGGGGAGATATCATTATTGTTAATTAATGTAGACAGGTCTGATTGTTTATAAACCAATTCTTTAAATGGATTCTGAACTGTTCTCTGATGTTCACTGGGACAGTTCCACTCTTGTGCAGCTCTAACAGAAAATAGTGAAAAATCCAATAATAACAACTGAACGCACTTTTCCTGAGTGGAACTATGTAGTCCCCTCTTACTGCACCCCTTGTGTGGTGATATGGAGTTCTTATGTTTACGAACTGTCTGAGTGGAGGAGGGGACAGGCCATGAATAATTTTAAATATTAAACAAAAATGAGCATATTTAATCACGTTTTCCCATCTTAAAAGGTGGTATTTTTGTAATGTGCAGCAGTGATGACATTTTCTCATAACATGAGCCCTGTACAGCTGGGAGGGAGCACTGTTCATATACTCTGTGAGTAGTAGCCTTATTGAGTTCAGCAGCCTCTTTCCCAACACCTCCTATACCATCTTTACACATAGTGTTGTCTTAAGGAGGTGACCTCCAGTGCTTTTCCTGCCTGTGTATCTGCATCTACTGGGAATACTTTGTGTCTTCATGTGAGGCACCAGACTAAGCCTCATCCATCCAATGATGCAAGCAAAGTTCTGCTTTAAAGTCTAGTGACAAAACAAAAGGGGGCTCATTTTTCATTGACTAGCTGTGCAATTGTTAAAATAGGATGACATATTAATCCACAATACTAAAGCAACAAAGAGAAAATAGCAATACTGTAAATAATGAGGTATTTACAAAGGTATATACACCAATATAATAAAAATAAAATTATATAATACACCTTTCTGTAGAGCCTAAAGATTTCATTAAACCCCCTAGATAAAATAAGAGAAATAAAACTTAAAATTGACCCAGCCTTACTGCTAGAGCAGAACTCAGGCTGGAATTGAACTTGAGTTGCCAGTGTGATAGTGCTATGTTTTGTACTGCTATATCTGCTGTTTTTTAGGAATGACACAGTGGGACTGTGAGAGTTGACTAAAAATAGACATGCAGTGGTAGTACACTATTAAACCTCCAATCTCTAGGAACATATGGTGTTGGGCTCCATGTTTAATAGATCTTTGACTAGATATGTGAAACCCAGTTTAACAGAATCTAATTATTTATCTGGTGAAGTACCTGCATGTTTGCGACTAATGGGTTGCTAATAGGTTTTGTGACACCTGGTGGCAGAAAAGAGAAATGCATGTTGGATTTTTTTAACCCTGGCAAAGGATTAAAAACAACTGCATCCCCAAGTTACCACAGCTTGGGCACCACAAATATATCACATTGAAAAAGTATGATGGGTTGAATTGCTACAATTGTAGATTTAAATTATTAAGAAAATGTAATGGTTGGTATTTTCCTGTGATTACACACTAATGACAACATCTTTATAACTACAACATTCCATGCTAAAAGGTCATTCTAAATGTTATCCATTGAACCTTTAAACCAAAGAAAGGGTTAGGGAAATAGAAATATAAAATGTTCTATGCAGTTCAGCTAGTGGTTATTGTAATCTATACTTTTCATAGATTCATGCATCTGAGAACAGACTTTCCACTTTTCCATAAATAGAGCCTGACCAGTGTCATGTTGAGGAAACAATCTTTCAATTGGTGACTTTATTTCATGTACCATAGTTTCTGTGTAAGCAAAACTAAGATAAATTTGATATAAGCAATGCAACTATTATTTTATAGTTTATATGCTTAGATTTCCTTTTCTTTGATCCTATTTATATGAATTTTGTTGTATCATTGTATTTCCAACGTAGTGGCCAAATAGAGATGCAACAGCATAATGCACAAATACATCATCCAGTTGCACTGAAATCTGGGTAAGAGACAACCCAAATAAGTCTTTAGTTTGCTGCACATTCACTTGTAGTGTGCACCACGATAATACTCAAGTCCTATTCTCATCAATAAAGTCAAACTTCATTTACATACTTTGGAAGTTTCTTCTGTTAAAGGGTTTTTTTCTCTCCACAGTTGCCAAGTGCTTACTAATAAGGGATTTGTTGGGTTCTATGTAAAGTGCCTTGAGTTGTTTTGTGATTGTGATTTGGCGCTATACAAATAAAATGTAATTCAAATTTGAATTAAAGTAAAGCAAAACACAGTACAAGAAAAACATTTAATTATTTAACTATGGAGATTACAAGCATGCATAATAACACACCTACACTAAACATACTGCAAAAACTTAAAATATCAGAAGTTAAGGACACAACAATGCTTCTTAATTAGTGGTGCAGTGTATATTCAAAGTCAGTAAAGAGAAACTCCTGTTAGCTGCATGACATCACATTGAAATTCTAAATGTAGAACTTGATAATATCTGTCAAATTATTCTGATGATCCAAGTTTTTAATCAAGAGAACAAAAAAGTGAGACGCCCTGCTGAAAACAGTTTGAAGCTCTATACATGAAGGGCTTTAAGGTAACTTTTCAACAGCCAACAAGTGTCAGCTGTTCTTCAAAATGAATACGATCATGGTAGTTCAGGTTTTTCTAAAGATACTGGAAGAATTCAACAGTGTCCATACTGTGTAATGCTGACAGCCAAGGTTCAGATAATAAGGAAACAAGTAATGAATTATCTAGGGTTTAGATAAAATATGAAAAAATTAAAAAAAAAAAAAAAAAAAATTAAAATATATATATTTTTAAAATGACATAATACATGACATTTTCTTAAAAACAGCCCGTATTTAAAAAAAAAAAAAAAAAAAACCCCAAAAAAACCAACTATGAAATACAAATACAAATGTTCGATAACCATGTAATTTTGTTTTTAAAATACATTTACCAAAAATACCAGTTTTGTATTTTTATGAGAAACAAAACTTAATATACTTCATTAAAATATGCTACAAATGGTACAAAAATATTTCTAGTATTACAGATGGAAAATGGCTGGGCTCAAAGGAGGAGGTGGTGGTGGTGGCTCGTTGGTGCAGTGGGATCACATGATGGAGCAGCCTCTCTTGGCAGTATGAGGGTCTTCCTGCAAAAATACAGTTTTTAACAAACAATGGCACTGTGCAAAACAATATTACAAACACTGTAGCTCTTTTGAAGGTGTTAAAACAACATCTTTAGGTCTTAAATAATAAAACAACCTTAAGGACCTCTGAAGCACTGAGGTTTTTAGTATAAAGGAAGGATTATACATTTTTTTGAAAAATATATTTGTTCATAGCTTTAAGACAATTAGACAATTCAGTAGGTTCAAGAAACACCAGCAAATTGTCTTAAAGTCAAGACACTAGCCCACCATGCACCTCTTGAAATTTTAAATGCCAAGGTTTATTGCTATGTAGACTTCACTTCCTAAAATCCATTAATACATCACTAGCTACAGAAAAAAATATAATATACTCTATTAGGGCTATAACACCTAACCAATAAAGATCAATTACTAAAATAGTTGGCAATGAATGTAATTATTGATTAGATGGCGTGGCAGCTGTGCCACATGTTAACACACAGCAACAGATAATAAATAAAAAATATTGCACAAATCCTGACATTAAACTTGGTACTATGGAACACCTGCACAAACCCGTCGCCTCGAGCAGCACTATTTACAATTTTGATGTAAAAGTTTAACAGAATTAATGGCTGAGTGGGAGACCCCAACCGGTCAAGGGAGACGCCCAAACTGAGCCCAGTTCTGCTGGAGGTTTCTTTCCTCTCCACTGTCGCCAAGTGCTTGCTCATAAGGGATTTCTTGGGTTTTTGCTTTTGTAAAGTGCCTTGACCGGATTGTATTGTGATTTAGAGATATACAAATAAAATAAATTGAACTGAAGAAGCAGCTCTGTGATGGACTGGCGACCTGTCCAATATGTACCCCTGTACATCGAAGAAAGATAGGTTAGGCTCCAGCAGATCCCTGTGAGCCTATATTGGAATAAGTGGGTAAAGATAATGGACAAATTGAAGGTTAAAAGCATACTGAAACAATATGACTAAAAATTCAATAATATAATTAAGTCTTTAAACTTGACTTGCTTGAAAATTAATTGACCAAGAAGCAGGGATATTTATGGTTGACTGTTAATTCAAATCCATAAGTAATATATATCTCACACCAGATGGGGCAAAGGCAGGTCAACCTGTGATCTAGAGATTGATACATATGGGTTTTTATATGGGTGATGCCAAAGCCAACTTTCAGAAATCAGGCCAGCCAATGACTGATTTATGATGCCAATTTGTTTTTTGGCGATATGCTGAGTCAATGTTGTATTGGATAGTTGCATTTTCAGTCTAAAAGTCAAAGGTATTCTAAGATCAGGGGTGCTAAGGTCCTAATCAGAATGATGTGACATTTATACACTACCCCATGGCCAAGTGCTCTTTCTGCTGACTCATTCCTGCTCTATTCCCTTCCCACTCTGTGCTATCTAAATAGCTAAATTAACATCCAGTCACAGAATCTATAATCTTGTAAGCGGTATAAATAATATCATCCATCCATCCTTCCTCATCTTCCGCTTATCTGAGGCCATGTCGTGGGGTCCAATAGGGACTGATAGGCATGCCCAGACTTCCTTTTCCCTGGAGAGTTCTTCCAGCTGTTCCGGGGGGACACCGAGGCATTCCCAAGCCAGCTGAGAGACATAGTCCCTCCAGCATGTCTGGCCTCTTCCCAGTGGGACATACCTGGAACACCTCCCCAGGGAGGTGACCAGGAGGCATCCGGAACAGATGCCTGGAGCCACCTCATCTGGCTCCTCTCAATGTGGAGGAGCAGTGGTTCTACTCCGAGCTCCCCCCGAGTGACTGAGCTCCTCACCCTATCTCTAAGGGAGCGCCTGGCCACCCTGCGAAGGAAGCTTCGAGTTTCTTTACAAATAAAATCACAACTATTAGAGATAAAATTCAGAAGATGCTTCCTATAGCTGAAATAAATGAATCTTCTACTACAGTAGCTCTTGAATCATTTGTAAGACCTCATTTATGTTTAGACTGCTTCCCTCCCATAGATCTCTGAATTCACATCAGTAGTTGCTTCATCTAAATCATCAATGTGTCTCTTAGACCCCATCCCGACTAGACTGCTTAAAGACACTCGGCCATTAGGTTGGCTCATCTCTATTAAACATGGTAAATTTATCTCTAGTGTCAGGTTACGTACCACAGGCTTTTAAGACTGCAGTAATCAAACCCGTACACAAAAAAACCTAGTCATGATCCAGGAGTCTTGGCTAATTATAGACCAATATCCAACCTGCCATTTATTGCTGAAATCCTTGAAAAAGCTGTTGCTAAGCAGCTATCAGACCACTTACACAGGAATGAACTATTTGAAGATTTTCAATCAGGATTTAGAGCACATCATAGTACAGAAACAGCACTGTTAAAAGTTACCAACGATCTTCTCTTAGCCTCAGACAATGGACTCGTTTCTATACTTGTCCTGCGAGACCTTAGTGATGCATTTGACACTACTGACCACAACATCTTAGTACAGAGACTGGAGCATGTGATTGGTGTCAGAGGAACAGCTTTAAAATGGCTCCAATCCTATTTATTGGACAGATTCCAGTTTGTTCATGTCCATGATGAACCTTCCACATACTTAAAAGTTAGTTATGGAGTTCCACAAGGTTCTGTGCTAGGACCGATTCTGTTCACCGTGTACATGCTTCCTTTAGGCAATGTTATTAGGAAGCACTCTTAATTACCACTGCTATGCAGATGACACTGAGCTGTACCTATCTATGCAACCTGATAACACAAACCACTTAACCAGACTTCAAGCGTGTCTAAGTGACATAAAGGCCTGGATGACCAGTAGCATTGTCTACTTTTAAATTCAGAGAAAACAGAAGTTATTGTATTTGGGCCTAAAAACCTCAGAAATAGCTTTTCAAAAAATAGCTACTTTTTAAACTTTTCCAGCACTACTGTGAAAAACCTTTGAGTTAATTTTGACCAGGTTATGTCCTTTAACTCACACATAAAACAAACGTCTAGAACTGCCTTATTTCACTTGCGCAACATTGCCAAAACATCCTGTTGCAAAATGATGCCTAAAAACTAGTCCATGCATTTGTTACCCCAAGGCTAGATTATTGTAACTCTTTACTATCCGGATGTCCCAGTATCTCCATAAAAATCCTCCAGTTAATCCAGAATGCTGCAGCCAGAGTCCTGACAGGAATGCACAACATATCCACTTAAGGTCTTTTTGCTTTTCACTAGGTAAAAGGTAGGGGGTTGTTTTTATATTTGGCCTCTATTTCTGTGTACAGTTTGTTCTATGGGCTAACAAAATCTTGTCAGTTGATACAGCTTAAAAAGAAAAAGTCGATCTTCCTAAAAAAAAAAAAAAAAAAAATCATAAGAACAATGATACTGCTATTATTCTGAGGTTATAAGACAGACATGTTTCCCCATGTGTTTCAGCGACCAACAAAATGAGTGTTCCTAATGTCCATTTTAATTTGGTAAGTACATACACATTCAACAGCTGGACATATATCCTAAAAGTCTGTACTGTGCTGATAGTGCAAGTGCAGTTGATAGTCTCACCTGCTGGTGGAGGTCTTCCTCAATGGCCTCCACTCCATTATCGTCGTCGTCGTCTTCGCTTTGCCCTGCTTCTATTGCCGTTTTGTATGTTGTGGTTCTCTTTGCAACCTCCTGACACACACACACACACACACACACACACACACACACACACACACACACACACACACACACACACACACACACACACACACACACACACACACACACACACACGTTGCTCAACATTAAAAATCTGCCATCCAACTAAAACTCTACCATATAGTGTTAATTTCACTAGACAAAATATCTTTGACCATTTTTTTCATGATTAACATAAGATGACAAGACGAAATCAACATCACTGATCACAGACTGACTATATTAACATGTGACACTGTTGAAAAACAGACGGGACGAAAATGTAGTTCTATTCATCACAGTGGGAGGCAAACAAGGAGACAAAAATATAAGAGAAGCAGGTTTGTGTTTATATGTTGCTATAGAGACCCCTCAGTCTCTAAGTCCAGATCCTATTGGCTTATTGGAGTCTAAAAGGGTGTTGGACACAAGGTTTTGAACTTTTTAAAAAACTAAAAATAATAAAATCAAAAAATGTTCAGTGTATTGATGTATTTGTTAAACCATTACACTAGATACTTTTTGCAAAGTTACATTCTCAGTTATTCCAACGTGTATTTCATTGGGTCATTCATATGCGAGATGAGTGAAAGATTAAAATATGTTTTGTTTAGACTAGACTGACTGAAATGTTAATTAAAATTGAAAATGACTAATGTGACATTTTCATTGACTAGAACTAGACTAAAATACTTTTGGTTTTCATTTTACTGAAATCTGACTAAAAATTGTATATGGTTGACTATATATGACAAACTATTAAGGACATTTGATGTAGGACTAAGACCAAATTAAAAAATAGCTGACAAAATTAGCACTACTCACCAACCAACAGAAAATAATCAATGGGTACTTTGCATTTTATTTGTAACATGCAACTAACTAACATGCACTGCTCTTCACATTTTTTCTGGCCAGAAAAACACGTATGTTAAAGTAAGTTAAAGGTGATGATATTAAATCAATGTAAAAACTATGTAAAGAATACAGCTACAAGCAGCAGTGAGGAGCCCGAGCTCCTCCTGTGCCACAAGCCCTGACATGTCACCATCTAATATTGCACTCTCAACAAGGAATGTCCATCAAATGTACAGAACTGATCAGAGTGTGCCAAATTTCACAACCTTTAGACACAGGAAGCAGTAATTGCTAGCTTGCCACACAGTGGCTCTACGTCAGTCTGCTGTGTTGCACATGAATGACATCAGTCATTTTCAGTAACCACTGAAGTTTGGTGTTTGTCAAGGAATGCGTTTTAAATTTGACATTTCCTGTTTATTTGGTGAGATGTATAAATTTAATTATTTTGTCACATTTTAACATATCAAAAAATGCTTGCAATTTGACATCTGAAATATGTTGATATCATGTATACCAAATTACACCCATGGCTTAGACTTTGTCTCTGACTGCTCACTGTGGTAGCAGATGTGTGCAGTAAATTTTGTTTTCACCCATGGGAAGCAGTTCAAATATGGCCCCGTTCAGCAGCGGGAGACTAATGAAAATAATGATGATGATAATAATAATAATAATAATAACAATCCTTACAGAAACAATAGGTCTTCGCTCGGGCCCTAACCAAACAGAACAGAAGGCGAGGGACAGAATACAGAAATGGATATGATGAATGATATGTGTGCATGCTATCACCTCTCCCTGAGGATTGATCAGCACCACATGGACATCCTTCCCTAACCCCCAGGAGCACTGGTTCTTCCAAACCAGGTCTGTTGGAGGTTTGGAGATCACACCAGCATCAGACACCCAAACCTGGATAGAGCATAGAGGCACACAATGGTTAAAACAGACCCAAACCCATTAATATATTCCACACAGTATTCGCACTGTGTGACTAATAGCACTGCATTTCTTCAGCTACCTTTGAGAGAAAATTTCTGGAATTTCTCAAAGAGAAATTCATATGGTTTTGATTTGATGATGGTGCTTTCTATCATTACACTCATCAGACTACTGTTAAATCTCCACGTAGACAAAATATACCTGACGTGTTTTCATTTTAGGGCTGCAACAACTAAACAATAAAATGTTTACACTTATGTGGATAGCAGTGGTGCCGCCTTGTTCTAGCTTTTCTGTTATGTGATCAGACAATCACTCATCTAGTAAAATGTTTACGGTTCTCAGCCCAATTGACATAACTTGTGCATCTCATTGAGCAGACAGACTTCTGTTTTATCTAATATTAATCCACAATGACTGAGATGGGCATAATACCCAAAATGTTGCCCAAAATGTGTCACACTGGCTAAAACTCAACAGCCACTGACAATGCTCTTTATCACACAACATTTATAATGTGTATACCTTACTATCATAGAAAGGAATATTTTTTATGTAAAAGACAAACAACAACATATGGCCAATGGTCACAGACTACTAAGCTCACCCTGACTGAATATAACTGATAATATACACTGACCAAAATTATAAACACAACACTTTTGTTATTGCCCCCATTTTTCATGAGCTGAACTCAAAGATCTAAGACTTTTTCTATGTATTTTCTCAAATATTGTTCAGAAATCTGTCTAAATCTGTGTTAATGAGCACTTCTCCTTTGACGAGATAATCCATCCACCTCACAGGTGTGGCATATCAAGATGCTGATTAGGCAGCATGATTATTACCAGATGTGCCTTAGGCAGGCCACAATAATGCTGGTCAGTGTGAATGCTGAACACTGACAGACAGTCCTGACAAACTATATTTGAGTGTTTGACTGGATCAAAATAACTAAATACACAGTGAATTTCAAGTGGACTGATACGTGTCTTAACACTAGTAACCATGGATCTCCATCAATATGAGGCCAGTTTCCATAACTGTCACCACATTTTTTCAATTTTAATTTTTTTTCTTTGTCAGGGAAACAGATATCAAAAGTTATATCAACCTTGCTTCACTCTACTGCATTATTCAGATCTGACAGCGGAGAAAGGAGAACATTTGCAAATTATATTTTCTGCATTCTGTAATTCTGATAATTAGCAAATGCACATGGTATGATCAATTTTCACACTGTGAATCCAGGATACTGTTACAGCCATACTATTGGAAATTTCTCCAACTTCAGAAGAGTATTTCTAAACATGCTAAGTTTTTCTAAACAGATTCAGCTGAAAAAGAATCTTAAAGAAGGCAAACTCTTACCATAACTTTCTGGCCAGCCTTCAAGACATATTTGGGTGTGAACTTGTAGGTGGCTGCAACATTTCCAATTGTCTTAATCATCTCATAACCAACCATAGCCTGGTCCTGCAAAAGACAATTATTGACAATAAAGAAATTAATCTAATAAAATGTTACACTGGACCTTGAAACAGAAGAAAAGCTCACCTCATTTCCACTATTGTAAAGGCAGATGAACTTGCCATCTGTGTCAATCTCATCAATGCAGATGGGTCCTGTGGCTGAGGCAGAGTGAGCAATTGACACTGAACTGCTGGCTTCATGCTCCTCCACATCAACACGTTTCCTCTTTCTCTGTGTGGTCTGCACACTGTGGCTGGATGAGGCCCTGGACACTGTGACGTGAGATGAAGGACTGGGTGACAATTTCAGTCTGTGGGAGGGAAGCGCTACAGTTAAATATCAAGGTCACTGCAGAAGCTAAGTGAGTGTGTCAGAAAACCAACAGAAATCTAACTAATGCCATCACTATGGCACTATGCCAGAGGTGAGAAATAATGGAGTACAAATACTTTGTTACTGTATTTAAGTAGATTTTTCAGGTATCTGTACTTTCCTTGAGTATTTATTTTTCTGACGACTTTTTACTTTTCCTCCCTACATTTAAACAAATATCTGTACTTTCTACTCCTTACATTATCAAAACAGGCTTGTTACTTTTTCATAAAAGCAAAAGACGTAACTAACTAGAGAGGGAAGTCGAGTGAGTGTACAGGTTATGATAGAGAGAAAACTTGCAGTGCGACGGAGAAAGAAAGGGATCCAGGGAGTGTTGGCAAGTCCGACAACGATACAGCAGAATTGGAAAAGCAAGACATTCCCCATCCATGGGCGTATTTAAAAAGAACTATGCGATGTTGGGTGCTCCAAGAATGATTAATTGTGAATGTGTTTTCTTTTGTTCCTTGTGCAGGTTAATTCAAGAAGAATTTCCTTTTTTTGTGTCAAACGTTTTTAGTTCTGTTGAGTTATCAAAAGATCTATTGTGTATCACTGATGGCAAAAATACATTTTTACTTTTTTACTCAAGTACATTTCAGACCCTGTACTTTCTTACTTTTACTTGAGTAAAGGAGTTGAGTCAGTACTTCTACTTTTACCAGAGTCCTTTTTCACACAAGTATCTGTACTTATACTTAAGTATAGAATGTGAGTACTTTTGCCACCTCTGCTAATCGCACATTTTGTAAGTCCTCACCTTTCTTCTTCTCCCTCCAGAAGTTTGCGGTAGGCATTTATCTCCATGTCAAGAGCGAGTTTAACATCCAGTAGCTGTTCATACTCGCTGAGCTGCTCCTGCATCTTGGCCTGGATCTCAGCCACCTCGCGGTCTTTGTCTGCAAGCACCTTCCGGCTTGTGTCTTTCTCCTGAGCTAACGCTGCCTCCAGCTCTGCTATACGGTCACGCCAACCACGAGTCTAAACACAGGCAAGTAGGTCTGTCAAGTCTGATGTAGCAACAACACACTTGTCATAATCAACACTTCATATATAATTTAACAAGCTTTAATATCTCCTCCAAAAATACTGCTTTAGATAATAATGGGTGTTGTAACAGTTAACTTATTTTCTTTTATGTATAAACTCTGTCAAATAGAAACTAAAGCAAACAATGTAAACATGAGGATAGATCCAGACATGTGAGAACCATCCCATGACAACATGTTAACACTCCAAGGACATTAAGTCAATGCAACATCACTATGAAGAATGAACAGAAATACAGTGGGTACGGAAAGTATTCAGACCCCTTTAGATTTTTCACTCTTTGTGTCATTGCAGCCATTTGCCAAAATCCAAAAAGTTCATTTTATTTCTCATTAATGTACACTCAGCACCCCATCTTGACAGAAAAAAACAGAAATGTAGACATTTTTGCAAATTTATTAAAAAAGAAAAACTGAAATATCACATGGTCATAAGTATTCAGACCCTTTGCAGTGACACTTATATTTAACTCACATGCTGTCCATTTCTTCTGATCCTCCTTGAGATGGTTCTGCTCCTTCATTGGAGTCCAGCTGTGTTTAATTAAACTGATTGGACTTGATTAGGAAAGGCACACACCTGTCTATATAAGACCTTACAGCTCACAGTGCACGTCAGAGCAAATGAGAATCATGAGGTCGAAGGAACCGCCCAAGGAGCTCAGAGACAGAATTGTGGCAAGGCACAGATCTGGCCAAGGTTACAAAAGAATTTCTGCAGCACTCAAGGTTCCTAAGAGCACAGTGGCCTCCATAATCCTCAAATGGAAAAAGTTTGGGACGACCAGAACTCTTCCTAGACCTGGCCGTCCAGCCAAACTGAGCAATCGTGGGAGAAGAGCCTTGGTGAGAGAGGTAAAGAAGAACCCAAAGATCACTGTGGCTGAGCTCCAGAGATGCAGGAGGGAGATGGGAGAAAGTTCCACAAAGTCAACTATCACTGCAGCCCTCCACCAGTCGGGGCTTTATGGCAGAGTGGCCCGACGGAAGCCTCTCCTCAGTGCAAGACACATGAAAGCCCGCATAGAGTTTGCCAAAAAACACATGAAGGACTCCCAGACTATGAGAAATAAGATTCTCTGGTCTGATGAGACCAAGATTGAACTTTTTGGCGTTAATTCTAAGCGGTATGTGTGGAGAAAACCAGGCACTGCTCATCCCCTGGCCAATACAATCCCTACAGTGAAACATGGTGGTGGGAGCATCATGTTGTGGGGGTGTTTTTCAGCTGCAGGGACAGGACGACTGGTTGCAATTGAAGGAAAGATGAATGCGGCCAAGTACAGAGATATCCTGGAAGAAAACCTCTTCCAGAGTGCTCAGGACCTCAGACTGGGCCGAAGGTTCACCTTTCAACAGGACAATGACCCTAAGCACACAGCTAAAATAACAAAGGAGTGGCTTCGGAACAACTCTGTGACCATTCTTGACTGGCCCTGCCAGAGCCCTGACCTAAACCCAATTGAGCATCTCTGGAGAGACCTGAAAATGGCTGTCCACCAACGTTCACCATCCAACCTGACAGAACTGGAGAGGATCTGCAAGGAAGAATGGCAGAGGATCCCCAAATCCAGGTGTGAAATACTTGTTGCATCATTCCCAGAAGACTCATGGCTGTACTAGCTCAAAAGGGTGCTTCTACTCAATACTGAGCACAGGGTCTGAATACTTATGACCATGTGATATTTCAGTTTTTCTTTTTTAATAAATTTGCAAAAATGTCTACATTTCTGTTTTTTTCTGTCAAGATGGGGTGCTGAGTGTACATTAATGAGAAATAAAATGAACTTTTTTGATTTTGGCAAATGGCAGCAATGACACAAAGAGTGAAAAATTTAAAGGGGTCTGAATACTTTCCGTACCCACTGTATGTTTGAAAGATCGACTGGTTTGAGAAAAAAAAAACAAAACAAACAAACAAAAAAAACAAAAAGGATGATACGAAATAGCTGTTCTCTGATTTTCATAGATACATTTCAACAGAAAAAGAAACAAATGAACGTATTTCTATGAAACTGCAATATACAAGTAAGCCAATAATTTACTGGATATCATGCTTGGAAAAGTTAGGCCATGTTGGACCAACTTTAGCTCTGTGTGAAAAAGAAAAACACAGCCTCCACATTCATTTGAATAAGATGAGTCCATTAACACAGTGGATGTGCCAACACAGACGGCAACGAACAAAAATAAATATAGAATGCAAAACGAACTATGAAAGAAGTGCTCGCTTTTTGATATCATCTGGCAAGACAGCACATTGGCCAATTAAACAAGTGCAGCCGCATGGTTCTGATAGATGTAACATGAATAATGTATTTCTACTCTATCTTTCTATTCACAGCAACATACAACAAAACTTTCCAGAGAAGGAAAAAATTGCTTCAGGTAACTAAGACAGGTCTGTATAAATAAAACTAGCTAACTAACAGACCTTTCCCTAAAAGCAAGTGTATTAGCTTCTACACTAAGATGAACATGGTTTTATCAATTACTGCTGCTTAAGAGAGTGACTCCAATTCTGTCAAAACAAACAAAAAAAAAAAAACAAACAAACAAAAAAAAAAAGCAGTGAGTAAGATAAAATGTTGACCTCCTTTTGCAGCCTGGCCAGCTGGGCAGTGAGGCTCTCAATCCTCAGGGCAGACTCTCTTAGCTCCTCTCGGGCCATGTTGGCTGATGCGCCGTTCATCTCAGATAAGTGACGCAGATCCTCTAGCTGGAGACAAACACACATATGGTTCAGAAGTCAATAATAGCACCGTTTCCTTCTTGTCACATTTTCAAAGGGGAACTGAGTGGCGCTGATCACTTCCTGACATGCAGGAAGTTATTGAGCCGTCTTGTATGCTTTATTTTCACAGGTTCAGATCAGATTCATCACATAAAAGATGAAAGGTTAGTGCTTACTTAAATGCTGTGTGTGAGGATGATTTAAAATGCTTTGCCAAGAAACTACAGAAGGTATATGACTGGAGTTTCATAATCAACTTTTAGCACAAATTGTCCTACATGCACGCATTGTGGTCTCCTGGTCTAAAAACTAATGTGATCTGAAATGTGACTTTTGTGAGCCGTTGCACCACTACAACTCATTATTAGGTTTAGCATCTACTAAGGTGATGCTCTATCCACAATGCTCTTCTTCATAGGCCTGAGCCCACTCAGCCAGATCATCATTATTACAAGTCAGTATCAAGTATGGTATCTACATTGTATGCAACAAGATCATCATCAAACAGTGCTTACAGATACTGCCTACAGGATGGAGCAACCATCGGCCACCTTCTTTACAAATGATGTGATTTGTATGTCACAAATGAACATCAACTCATTGAGAATCTACAGCAACAACATTAGAATGTTATTCTGATTAGATAAGTGTGGTTGGATGTTAACAAGACAAGGGAAGGTAGTCAGAACTGAGGGACTGTTTTACCAGAAGGCAACATAATGTGTTCTGGATAGATACAAATACATGGAATCCCACAGATAAGTAGGAACAACGACAAGGAGAGCAGCAACTGCCAGATATTTACAAAAAGTAAGGCAAGTCATGAGAAGAGAGCTGAACCACACCAGGCAGGCCCCCGATGCAGGCTTTGCAAAGAGGCCCAACAACAAATAAATACTGTGCAAGTTGGTAGGGCCAGTAGCTGCACATCAGCAATATACAGCTCCAGGATTAGGAATATCTGCAGAAGGTACAGGGGAGAAAACAGAGAGAGCACAAACTACAGGATAGAAGGCACTAAATTAGTGATATTCAGTGGTGGTATATACATGTAAGAGGAAAGAAGGACAGAAATAGGAGCAGAGAGGGAATGGAAAAGAGGAAAGAAGAGCTCAGTGAACTGATGGGAAGTCCTCAGGCAGGCCTAGGCCTAATTCAGCTGTGGGATAGTGTTCTCAAGTGTTTAATGTGATTTCTGTTGTCTTGAGCAAGTACGGCCCTCTGACAAGCAACATTGTCAAGATCAGCTGTCAAGCTTTTAAACTTGGACACCCACAAGTCTTTATCCGCTGTGTCAGATCAATTTCATTTCAATTCAATTATATTTATTTGTATAGCACTTTATTTTGTAAAGGCACTTTACAAGAAACAAAAAAAAAAACAAAAACAAAAAAAAAAAAAACAAATCCCTTATGAGCAAGCACATGGTGACAGGCAGTCTAGACCTAAAGCAGCATAACTAAGGGATGGTTCAGGGTTACTTGAGCCAGCCCTAACTATAATCTTTGTCATAGAGGAAAGTTTTAATTCTAACCTTAAAAGCAGAGTGTCTCCTAGAATGTGAAATGTGTCTCATATTCTATTTTTGAAAACTCTGGGAACCACAAGCAGACCTGCACTCAGAGCAAAACACTTTATTGGGATGATATGGGATCTTCAAGGTATGAAGGACCTTGATCATTAAGAAGAAGGAATTTAAATTCTATTCTGGATTTTACAGGGAGCCAATCAAGAGAAACTAAAATAGGAAATTTGGATAACTTTTGCTGCCCCACAGGTCAAGATGATGAAGACCAAGAATTAACTCATTGGCTCAAAAGCCCTAGGAGGAGTTCGTCAAAGCACAAGGTGTGCAAAAACTGCAAAATTCTCGTTGGAAATGAATGACGGCTTGCAGTCACTGCCACGGCAACAGTATTGAAAGTAGGGCATGAGTCTGATTGGCTTTTATGATCGAGATGCCCTAAAGGATGTCAGTGTCAAATGTGGTACATTTCTGACAAAGTAAATGTTTGGATGTGAATGGCAATTTTCAAATCATTATACAGGGGGCACTATTGTGCCTACTGCAATTTTGTTAAATCACATGGAAGACCAGAAGTTGAAGGGTTGTTGATGAGCCAGAAAACATACGTCAACTGGTCGGCAGCGCCAGAGGAAAACCGTGAAAGTTAGCAAAACAAAATGTCGGTCAACCTCCCATAGGTTTCTGTTTGGCCCGACATGCAGAATAAATGTGTCAAGGCTGGTGATGGTGTGATAAAAAAAAAATTTAAAAAAGTCAGTCGGGCTCCCATTGGCATAATGTATTTTCACTTTTGTCGGGGCCAAAAGCCATTCTTTTGAGGTCAATTTATAAAACCTTTAAAATCTAAAATTTTCACACGATTCTGAATTTTGAAGTTTTTCAACCATGTTCAGGGGGTCAAATTTGAGGTCGTTACACTGAAAAATAATAATAATAAAAAAAAAAAGAATATTTCAAATGATTTCCAGGGCCAGGACCACCTGGCAATCACATCATATATACATTTTCCGAAAGCTCTCGCGCATTGCCACGTCATGGTGGGGTGATGCTCTGGGGTAGCTAGACGCTACCTGGGGAACCCTAACCCCACTTATTCACTCCTGGGCCATTGAGCAATTACAATAGTCCCTTGCTTTCACCTTTGGTGGGGGCTTGTGCTTAAATAAAAATTTACAGAAAATTAACTAATGAAAATCAGACATTGCCGAGGAGGCCTCCACTGTTTAAAGCAAATCATAAAAAAGCAGACTGGAATTTGCCAAAATGTGTATCGACAAGCCACAAAGCTTCTGGGAGAGTGTCCTTTGAACAGATGAGACAAAACTGGAGATTTTTGGCAAGTCACATCAGCTCTATGTTCACAGAGCCCTGTACCTACTGTGAAACATAGAGAAGGCCTGGTTATGTTGTTGGGCTGCTTTGCTTTATCTGGGTGTCTTGAATCTGCACAGGGTACAATAAAACCTGAAGTCTATCAAGACATTCTGAGTGAAATGTGCTGCCCAGCATCAGAAAGCTTGGTCTCAGTCCTCCAACAGGATAATGACCCAAAACACACAGCTAAAAACAGCCAAGAATGGCTGGGTATCCAAGCTTTTGATGATTACCTTGTGTCTGTGTAAAAGAAGTAATTCCTCTAGAGAAATTGCAAAGAAAACCAAACACAGTTTACTAAACCACCAAAAGGAACTTGGAAACTAGAGGACACTGACAGTATGGTAGACCCAAAGCCACAACAGCACAACCTCCAAATTTAAAACCCATGGAGGTAGTTTGGGACAAACTGAACAGTAGGGTAAAAGTAAAACAGCCGACAGGGTGCGCTCTGGGCCTTTTCTGTCTATGTCATTTCTCTTCACAGACACGTAAATGAAACAACCAGAATCTCAGCGAATACTTGGCTCATAAAAATAAGAATTATATGGCGAGAAAGCTTAAAATGTTTTCTTTTAACCCTCTGGGGTCTGAGGGGGTTTTGGGGCCCTGGACAAATTTTGACATGTCCTGACATTTGTGCTTTGTGTCTTTTAAACATATTAATGTCTAAAGTCTAATAACACCGTAATCAGCACAAAAGAGAGAAAATTATTGGCTACAATAATATGTGAGCAGCAGGTTTATACATGATTGTGTTTTTGAGAAAAAAGTGGTTATACATGGTTAGTGAAAAACTACAATTTTTTACTCACTGAAATAAGACCATAAAACACAAACAGAACATTGGTTCACAAGACTTTGGAGACCTGCATGTTGTAGGCTAAAGTGTTTACTTCAGAGTGCTGTGAATGTCATCTTGTTCACACATTCACAGTAAACAATACACTGATTTAAATTTTCTAAGACACTTTTTGTCCAGAAAGGCCATATGCAAGAGGGTGTGTCTGAGGATGAATAGTCATGTGATTTACCTGAGAACACAAAAGACGCACTGAACGTCCAGACAAAGCCGCGCATAATGAGCCTTTCAGTCAATGTAGATGGGACGGATTAGTGCTGTACAATACAAAACAATGAGGAGCCAAACGATCCTCATTTGAGTTAAAATCAGTGTTTTTACTCTGAGGACAAGCTAAACTATTTGTCTCTGTGTGGAATACAAGAAGCGCTTCTTCACGTCCGTGCCGCGCCATCATCCAAACGCCCCGAAAAAGTGAGTAAATTCTATGATGAAGTTTGATATTTTGTGTCATTTCTCGGGGGTGTGCACATATTTACCTGGTTCACCTGAGATTATTTACATGTGAACAGTGGACAGTGTACAAGGCGGGGTCGCATTACCTGTAATGAGGTGAGACAGGAGAAAACGTACTTCTCCTTATATAGCGTATATAACGCTACTGGTCAAAAGTTGTAAAACACTTCTCCCACTGCCTGCACTGGTGGATGTTATGAGGCTTTTCCACTAGCATTACTTGACTTGAAGTCCAATAGGGGATAGCACCACTCAGTTGTAATGGAAAATTACCTAAACTGAGTCGAGGTGCACTAAAACTTTCAAATCAATTTTTTTATTTGTATAGCAGGAAAAGGGGCATTAGGCAGACCAGCATGCCAGCTGGAGACTGACTCCCACGCAATGCATGAGACTTGGCACTTGGCAGTTCAGTGACAGGCTGCTTCAATCCAAGTGCTTGACAGAGTGATAGTCTGGTCCTTCCCATGTTAAACAAATAATGGTTCATCACTAACACAAACAGACACACACAAAGAAAGTTCATCTTAACATACTTTGGCCAGGTAGGTGCTCTCCATGTTGTCCTTGTAGATTTTGATCTGCTCCTCATTCTGGGCCCTCATGTCAGCCAGGGCTTGAGTCAGTTTATATTCATACTCCTCTTTCCGTCCAAAATCCACCTCGACCAGTCGAGACTCATATCGCTGCCGGGCCTCCTTTACTTCCTGAAGCAGAGCACACAGTCAGCACTTAGTGTTCTCGTGTGTGATCCAGTCTTAATTAACTCAAGTCAACCCATAAAATGTTAAGATTCCCACCTCCTCATGCATGTTTTTACGGAAGTCCATTTCCTCAGTCAGACTCTGGCAACGGTTTTCCAAGTCAATGCGCAGAAGCATCTCATCTGCAAGATGCTTCTTGGCTTGAGCAAGGCTTGTGTCCAGCTGATAACACACAAAAAAAGTAGGCAGTGCTTCAAAAATAAGTATAACTGAAAGGGAAAGTGTTATCAAGTTTAGCAAGTCCAGAATAGCACTCAAGAGGAGGCAATGTCTATAATACAAAGAACCTGAAAAACTTTTACAAATAATACTTGTAGTACAGCATTCAGAATAAAAGCAAATCACATCAACAAATAGAGCATTACTGGCCATATCCTTTATGTGTTGGTTATTTTACTTCAGTTTATTGGGCCGCATCATAGACCTCCATTGTTGTCCGGTAAGACTGCTGCACTACATGACATGATTCTTCCTGAAATTTGTGGGGTACATGTTATCTCAAAATGAGCTCCAAACAAGAAAGGCTAGTATCTTTTCATAGTCGTTGGTACAAAAAGGCAGGTCACACACATGCCATGAGAATTCTACATAAATCTCTGCATCACTCCTCCAATGTTTCAAATACACAGATAAAAAAGTAAGGGGAAAAAAAAGTTTTCTCCAGGGTCATCATATTTATGTTCCTGCAGTACTGTACCTCCTGCAGCTGTTCTTGCAAGTCAGTAATTGTGGCCTCCAGGCCCCTTTTCTCAGATAGTGCTGTAGCTAGCATGGCTTCTTTAGAGTTCAGCTGAGCTTCCAAGTCCTTCAGTCTGGCCTGAGCTCCTGCTGCCTCTGAGTCCTTCTTGTTGTAGCTGGAAGGAGGAGGAAGAGAAGGTACGTATGTATGTGGATGACAGGGTGTGGTGGTGGCTGCTAGTTAGAAGTTAACCCCAAACTCTGTTTTCAAGCACATATGTCTACATCCTAATAGAGGTCAAACCTGACTATTAGTAGCTTATTTTCTGGACTATACGTCACAACAGAATATTAGTCATTTTTAGATAAAATTTGTTTAAAAAAAAAAAAAAAAGTTGTATAAATCTCTGTTCAGAATCTAATTATAGTCTAAATTAGGGGCAGCACAGCAGAAGAGTGGTTAGCACTGTTGCCATCTAGTTCATTTTTGTTTAGCAGGTATGTTATGTATGCTAGTAGCATGGAGGACACACAGAGTTAACTAAACTATATGAACATGGATTGCTGATTTAAAAGTAATTGGGGCAGTTGTGGCTCAGGAGGTAGAGCAGGTTGGCCATGAAGGGTTGGTGGTTTGAGCCACATGTCAAAGTGTCCTGTACCCACATGTGCCGTAATGGCTTTTCCCTCTGTATTGTCAGTGACTGTGTGCGCAAATGGCTGAGTGGGCTTTGAGTGCACTTGTTCCTACCGTACCATTTGCCAGCATGTCGTTATGGGTGCATTCATAAATTTAAACTGTCAGAACATCATCTGAACACTTCATTGAGTAAAGCAGTTTCAGCACACTCAAAGCAGGGGTGGATTTTGTGATCTGGGGATAGGAGGTAAAGTGCCAGACTAAAAATACTGGTCAAATTTAGCTGCATTCTTTTTTAAAAATTCACACCAGTTATCTATGAATTTGTTCAAAACTTTGCTTCTCAAGAAAGTTAACAGTAGCTTACATATGATAAAATAAAGCTATATGTTTTTTAATTTTTTTCTTTTCTCTTACAATATAATAATAATAATACAACAATAATAATTATATCAGACTGTAAAATTCAGATTACCAGTTAAGACTGGACTATTTTTGTCATTATATAATGCTCTCCAGTGTATACTTACATAATTGTTTTAAAGAGAAGATGTCAAATAAAACATTGAAAAATAAATAAGCTTTCAAAACTCATTTTTGGGTAAATTAATAGTTATATTAATTGAGTAAATTTAAAAATATATAGTATGAAAAAATATTATTTGAAAAAAATGTATAGATTAATCAAATAAAAAATAACATCCTTAGGTGCAGCCCTAGTCACATGAACTGGCCAACAGGAACCACAGACTGGCTCAAGCTGCTGCTGCCACCTGTGTTCATCTGTCTGAGCACATGATCACACACATTGTTTCTTCTGTTCCCCCAACCCCCCACACGCACGCGCATAAACACAGCTCCACAACCTCACAGATGTAACTGTTACATGCAGAAATGCATAAGTAAGCTCTTCTGCTGATGCATTTCAGACACAAAGGAACATTAATCTAACAAATAGTTACAGGTAACTAACCAGCTGGCATTTTGACTGAAAAATGCACTAGACCTACGACATTTAGGACACCCCCATTGGTTATTCATGCTCTTTAGGTCAACAGCTGTGAATAACAGCTGCTGCTCTCAAGTTCTGTCCGATAGCGCTAAGAAATTAGCTTACTGCAAAAACCTAATATTTAATAATTATAATAATTTATTATTAGAGTTATAAAACGTTAAATTAATTTACGTCTGATCTTTTTCCTGTCCAACACACAAAATTAAGAACTCCAAACAAGATTCTGTCATGTTAACCACCAGCATTTGATGTCTTCTTTTCTCGACAGATCTTACTAAGGTTAACTTAGAACCCGATGGCACCGATGAACCCAGACTTTCTATTGTTATACACTAAACCACGGGTACGTTACTCCAAACAGATTATATATGTTCCAGTAAGTTAATTGAAATGCTGTTTTTTTTTCTTCAATGCAACACAGACAATGTGGGCGGGTAGCTTCGACAAAGTGTTTATAATTTCTAATAATTACTTATTTATACATAATTAATTTTTAAATACACACTAATTGCAACAACATCGTATATAAGAGTGACTTCAAGCTGGTCTCAAAACAAACTAAGGAACAAGAAAAGTAGAACGTATGTTGATCTATGACGTTAAGCCAAAGAGACAAAAACGTAACCCCTGGACGGACTGACGTACGGAACGTTGCTGTTGCAAAAGTGGCTCGAAAATCAAAGTCAGCAAATAGTCTATAGCAAATCAGTCTGGTGTTCTGACCGTATTACAATTCTGTAACATGATTAAAATATTAGAGGTTTACTTCTGTTGAAGCTGCTCATGCTCGGTCTTGATCTTTCCCAGCTCAATCTGCAGCCAGGCCCGTTCCTTAGAGGAGTCATCCAAACACCTCCTTGCGTCGGCGAGCTCAGTCTCATACAGGGATTTCAGCCCGGTTACTTCCCGGCTCTTCACTTCTTCCTTCTCACTAATTTGCAGATGGAGTATGTCGTTTTCAGACTCCAAACTACGGACTTTCTCGATGTAAACGGCCAGGCGGTCGTTGAGATCCCTGAGCTGTTGTTTCTCCTGCAGTCTGGTTATCCTGGTCGGGCTCAGTGGTGTACCGCTGCCGCACGTGTTTCTTTGGCCGGTCGGAGTTACAGCCGCAGTCGCCATTGTATAAGAGCAGCTAAAAACCGTGTGACGACAGAAACCAAACCAAAGCAAGACACACTTTTGTGGGTACCGCGACTTAAATTTACCGCCCAACAACAGCCTGCACTTCCGAAAACAATTCCAGAAGTATGTTCTATCCTTTGCTAATCGAATGAAAGAGGGGTTGGCTTCCTAACATGGCGGCTCATTGAAATGTCTACATTCTATATCACCAGCCAATGGCGAAGCTCAACGCAACGCGTTCTTTCAAATTTGAATTTTGTGTGCGCTTGTATGTGTAACCGGCGTATTCCGAAGCTCGTCTGTGCAGACGGGGCTCACTTCTATCATGCTTTCTAAACTAGGGGTTGTAGCGCCTAACTCCGTTACTAAATCCGAGCTTCTCGGTGAAAACATGAACATAACAAGCAATGCTGTACTTCCCCAAATCCCTACCCCCACCCCTCCGTTTCGATAGTGGCCGTAGAATCAGTCAAAAATCTGGCCGGCATCATATTGGACGTACGCCTCGCCCTCAGAAGAGCGGTCAGAAGCAGCGCCACAGACTGAAACAAAATACAGCTGAAGATAAGACGGACAGTTTCCAACAGTGTAGAGCAAGAAATAGAACAGCAATACTCACTGTTAGGTCATATCCCCCTTTAATGAAATATTTTTAGACCATTATTGCATATTATTATTGCATATTGTAAAGTGGACTATCACATCTGCAGTCTATATGAACTATACACTGCAAACACCTGAACATCTTGCAAAGCATGGATGTATTACATGATCTGAAATCCTGGGCTTAAGCCCTTATTGCCCACATTTATTTACAATTATATAAAAAATAAATTATTCGTGTTTTTTTGTCAATTTCTAAATTAAGTCAAGGTTGTTAATTTGAATATAGCACATACAATAGATAGAAATTTTAGCTATGATGCAAATTAGTGACATTAGGCATAATTGGCATAATAGTAATTAAACAGATCAATCAACCAAGAGGAGGTTGAATAGCTGGCCTTATGGTGTGGTCTCAACAGTCTAGAGCTGAACAATGTAGATCAATGTAGGTTTATTTTCACGTGCCATCACTAGTTGGACAACAGAATACAGCAAACATGGTCTGCAACCCCACAATTTAATATTTGTCCCCAATGCAAAAAATATAAAGTGCAATAACTGTAAAATCACCAACTGAAAATATTCATAAATGTACAGCAACCACCTGGAAGTTCTTCTGCACTTTGTTTCTATTTCTTTCTACTTGTATTTATTTTTTTTTTCATTACTTATGTGTAAATATCTGACATTATTGTGACAAAGCACATTGAAACCCACTGTACTGGAGTCAGACTCTTTGTGTGTCCATCATAGTTGGCAGTCAATCTGATTCTTTTTCTAATTCTGAAGATACATGATGATGTAAAAATGTCCATATTTCAGCTAATTGACAGCTTTGATTGGCAGCCTGAAACTGCTGCTCTGGTCACTTCTACACTTCTACAAAATCTGCCTTAACTACATAGTTTTGTTATTCCCAAACCTAACCATAACTTTAACACCTAAACTGAACGAGGTTGGTTTTGTTCCGAAACCTAAACCTAACCATGTAGTTGGTGTTCCTAAACCTAAGCATGAAGCTGTTGTTTCTGAACACAACCATGTCTAGTTTTAGCAGTAAAACCAACTAGCCATATATTTTTCGATGTTAAATCCACCTTTATTACAGTCTGTGCTACTGAATCTGGTAGAAAATGGCTTCAATAGCTGCAGCTATAAGTTCATGTAAATGAAGAACTGAGAACATGAGAACTACTAGCATAACATGGAAAATTTATG
Organism: Mastacembelus armatus; assembly: GCF_900324485.2. Lineage (NCBI taxonomy): Eukaryota > Metazoa > Chordata > Actinopteri > Synbranchiformes > Mastacembelidae > Mastacembelus > Mastacembelus armatus. Next base: position 3,464,048 of record NC_046644.1, on the reverse strand, counting down.
AGCGGGATCCCAGCTAAATGTAACAATGTTCTGATGAGGTGCTGAATCCAGTTGCAGGTGCTGATTTGGTTGCTCACAGATGAGGTTCAGTATCAGTCTGAGGAAGTGTCTGTCCCCACAGGTTGAAAAAGCAAGGCAGAGGGCTGAAAGAAAGAAATTTAAGACAGCTATGGATAGTAGCAATGAGGAAAAAAGCACTTTAAGCCAAAATACTGCTTATTTTCTGCAGCTGTCATTTTACTGTCACTACCACTCTGCACAACCCTGCTGAAACACTGTACAGACACATGCAGTGTATGAATTAAAATGTAAATGAACTAAGTATGAATATGTTAACAGTAAGCCATAAAAAATATTTAAACAGTTAACAGTGTTGATTTGGATCCTAGTCCCACCAACCTGCAGTGTCTATTTGTTGTTTATTGATGCTGTTCTTCCGTTAAAGGGAGTTTTTCCTCTCCACTGTCACCAAGCGCTTGCTGATAAGGGATTTGTTGGGTTTTCTGTTTGGTTCTTGTATAGTGCCTTGAGATGATTGCATTGCGATTCGGCATGATACAAATATTACTCAATGACAACGCTTCCCCTGTATCTCTTTACACCTCCGATTGGGAAGTTCCTTTTCATGAAGAAGACATCAGTGTCTAGCCCTGAGCATTATTCCTGGAAAAATAATGACCTATAGTGGCCTTAAGAAATCCTGACCATTTTTAATTTTTTTTAGCTGTGGTTATCATAGAATGATAAAAGGAGGGATATGTGAGAGAAATTTATACCTTGACAGACAAATATCTGCTACCTCCCTCTGTGTCCTATGTTAATTCAACAAAGACTTTTAACATGGCTTTGTAGTCACAAGGAAGCAGACGGAAAGTCATGGAGACGCTAATTATATTATGTATGCCATCCTGCCAGCATGAGTTACATGTGAGTGACTGATGTGTAAATTAATGCTGTTCAACTGATATAAAAGCTGATCATTTTCTGTGTTCGTGGTCAATCGGTATTGACCCGTCCTGCAGGCCGTATGCTCTGTTGTGACTGTTGCTTTGCCTATTAAATTTGCCATCCTTTGACCTGAGATTTGCCTCCAAATGTTTTTTCCATGACACTTGACTAGTACAGGAATATGTATCGGCTATTGATTTGTTCAGAGAGTTTAATTCGTTTTTAGGTGTGTTGGACTAAAGCTAGTTTGTTGCTAATCCATAGACGAGCTATACAGCACACACAGCACAATACGCTTGTAACAAGAAGTGAATTCTCTTACCAGGAAACAGCGTCACAGGGGTCAAAACTCCTCTCCGATTCAGGTGAAGCGTTTGCATATCACCTCTGAGTTTTCTGCCAGGAGTTCTGCCCCACAGCAATGGAACTGAGATGTGTTTCAGGAACAACTGGGGAAGACTGATCGATTGTGTTTTATTCTGGTTTGCTCCATTCTTGCAAGAAATATATTCTGAAAAAGACAATCTGTCTGCACTCTCTTTATTGCTCACCCAAGGGATGTGTACCCCTCACACATGTTGTGTACAACACCTTTGTCTGTTTGCAGGGATGTTGGAATTTCTATTTCCACAGAACTACAAAGTGAACAAGCAAGTTTGGCTCATACTACCTTCCCCTTTTCTCTTCATTGCCGGTGGCATGTATAACAAAGAGATGAAATACAGCTGAGGAAAATGAGGGAATTTGATAGAAGAACTCCCTGTGCATGATCCCTGACAGGATTCTAACCCAGTCTGTGGGCTCTTCTGCCTCCCAGCCTGCTGAGGTGCAGATGCCTCCTGGTGCTGCTGGAAGGAAGGAGCCCTGTCCACATTACAACAGCTCTCCCTTAAGAGCCTCTGACCTCATGCATACACACACATTGATAGCATAGTAACTGCTTTTATTAAACCTGTTCAAAATAAACAATGTACAGAATCAAACAGTCAGTGTGGAAAAGCATAAAACAACCTTTAAGCGTATATTTTCTGAAATGGAAGCAACCAACACACAATGTTTTGAGCAGATCAGTGTATTAACTTCTAAGCTAGTATCCAAATGTAACCCTTACCTTAAAGCTTATAATTTTATATTTCCTTTACTTCAGAGGTCTCAACCTTCAGTTCTCAACATCCCCTGCTTGTTTTCCAACTGTCCCTGCCCTACCCACTGCTGATTACCTGGATCAGGTGTGTTCAGCAAATCAGAAGCTCCAAGGGCAGGGATAGCTGGAAAAGAAGCAGGACAGTGGCCCTTGAGTACTGGAGTTTGGGACCCCTGCTTTACTTACTGGGCAATCCCATCTCTTTGAAAAGTTTATGTACAAGTAATTTGGATTTTCCTGTGAAGATCCTCAGGTGTCCAGGTGAAGTTATCTAGAGGTTGAGTCATGGCAACTGGACTTCTAGTTTTTTAGGTTGAAACATTTCACTATATCCAGGTAGCTTCATCAGTCTGACAACACACTGTATATATGACAACATATTCCATTTTCTTTCTGCCAAAATCCCCAAATGAGCACTAGAATCTTCTTATCGTGACGATTGGCATTGCAAACAGTTTATGAGGATGGAAATACATGTCATGTTTAGTAGACATCAAGAATACACAAAATACATTTTGATAATGAATATAAACATAACTTTGTTTACAAGAAAACTTCCCTTTATTTATATATAGATATGACTAAATCAACTATATTCAAAATTAGGAAATTTATAAGCTATTTATTACTCACTGTTTGCAATTTCCTGGTTTTCTGCATAAATTTGTCATGAAATGTGATCGTGTCTTCACCAAAGTCACAAATACAATTTCTAAGCTAATAAAAGTCGTATGAAATACCAAGCACACCTGGAGCAGCACTCACTTATACCAATATAAGCCCCTATTGGAAAAACAATGAAGTCTATCATAAAACATTTATGGTAGATAAAGTGCCTGAGCGCGCTAAAAGCAAGCTCATTATGGCAGTAGGTCTAAAGTTTTTTCAGAGGTGGACTTACACCAGAGACACACAAGGTTAGGAATAGCTGTAAAAAATATTTTCTGGATAAAAACAAGGACTTCTGTTTGAGTTTTAATTTGAATGTATTTGCAATATTATCATCAATAAACAGTTAATTTTCAGATATATATTAAATTTACTCGTTCAAAATAGAGATGACATAAATTATAATCAGTTGTGTTGATGCTCATACCTTCCAAAGTATGCTGACAGAAAATAAGGTTGCTAATTAGGTTTATTTATGAACCCCTTGTTCAGTTTAGCTTTTAATGCCGTAACAGTTACCTTAGAAAAATAAAGAACCTAACCTTTATTTTAAATTATTTCAAACTTAAGTCAATTTACTGTTTTATCAGTCATTTGAGTTGAAGTGTGATTCATTTTGCATTACCAATCAGTTAAATCACAGCTTACTATAACTAACAGACGGTGGTGCTACTTCTACCACAACCTTACCCAGGTTTTTCCCAGCATACATGTAGTCCACTGCCCGGAAGACTGATTCCAAGCCTCCAAACCTCCCCTCCTGTGCCAGATCACCATAATCCACCTCACACACTAGTTTCCCCTTGGCAAACATCTGCATCATGCTACTCAAAACCTGCCTGTAGTAGACTTCTGGAGCAGCTTGACTGGTAGCATTCCCTCTCTGAACGGTGGGATCCCTGATGCTGTCTGGTACCCTGAGATGAAGCCAATCACAATAAACCAACCTGTATTTGCCAAACTGTTCACTGCAAGTTCTAAGATGCTGCCTCCAACTGATTCATACACCACATCTATGCCTTGTGGGTACTCTTTTCTCAACGTCTTGGCCAGGTCTTCTGGGGTATAGTTGATCGGCCTATCACAGCCGAGGGATTTAAGGAAGCCAACTTTCTCATTGGAGGAACAGGTCCCGATCACATGGCAACCGGCCTGTTTGGCAAATTGCACAGCGAACTGTTCGGTACCTCCTGCAGCCGCCTAGTGACCAGGACCATCTCACTTTTGGCCAGGTCACCCAGACGCTTCAACGCAATGTAGGCAGAGTAATTAATGTCTGAAGCATTGATGCCCACAAATCGTTTTGTGGGCATCAATCATAAACTTTCATGTCTACAGTTACAAGTGCTTGCTCGAGTTTATTGTTGCCTAAGGTGGTTACTTGTCATTACTTTGGGCTACTGCTAGCAGTATTGAGATGTTTTAATCATGATTTAACAGTACCAAACAAGGCAAAGGCTTGTGTACAGTATGGTTAACAGCCTAAATCCAGCCAGGAGATGAGTCAGGGAGATGAGTGTGCCTGCTACATTGCAGGGTGCCTGCAGCTTTTGTTGCTGTGGCATGCAAAAGGTGAAGTTAAAGTTTTCAAGCAGTTGTTAGCATCGTTTTAATGAGCCATAATAAAAAGTGGTTAAATAAATTAAAAATAAAATAAAAATGAAATATAGGACTAAAAATAGTATAATATGGAATAATATGGGCATATAATCTGAGGCTGTTTTGAGATATTAATGCAATAATCACAATAATCTGAATGGATAATACATAAGGTTTATTACGCACTAAAACATGAACTGCACAGCCAATACTATTTCAGTATGACAAACACCTGACAACTTAGAAACACAAAGTGTACGTATGTGAGAATATTAGATATGTATGTATGATAGAGAAGGAATGCAGATTGAAATAATATGTCTGCATGGAGGGGCTCCACATCTAGCTGGGTTTGGAAGAGAAAGCGTATGGGGTGACAAGATAGCTGGAGGAATTTGGAGACCATGTGAGTAAAGGCGACAAAGAAAACCTGAGCTTGAAGTGAAGTGTAGGTTTCCAGCTCAAGCCTCTAAACGTGGATTTTCCTAACCTTTCTCATTCCTCCAGACATCTCAAAAGTAAAAAAAAAAAACTTTGGACAGGCACAGAATATGACCAGAAAGTGAAATGACAATGAAACCCCACTAAGTGTTCACCTTAGAACATGTACTCACTCAAACTCCATGTTCACATGTATGTACAGGACGTTTAACTTATCAACAGGATTGCTTTGCTTCTTTGCTTAGTCCACCATCTATTTGCTGATTGAATATTGGATTTGTGGAAGTTCTGGGGAATAAGGGAAAGCTTTCACCCTTTAGCTTTCTGTAAAATGCTAATGAAAAGCAGGTATCCCTTTTTGGTGGAATCGTGACCAGTGTATCCAATTTCAATCTGCTTTATAATGTGTTGTAAGATTACATTACGTTCTGTTTCCTGTTGAGCAGTGGCTGCAAAAGCACCTACAGACTTCACAGGTCAACTAAATTCCTTGTATCCAAGACCTAACTCAAGAGCAGAGTAAGGTCATGCTCACTTTTTATTCAGTCCAGTTTATATGGGGTCAGATAAAGTGGTCACTGTATTTGTTTCCTCTCTGTCTGGGTCTCCCTGGTTCCACTACTTTTTGGGCTAGCTCTCTATTTTTAAAAAACAAATTCATGCTAGTAAAATTCAAGTAGGTTTTTCAAAATTTTTGAGCTGTGACAACATTGGAACCTAGAACGCAGCTGGGACACAGGCCATAGTAGTCCAACAACAGTCATTTGTAAACAAAAGAATATAACTAAATATTGGCACAATATGTGTTAATAACATTAAGATGATATGTAAAACTATTCTTTGAAGAGGTGATCAGTAAATGGTTAAGAATTCTTCATAAAGCCTGAGATGCCAACAATATTGATTTGATATCTGATGGCCTTAAAAAAAAAAAAAAAAAGAAAGAAACTGACATATTGGGCATAAACATGAATCTTTTCCTCTCAGTTTTAACTCCAACACATCTACATCTACTTCCCAGTATGCCACAAAAACTGGAACAATTCAACCCAATACAGTCCTGGGTGGCAGCTGCTGTTTGTACATTCCAGCAATCGCTTTAGCAGCACTCTGGATCATCTGGCGTTGGGTCATGCCTGTCATTGCCTGATGCCAGTCTGTTCTGTTGACTTTGGGCAGGCTGCGCTCCAGGACCTCACCCAATGTAACAATGAGACCTGACCAGCGCAGGCTGTAGTCAGGAGGGGTCAGAGACTGAGCCTGCACAAGGAGGTTTCAAAGTGAGTGATACAGAATACATTTTCAGAGGCTGCAGCCAACATTTGTCCCAGTCAATGACAACAAGTCAAAGTGAAGTTGAACTTAATATTGTGGATAAAATGGATCAAAGCTGCCAGGGACATAAATTATGAAGCAAGTAAAAACATTGAAAGTAATACCTGAGGTGTAGTGTAATATTTATACCTTTATAGTCAAATCCTTGCACTCCTGCTGCAATAGTTCACACATTGTATATGGAAAAATATATTTTTCCTAGCCTTTTTTATTTCTTTTTCTTTTTTTATATCTCCTGCCCTCTTTTCTTAAAAGGTTTAACTTTATTTCATTCTTGTGCATAGAGAGAGCTTAGTGAACCAGAGTCAAATTCCTTGTTTGTGTGCATGAACCTGCCCAATAAAGATAATTCCAAGTTCAAGATTTAACAAGAAAAACTTTTTTCAATTTATCTTTTTTTTTAGGCATTTGCCAGTTCATCGCATAATGGCGGAGAGGAAACAGGGAAGACAGAGGGAAGAGACCGAAGACACATTGGTAGCCGGACTCAAATCTTTATGTTAAATAGGAGAGACATCCATAATTTTTTTCATGTCAAATGAAGAATGGGATGACATGAAATTACAGCTTTCATTATTAAGAACCGTATTATAATTGAAGTTAAAACCCTGACACACCATAAAACACACAATATATTACCTGGCTTACGTATTAAATGTAGTTCTTGTTTTTCTTGTAAAACTAGAATTTTACGATTAAAACATTCTTGAAATTACCTAACATGTTAACAATTTTGTTTCTAAAAACAGTAAAACTCAAATTTTCTTCAAAGATTGGCCCTAACACTATACTATAATATACTGACAACTTGTACCTGTTGGATGTGCTCTAGAGCCAAAGGTGTTGCCTGAGTGAAGACCTCAATGCGGATGCTGCTACCAGGGTCCTCCAGGATCAAACAGCCAATGTCAAACCACCTGGAGATGACAAAAGGATTCTGAAATTCATGGGCTTTATATGTTTTATTTATTTATTTTATGACTATTTAAAAATATTTGACTGATTACATACACTTCAACTTCAGATTAACCAGTGGGTAAGGAATGATTTATTAAACCTATAAGGGTGAAAACTGTAAAATGATTAAAAACTATAGCCATTTTTATACTGGCCAAACTCTAAAACTGCGTACATTCATATGGATGCTCCCTATCTAGACTGCCCTGTCATGTGGACCCAAAGAGGGGATTATCAGGCCATGCCATCATAAACCTTCAAGGCCACACGACAAGATCGTGCCCCAACCCTTTCCCTACACCTGGCTGCATATCGCTCTCTTCACTAATCCAATAATGCTATCCCATTGATTACTTTAAAAATACACAAGCCTCACAGAGCCTTAGTGTGTTCCAGCTTCCCAGAACCACCACCACATCCCAAACCAGCCCAGTAGGCACTGAGCCTACCTTATGCCACTTTTTCATTATACAGTTTTAGCACTACTCACCTCTACTCTACTTGACTCACCTCTACTTGGTTTTGGTAATTTACCATTACAATTGAGTACCACCTCAACGTGGGCGGGGTCATAAACTGCTCTGACATCCTTTATATGCGACACAAACACACAACTTCCACCAGTTGGACCTTAACTTTCCAACCACGCTGCTCTGCCTCCATAACTAGACCTGTATATCTGAGCTTTTTCCTCCTAAATGCCATTTCTACAGCGTTTTCCCAGGGAAGCTTTTAGTACCTGCTCAACTGAGGTTCTAAGTGAGTTGAACTGACACTAAAATGTGACTTTAATAGACTGCTGTTTGGCCAGGCAGTAATGTCACTATAGCTGTCATGAGTGCAATGTCCAACTGCGTCAGACACAAGAATCAAACCCGTCATTTTTAAAAACAGGCAACAGCGACTGTTTGTTTTTTCATTTTTATAGTCTTTACCGACGCAAATGGCTAATGCTACTCACGAAGCAACACCCTGGTCCTACGAGGAGGTGTGGATGTTTCTGTGCTTGGAGGTGTCATGGTAGTCTCTCGCTGCCGTGCTATGATGACCCGCACGGTGGTACTTAAATTGAGGTGGTACTTAATTGTAATGGAAAATTACCAAAACCGAGTTCAGTCATGTAGAGTACAGCTGAGTAGTGCTAAAACTGTATAACGGAAAAGGAGAATTATATGGCCAACAGTGTGAAGACCTGTTTGGCATTGTAAGTGTGAAACGCAGGATAATTTGACATGTCCCCACTTCCTAGCCCTCAAAGGGCTGTTTTAGGATTAAAATTTGGTTTTAAGTTTATGTGTGCTAATATGGGTTGGAAGCTTTTTCTTACTTGTCAGGAAAAAGCTCAGCAATGAAGTTTTCCAAAGAGACCACTGGTTGTTTCTCATGGATTACACCAGCTCGCCGTAGGCTGTCAATGCGTTCCTGAGCACCCTGCAGTCATACACACAAACACACACCCCTTGTGTATGACTGAAACTGAACACTGTGTGATGCTGTTTGCTGAGAGTTGATAAGTTGTCAAGATGTACATTTCCCAAACCAACCACTTTTCTCCCATTAAACTGAAACTGGTAAAGTACCAACCTCAACTTTTGTTTATTGCCAACACAAATGTTAACTTCCCTTCCTCTGCTAAAGTGCAGCATGAAGTTTTACATACTCTCCAAAAGTCCAAAAGTAAGCTATGTGCCTATCTTCAGATAAAGTGACTGTCCCTGGCACCTGTGGAGGAGCCATGAAAGAGGGATGCAGAACCAACACACACCACAGATGCAAGTCAAGTCAAGTCAAAGAAAAGTGCACTGCAGTCCAAATGTGGCTTTTACAAGGTAAAATACTAAACTAAGGCATGGACTGTTAGGAAATTCTACATGTAATGCCATCAACATAATGGCTTTTCTCTTACATTACCCTAACTTTTTTAATAAACAATATAACAATTACATTTTTTAAAACAAATTTAACAAAAAATGAATAATGAAAATAACCATTAGTGACAGTCCTACTTAAAATACAGCAATATTTAATAATTAAAATTTTCCTACTGTTATCCAAAAAATCTTTACAAAACTTTCTTTTCCTCAGACGTCATGGTATTTTCTGATTGTATTACCACCGAAGTAGAAATCAGCTTCACAACATGTTGAAGTTCGCAAGGTTTGATATGAACAGACTTAAAGCATTACGAAGGAAAAACATAATGAAACATGTAAAGTTCTATTACAGTAGTTCTACACTCTTGTTAATTTGAAAAAAAAAAAAATGCAAGTTGAACTGACCTTGACACCAGCTGCATAGCCCACAGGCTGTGGGGCAATGTTGGACTGACCAGGCTCTCCTGTCACCATGGCCATCCCAAAAACCTCTTGGAAGGCATCTCTGACTGCCTCCACATACATCTCTCTATCTGAAGTTACCACAATGTCAATATCCCCACCAGACTCTACAAAGCAAATAATAAAAGAACAGCATTCATTAAACTAAATGACATTTAGTCAGTGTTCTTCATTATGTGTTAAGTTAGTAATGATAAGAGTAGTCTGACTTACTGATGTATGGAGCCATCCCAGGATCCAGAGTTGTGATCATGGACTCCACCGAGTGTTTGGTTTTGTCTAGAACTGTCTTTACTACCGGGTTACCCGCTACTCCCTGAGGACAACCAACAAAGCATAGGATATGACTGCCAGAATAAAGAAAATTAAGAGATTAATACAGATTTGTTGCATTTTCAGAATTTGTGTATACATATGAAATCATCACCACCAACACCATAGCCAAGAAAACTCAGCAGCACCTCTTTCTGCAAAAGATGAGAAAAGCCAATCTCCCACCACCCATCCTGATCACCTTCTACAGAGGGACCACAGAGAGCATACTGAGAAGCTGCGTCACTGCTTGGTTTAGCAACGGTACTGGTACTACAATGCATAGTGAGGAGAGCAGAGAAGATCAATGGGGTCTCTCTTCTCACTGTCAGACTTTTACACTCCATGCTGCATCCACAAAGCCACAAGCATTGTGGATGACGACACACACTTCACACGCACGCACGCACACATGCACACACACACACACACACACACACACTTATTCTGCCATCTGGAAAAAGGTACCAGAGCATTCAGGCCCACACAAGACCATTTTTAAATTGTGACTCACTTTACATGTGGCAGGTCATCCACCTCACCTCTGAATATAAACCCCCCAGGGCAACACTCTCCACCTCTGACCCCTCCCTCTCAAACAGACTCAACCAGTTTTATGCTTGCTTTGACAAGGACAACAAAACCACCTGCAACAAGGTCATTCCTCCATCTGATGACCAGCCATGGACTCTCTCCATCAGTGATGTGCAGGCTGCACTGAGCAGAGTCAATCCTAAGAAGGATGCAGGTCCTGATGGTATCCCGGGCTGGGTACTCAAAGAGTGTGTGGAGCAGCTCACTGAAGTCTTCACTGACATCTTCAACTTGTCATTGACTCAGGCTGTTGTTCCCACTTGTCTCAAAACTACAACCAACGAGTCTGTGCCAAAACACACTGCTGCAGCCAACCTAGATGTTTTCTGCCCTGTGGTTCTCACTCCTATCATCACCAAATGCCTGGAGAGACTCGTTTTGTCTCATCTGAAAGCATGCCTCCCCCTCACCCTGGACCCATTACTGCACTCCACACTGACACATCTGGATAACACCAACACCTATGTCTAGATGCTGTTTCTGGATTTAGATTTTGGATCAGCATTCAACATGGTTGTACCATCCAAGCTGATGGCCAAACTCAGACACTTGGGTATCAGCACTTCACACTGCAACTGGACTCTGGACTTTCTAACCAACTGTTAGGTTAGACAGACAAACCTTCTCCACGCTGATGCTGAGCACAGGGGTCCTAAAAGGCTGTGTGCTCAGTCCTCTCCTCTACTTCAGTGCACATATTATTTAGAAGTTGGCAGAGGACATCACAGTGGTGGGTTTGATCAGCAGGAAAAACGAGGAGGCCTAAAGATAAGAGGTGGAACATCTGGCTGCTTGGTGTGGTGACAACAACCAGACCCTCAACACCAAGAAGACCAAGGAGCTAATTGTGGACTACAGACAATGTGGTGACAGCTCACACACTTCGCTTAACATCAGAGGGAGTGAGGTCCAGCTTCAAGCTCCTGGGAGTCCACATCACCGACTATCTCACCTGGCACAGCAACACAATCTGCCTGACAATGAAAGCACAGAAACGCCTGTACTTTCTATGGATACTAAAGAAAACTGAGCTTTCTCCCAGAACTCTCAAACATCTACAGATACACCATGAAGGGCATTCTGACCAGCTGCATCACAGTGTGGCACAGCAGTTGCACTGCAGCTGACAGAAATGTTCAACAACGGGTAGTGAAAACTGCCGAAAACATCATTGATGCCCTACTCCCCTCCATTTATTTCTAAAATCCTTGAATCTGTTGCTAAGCAGCTATCAGACCACTTACACAGAAATGAACTATTTGAAGATTTTCAATCAGGATTTAGTGCAGATGTATAGAAACAGCACTGTTAAAAGTCACCAACGATCTTCTCTTAGCCTCAGATAATGGACTCATCTCTATGACAAGTTCCTGCTAGACCTTAGTGCTGCATTTGACACTTTTGACCACAGCGTCTTATTACAGAGACTGGAGCATGTGACTGGTGTCGTGGAAAAAACACTTGGAGGCAAATCTCAGGTCAAGGGATGGCAAATTTAATAGGCAAAACAACAGGCAAAGCAACAGAGTCACAACAGAGCATACGGCCTGCAGGACGGGTCAATACCGATTGACCACGAACACAGAAAATGATCAACTTTTATATCAGTTGAACAGCATTAATTTACACATCAGTCACTCACATGTAAATTATGCCGGCAGGATGGCATAGATAATATAATTAGCGTCTCCATGACTTTCCGTCTGCTTCCTTGTGACTACAAAGCCATGTTAAAAGTCTTTGTTGAATTAACATAGGACACAGAGGGAGGTAGCAGATATTTGTTTGTCAAGGTATAAATTTCTCTCACAATTGGTATCAGAGGAACAGCGTTAAAATAGTTCCAATCTTATTTATTGCACAGATTCCTATTTGTTCCTGTTCATAATAACCTTCCACGTGCACAAAAGTTAGTTATGCAGTTCCACAAGGCTCTGTGCTAGGACCGATTCTGTTCACCTTATACATGCTTCCTTTAGGCAATGTTAATAGGAAGCACTCTTAATTACCACTGCTATGCAGATGACACTCAGCTGTACCTATCTATGCAACCTGATAACACAAACCACTTAACCAGACTTCAAGCGTGTCTAACTGACATAAAGGCCCGGATGACCAGTAGCATTGTCTACTTTTAAATTCAGAGAAAACAGAAGTTATTGTATTTGGGCCTCCCAGCCTCCTGCACTACTGTGAAAAACCTTTTGACCAGGATATGTCCTTTAACTCACACATAAAACAAATCTCTAAAACTGACTTATTTCACAATATTATAAAAATTAGGAACATCCTGTCTCAAAATGATGCAGAAAAACTAGTCCATGTATTTGTTACCTCAAGATTAGATTACTGTAACTCATTACTATCAGGATGTCCCAGTAACTCCATAAAAAGCCTCCAATTAATCCAGAATGCTGCCGCCAGAGTCCTGACAGGAACTAGCAAGAGAGATCATATTTCTCCTATACCATCTTCTCTTCACTGGGTCCCTGTAAAATCCAGAATAGGATTTAAAATCCTTCTCATCACATACAAATCCTTTCATGATCAAGCTCCTTCATACCTTATATACCTCATAGTACCATATTATCTCAATAGAGCACTTCACTCTCAGAGAGCACGTCTACTTGTAGTTCCCAGAGTTTCCAAAAGTAGAATGGGAGGCAGAGCCTTTAGCTATCAAGCTCCTCTCCTGTGGAACCAGCTCCCAGTCTGAGTTCAGGAGGCAGACACTCGCTGTACTTTTAAGCCTAGACTTATAACCTTGCTTTTTGACAAAGTTAATAGGACTGACTTCAGGTAACCCTGAACCATCCCTTAGTTATGCTGCTATAGGCCTAGACTGCCTAAGGACTCTCCATCGGTGCACTGAGCTCCCCTACCCTAACCCTCCCCAGTTGCTGACAGCCAGGAAGTGCAGTCTGAAGAAGGCTCACAGTATCATAAATGACTTCTCTCATCCAAACCACTAACTGTTCACTCTGCTGCCCTCTAGAAGGAGGTACAGGAACCTTCGCTCCCAAACTAGCATCCTGAAGAACAGCTTCTTCCACATAGCTGTTAGCCTGGTTCAGTTCTCAATATCCAAGGACTAGAGTGACACACAAATCTGGACACTATTTAATATTTAGTCCTTTTTGTAACTTCTTTTTTTGGCACATTCCTGAATAACTGGAAGCTGTCCTTTTACCACTCGATATAATTAACAGTACCAGTGTATCTTAGTGAGCAGGACGCTCAGTGTCTTGCACATTCTTGGGTTTAAATCTCAGGTCCACATTCAACTGTTAGGTTTAAACCTGATACATCCTCCGCGAGAATAGAGAAATTTGTTTGTTTTCAAGGTGGCGAGAACAAGAACAAAGTTAATTCTCACCAGGACATTTCATACTCCATGTGAAACTCAAGTACAGAACTCCTGGGAAGTCCCTCCCAATGCAGCACACGTCATGCCTTCTCCTCAGCACACAACGTTCAGGCTACCTCTTTCCACGAATTGTACAATACAATAAAATTATATTTGATAAGACTGGTATCACCTTGAAAAAGCCCCAGATGCCTCCACTGGTGTTGATGTCTGCATTCATTCTGGGATCTTCCTGCTCCTCTGGGAAAGTAATGGATGACCCTGTATCTAACCCTCCTGTCATGGCTGGCTGATGAACCATGGGGTTTGACACTACACCTGGAAGAGATGATGGGAAAAATAAACAATTCTTAAATAAAACTCACATGACAAAGATAAATGTACTGACTTTCAACTAGGGCTGTTAAATGAGGACACATTTTATAGAGCTTCACCCACATTAAAGACTAAAAGTCAGGATATCTTGGTCTCTGTTAATCCATTCTTTTTCTGTCTCATCCAAGACCCTGACTTTATGAAAGTGTAGGTAAGCTAATGCTTAATTACTGGAATACAGAATAATGGTTTTGAAAACAAGCCTGGTTTACTGAGTGAGTCTGGCTCAACTGGTAATCTTTTCTTCTGTCAATCTTGTGGATAGGCCAGTTCCACATGTTTATAATGCGAACAGTGTGACATATAACAAAACAAGTGTGACTCTTACAATACCTGTGATGGTTGTAGTATTGGTGAAGGTTGGCATCAGTGGTGTTTGTGGTGTTCGACCAGCATGACCCCGTGTGATGTCATATCCTGCATTCATGGAGAAGCTGGATACAGGTGGGCCTACAGGAGGGGCTGACATTCTAGGAGCTGAGAGGGGAGCTGGTCTGACAGGGGAGATTAGAGTACTCAGAGATGAGGAGTCAGCAGGAGAGAAGGAAGAGCTGCTGGTAAAGGGGGAGGTGAGTGTGGAGGGAGTGGGAAACTGGGAAGAGAGAGAGGGTGGCCCAGGCAAGGAGGTGCTGAATGCAGGGAGGGAGGGAAAAGTGGGTAAAACAGTGGACACTGAGGGAGATCCAATGGCGACAGAGCTGGTGGCAGGGAGGGAGAGAGGGCTGGACAGACCTGAAACTCAAAAAAAAGTAATGTTAGAACTACAGACAGGTGCCCAATTCAAGAAAAAACCTTAATACTTGACCTATACAATGAGGGGATCCAATGGATCTGTTATGCTGTTGGGGCTGTTTTGCTGGCATGTTCTGTCCCCTTAGAGTGAAGCGTCATCACAAATCATTACAATGTTGTTCTGGCCGATCATGTTTATTCTGTAATGAACTGCAACTAATATACAGTTATCGATGTGTTGAAAAAAAGACATGAAAGATTGTGTGGTTTATCAGCTTTGAAATATTTTGTTGATATTTGAGGCCATGTAATTCACTGTGATTGCCACATCATAAAGCTCATTTGAGAAGACCAGCACCTTGCCTGGAATGCAGACAGGAGGAGGCAGTGATAGAAGGAGGAGTGTTATTTATGATAGCCTAGAACATAGATAAAACCACGCAAAAGAAAGAAGAAGACTGGAAGGGAGTGATCCCATCCAGATATATTCATACATATACAAGCAGCTGCAGCATGCGCTGCTGCCATTCATTTTAGCAATGCCTCAACATATAATAAAATCCCATTATGAGATGGGAAGTACATGCCAATTTACTCAGAAAAGTATGAATGTTTTTTGGCATCTTTATTCAATTTGCAAATTATTTTGCAATTGGCAATTCAACACTCAACATTTTGATTAAAATTTTAAATGGAAGCTAAATCAGTTGCATTTCAGACTGCCATGGGTAGCTGATCTCTTTATTCAAATGTGCCAGTGAAACAGTGCCCCCAGTCAACTGCATTTTCATTACATTGTCATCATGCTTTTGGTGTCAAATTTCAAATTGAAATTCAACCTGTCCTCTCAAGATGGGTCTACACTTACTCCTGTTATAACTCGCCACCAGCCTGCCTCTGAATGGCTAGGTAATAAGCCTGTATTGGATGCTGAAACACTGGCTTATGGATTACATGGGACGTGTGGGTGAAATAAGTAAGATTGTTTCAGATCTGGGACGTCAGAATGCCTTTATTATAATAATTTTATATTGACATGCATTACTAATCTGAAGTTTGTTTCAACAAACTTGACTTCATAGTGTTGTGAAAAGAATGACATCAGCTGACTGCTTAAAATGCAACCTTGACTAAGAATGTCCAGAAGATTCCTACAACAGAGGGAACCTTGTCTGTAATACTTCAATGGTGAGGTATTACCTATGTTTATTGATGGACCGCTGACTGTGGCAGCCACAGTCAGTGGAGGTGTAGGGCTGGCGGGAGGTGTGGTCTCAATCCCACTCTCTTCCATCATCTTCTGAGTTTTATACCTACACTTTAACCCAGAATATAGATGGGAGGAATTTGGAAATGTTCAGACAGATTTTAACTAGTTAATTCTAACATTTGTAGACATAAACCTGATGCACAGATGAAAAAAAACAAAGATTTTATCATACACTACATATAAAGGTTTACGTTTAATACAGTTTCTTCAGTATACAATATACAATAAAAGTAGGCTATATACTACTTGATTCAAAATGTTGTACTTTTTACAATAATGGTATTTTTCTGTTGAAGTGTAGGATATTTCATCTTACAGTAATGTGCCGAAATTTTAAGCACTTCAAATGTTTTAGATTCTTATTACACAACATGATTAGGGCTGCACCTATCAATCATTTTTGGAGTCGAGTATTCTATCGAATATTTCAGCGATTACAATAATACTATTGTGTAAACGACAGGTTACCTTAAAATGGCATCACTTTGTGTTGGCTCTGCTGGGTGAGCCGGTCTGGTTCACAACCGGATGTTTTCTGTTCAGATATTGAAGCACTGACGAAGTGCTGTTGTAGTTCACCAGTTCTACTTTACAATACACGCATTGCACCGTGTTGTCATCTTATTTAAGCTTGAAATGATCCCAAACTTTGAAAATTTTCTTCCTTTCACGTACGGTTTCGCTCTCTGACATACCGCCAACTTTTGATACAGAAATGCGTCGTGCGACAGTGATTATGGTCCGTGTGGAACAATGATCCCTATGCCTAGCAGGTCCAACAATGCAAGTGACAGTAATTAAGCAAATAATCGAGGCAAAGAATTTGATTAAGCGATTTTTAAAAATTGAATTCATTGATTTACTCGAGTATTTGGTGCAGCCCTAAACATGATCATCATGTGTCCGATTTATCCCAGGTTTATTGTGCAGCCCATTGTGTAGGACAACAAGCCCATAAAGAACCCACTATAGATCATGAAGAACCATTTTCAGAAGCAAGGAGACTGAGGAACCCTGTAGCAGATGCCCACAGAGCTCTGTTCTCAGCAGTCTGAGATCACATTAAGAGACAGAAACACTAGGACAGCCTGAATCTACAGACGAACTGCAGCAGCTTCTCCAAAGCGCTGCAAAGTACCAGGAGAAACTGTGCATATTAAAACAAAGAAAACTGCTGCCAGTATAAGGGCAAAGGGGAGTGCTGCGAATAATGATTTGATTAGGTTTGGTTCCCTTTACCGCACACTGTATGAAGTTAATTCATAAATGAAAAACTATTTATGTAATTTTTATTCAAAGCCCCTTTTAGTGCCTGAAACCTTTGCACAGTACTGTATGTATAACTTCAAACAAACAGGTTGCACAGTACATTTAACAAACATTAGCATGAAAAAGTCACCTGTGTTACCTGTGTTCATTGTCAATACACGTCAGTTTACCTGTTACCTCGGCAAACAGGCAGTTTACCTTTTCAGTCTTTTGACCAGTTTTATTCAATTTTGAAAACGACGTTATTTCAGGCTTTAGCCACTTTACTGTATTTAAAACAGTGGTAAACTTAGTTGTACTTTCAATCCATTTCAGTGCAAGCTTCCTGTATCAAGAACGTTGTAGTTCACAGCTCAGCTGTACACGTGTACAAACACAGTCAGCAGCCAGTGAAAATTACTTAGGAAACTAAATTTTATTTCGCTCCCCAGTAAATACGTTAACGTCAATTCATGATATGGTTCCCAGTTTTGAGCTTAGAGAACAAGTAGCTTTACTACTCACCTCCTAGGTGGACCAACTCAGTACTTGAACGAATACAACACCGACCCACTTTGATGACGTAATACACTGCCACATCATAGGCTTGATCCAAACGAACAGCGCCTCCCCTGGAGAGCGGGCGACATAGGAGGAGTCGTGAAAACAGCTGTTGGTCGGACAAAATTTGCAAAAGGTGTCTTACAAATCAGCCATCTATAGAGAGAGATATAGTATACAAGCTTCAGCTATAGCTGAAGATATCGCGTTAGCGTTTATGGTCGCGGGCGCAGATAAAAATACTAATTAATTTAATTTATGACAGCCTACACTATGAATGAAAACACCCGAAAGGAAAGTTTAAGACAGGCACAGTAACACTAAATACTTTGAGCCAAGTGACTCGCAGTGTTGTCTGCAGCTTTCATGATAAGATTTTTATATGGAAGTAATTCGAAGCCAAATCTTTTGAGAGAACACAAACCCAATTTCGAGAGCTACTCAGTTTGCAGCAGGGGCGGAGCCAGGGGATGGCTTTCGAGGCTTAAGCCCCGTACGTTTTTTCAAAAGCGCTGAATGTTTTTAATCTTAGAAAATGATAATTTAATTTATTACTAAATATTACCATTGGTTTCTTTAATGAGAGCAAACGAATTTCTGGGGAAACATTGCAATCTAGACCGGTGTAACCAAGGTCAAAAACCGCCGTGGTTATTGTTATGTCACAGTCCCGAGTCCCTGAACACACCAGTACAGTGACACGCATTGCTGAGAGTCATGTGCATTCGTTGCAGCGCGACTTACAAGCTTACTTACTTGTAAGCTGGTTCCCTCAATAACGCAACGCTATGGGAGAGCTGTAACCGGTATGTACGCAAACAAACGCTTATTTTTGCTTTGGTTCAATCTTAAATTAACTTTAAACTTAAGCATGTTATTCTATACTTTAGCAACCAACTATCACCACTGTACGTTAGGCGCCTTGGGGTGTCATATATACATTGTAATTATGGGTGGGCGATAAACCTGGCTTTCTTTTTTTAAAAAAAATTGTTAAACCATTATTTAAAAGTGATGTAAATTATTTTCTTCATAACCTTAAAAGGCAATAAATATTGGTGTACAGTGGTGTGAAAAAGTGTTGGCCCCCATTTTTTTTTATGTTTGTCACACTTTAATGTTTCAGATCATCAAACAAATTTAAATATTAGTCACACCTAACACAAGTAAACACATCATGCAGTTTTTAAAATTATGGTGCATTTTGGATCATTGTCCTGCTGCAGAACCCAAGTTCGCTTCAGCTTGAGGTCACGAACAGATGGCCGGAAAATAGCATTTGCAATATAAATAGCATTAGCATGAAATAGCATTTTCATTTATGCTGTGTGTTTTGTTGATTGTTGCACTACATGTAGCCCCATAAAAACCTAGGCCGATGTGTATTTGCCCAGGAGTGGGTTAAAGACGCGCCAGTAACTTTCTTCTTCTAAATTCAGTAGAATGGGAGGCAGGCGCCCTCTAGAGGACAGAAGAAAATTCAGTGTTGTAGGAAGTCCGAGAAACAAATTTAGGAAATGATAGATCATACCTATAATTACCACAAGAGGAAAGAGAAGAGCATGAATCTGTTAAGTGTGGCCCACTGTGGAAACTCAGGCGGGAGGCCTGCTGAAGGCTCAGGGTAAGAACTGGCCAGAGACTGAGGCGAAGGGCTAGTCGGGATCTCGGGGAAGAAGCCTGCCGGAAACTCAGATGAAGGGCTGGCTGGAGACTGAGGCGAGGAACTAGCCAGAGACTCAGGTGAGAAGCCTGCTGGAGACAGAGGTGAGAGGCCTGCTGAAGACTCAAGTTGGAGGCTGGCCAGAGATGGGAAGGGGACCTCAGTGGGGACATTGTCATTGGCACGCTGACAGTCTGGGATCCTGGGCGGAACCTCAGTGGGGACTCTGTCGTCGGTGCACCAAGGCTCTGGATGTAGGACTGGAGCCTCAGCGGGGATGCTGTCGTCGGCGCACTGAGGTTCTGGAGACTGGGACACTGGAGACCGGGACCTGGCGTGGGGCTGAGGGACTGAGACTGGGTTCTGGTGTGGAACCTCAGGGGGGATGGCCGCGTCGGCGCGCTGAGGTTCCGGATGCTGGAGTGGAACCTCAGTGGGGATGGCCGGTTCTGGAAGCTGCAATGCTGGGCGCTCAGACTGCTGCGGCGCTGGAGGCTCCAGCGGCAAGAAGGCAGCGCTGGACTCTGGCGGCTCGAAGGCACTGGGCTCAGGTTGCTGGCCCTGAGATGTGGCCACACCTCTATGTTGATGACGCTTTCGGTGGCGACGCTGCAAAACAGGGGACCCAGGCTGGGGATGACAGGGAGTGAGAGGGGACCCAGGCTGAGGGAGGAGAGGAGGCTCAGTTCGGGAAAGTGAGGAGATCAGACTGAGGCGAGTGGTGTCTTTGTCCGGTGAAGGAGCAGAGCTCGGACCGAGGCGAGGGACGTTCCAGTCCGGGGAAATGAGGAGAACTGAGACACCAGTGAGGGAAGTTGAAGCTGGAAAGCAGCGACACTCTTCCTTAACTTCTGCTCTGCGAACACTTCCTCAGCGGGTTCTGCAGGGCCCATCTTTGGCAGAAGCATTCTGTTAAGTGTCGGTGTAGGGTGCTGGGGAGAAGAAGGGAAAAAGGAGAGTGAGGACACAAATGCAGAACCAAAAAAGGCTTTATTACTCCTGGGATTACCAGGGCAAAAGAAAAATACAAAAAGCTGAGCCAAATTAAATGGGAACTGAAAATCACCAAATGAAACAGGAAACTGAGAAAGCCAAATGAAACAGTAGCATACATACAAACAAACAAACTATGCAATAGCAGTAAGCACTAACACTCCTGCAATAGGCTATAATGCTTCCACAAACACAAAGGGAAGCAGGGAAGTATTTATAAGGGGGGGAGAAAAAAAAAAAAAAACAAAAAAAAAAAGTAATTGACAACAGGTGAAACTAATGAACTCAATTAATTGGGAGTGTTAAGCTGCTGGGGACCAGTGCAGGGGGGAAAGAGGAAGTCTTTTCAGAGTAAGGGTCCTCGGCAGGAAGTCCCAACGGTGAACCATGACAGAATCATCTTCATCAACAAACATGAAGAACAAAACAAGATCAGGAAAGGGACAAATATAGGAAAAACAGTAGTGTGGCTTTTTGCAGATAAAAATTCTTGATGTAAAGGTTGGCAAATGTTTACAGAGTAATGACAAAGATGCCTGTTTTCTGCTGGACAGGTAATTTAACGACTGGTGACTTGTTCAGGGTGTACCCCTTCCTTGAAGAGAACTGGGATAGGCTAATATAAACATTTATAAATGAAATGATAAATAAGCAAAATAATAAACTATACAAAAGAAATTAGCATTTGGTTTGATGCCCTGGGTGAGTGCTTATGGTAATGTCCAAATATGCTAAAGGAGTCCCAGAGGCCAAGTGCTGACATGGAGATCAGGGAAACCTGATCCTCCAAATATTGCTTCTGGGGATGACAAATTGGTTTCCTTAAACTGTGTTATCTAACTGTGCTGCCATTAGCTGTGGTAGCTCTTGTACCTCACTGCTCCACCACTTCTGTCTCTCTGCCTTCCTCATAAACTTTATTACATTACTGGGTGGATTCTCTGACTGCAAACAGATTTCACAAAAATGCACAGTCATTCTAAACTTGTAGAATATATTAACTTTGTCACAATATTTTGCTAATGTTAGCTTGTATTAGCATGAAAAAATATCTATGTAATTTTACCAATTCTCTGCCAAGTTTGATAGGAAATTACAAAAATGATTTTTTTCCATACACTGTAGCACCTCTGCAATGTTCACTGGCTTTTGCATGTCATTTATGGCTATGACTTTATCAATAATCTGTCCTAATAATTTAATTTTAGTCTTGCCCTTTCTATTAAATGTAACTCCTTCAACCCTGTCACTGCATACAGTTCCTGTTATGTGGCTCACCACATGAGCACAACCTCCATTTGGCACAGGTTAAAAATACCAAGAGGAAAGACTAGCTGGTATTTTCATTTTCATCATCTTCTGTGGGTGGATTAATACTAGAGTCAGTGGAAAACTACAACAGTATACAGATGCCAAAGGATGTCTTGTGTAGTGGAGAAATTCTTAAAATAGACTCAGGACGAACTTCAGAGTTTAGATCAGTTTTACTTGCACAAGGACTAAACTATCACTACACACACAGAGTGCAGAGTGAGGGATCACTGGCTAGGCACAGCCAGGCTGGACATATTATAACACAGAATGACCAAAGTTGCATACAAAAAAAGAGGAAACACTTCCTGAGGTGAGGGCAATTTTGTCACATTAAGATTGAATTGAATTGAATTGAAGATAAGACCCAGAAAGGGTTAAAAAGTGGTCAACCATCTTCCAGATTAAGATACATAACTGTGATTAACCATCTTTAAGACAAGGCACAAAATGGGGTTAAACAATGGTTAACTGTCCTGTCTTTGTTATCCCCCAGCACACAGATGGCAAAAAGCTATCTACCACAATGTCCTCAGAAATCCCAGAATTACTTTTAGGAAAATAAGTATAAGGTTATATGTAAACAATTGAACAGAGTAAAGCATTTTTCTAACATGTGCATATACACTAAATGCCAGCAGATTTAAAAATGCATCAATATTTGATAACCTTGGAATGAGAATGGGTTGGCAATTCTAGTTGTCACTGTACAACGTTCTGGTGTTGCACTGGTTTAACATTGTCACCAGAAGGTTCTGGGCTCAAACACTGACTTAGGCCTTTCTGTGTGGAGTTTGCATAATTTCCTTGTACCCACATGGGCTTTCACTGAGTGCTCCAGCTTCCTCATGCAGCTTCCTTTATTTATTTATTTCAAGGCATTTTCACACACAGTTCCATAATAAAAAGAAACTCCAAAAAGCATTATAGATCCCAGTGTGGGTGTGGCTAAATCATTGTAACCTTACCAAAAGCATTCCTTTCAGAGCAAACTTTGTAAGTTGCAGAGAACTCTGGAATATTAGTAAAGAGGAAACAATAGAAATTGACTATCTGTAGTGGACAACAGTCACAAGTGTCCCACTTTTCTAGTAATTAAATACTAATCCTAATGCCACATTTGTCCGTATGTTTGATTTCAGACACACTACCAAGGATATTCATATTTTTACATTAGAACTGATCAAACTATATACATTATATTACAAGCATGTTCTTTAGAGGGAGAGCCAAAAGAAAAAAAATCATTCCACTGACCTCTTCTGAATAAGTAATTTCCTAATGGTGATGTGATATTAAAAATTGCACCTTATCACTAAAGGACCATAACAGACAAAAATATCTGTTGGCAGTCTTTGTGCTTTTGTTTCCACTGTTCACCTGCTTTGGGGATAAGTCCCTGAAACCAAATTTGGGCTGTCCTCAGTAGATGATACTAACTGAAAATTCCAGGTGCTTTCAGGGACCACAAACACAGTGTTGGTGGTCAAGTGCCAAACACAGTGTTGGTGGTCCATTGGTCCATAAAAGAAAAAAGAATCAAGAATACTTAGAGGACAAACTATTGTCTAGTACCCATGCAGTATACGAAGTGAGGAGGAATTTTCCCATGAATATGAAAGAAACTCATTAACAGTACTAGTGCCAATTCTTCTATTACTCTGTTCAACAACTTATAGTTTCTTTTGCTTTTACCAGTCAAAAGTCCCAGTTTGTTAAAGAGACTAGTACCGAAGTCTCACAAGGTTCTTAAAAGCGTACATTGAGGAAGCCCAAGGTACTGGGTTCCAAGTTAAGTTCCTTACAGTAAAAAAGGAATGGTCCCAAAAAAGTATTAAAACAGGTCCTGCTATTGCCTTGTTGATGATATTCATGTGAAATATTCTTTTTGTAAAATGCTGTGAAACCAAAAGGCCTGCACACTAGATGGAATTCTTGTCCGCTACCTTTTAGTTTAATAGAAATTTTAACCATACTGCATGATCTGTCTCATCTTAAACATAAACTTAAAAATAGTGTTTTTAAATGACACTCCATTCATGTTATTTAATATATCAACACAATGAAACAAAGAACAAACAGAAAACAGAATACATTTAACTTATTTTCACTTTGATGAAACATAGCAAATTATACAAGAATTTTTTTATTCATTTCTGAGACCAACTGACAAATACTTTTTTATGTGAGTTGTTAATTCTGTCTGCATTATAACTCGTTGATACGCAGATGAGGCAGGCTTTCAACAAACACTGCCTTAAGTGACATCTGTGCAAGACCTCTTTATGCAAGGTAAACATCATGTGGCAGATGAAGAAGGCATCTGCAGTTAAAGCTTTAGCAGCCTTTTTGACCAGTGAATGTGTTCACTGCCACAGCACAGTAGTTGCTTTTCTACTGCCATTTATTAGGCTTGCTAATGCTAACTTTACAAGCCGCGACTGTATGAGTGAGAGGCTGAAACTGGTGCTTTAGTTTGGCAGTGGTTTGATAGTGCTCAGCTCTGCATTTCTTGGATTAAAGTGGCATTTATACCTTTGATTTACATAAATACGAATCAAACACAGACTAACTTTGATATTGTTACTATCTGCTGGCAATAACATTGTCAGCAGAGGAACATTCTTCCTCACCTAATACTATTTTTACAAAAACAGACATTTGATTGCTATTGAATGCCATATACAAATTTAATGAAGGATCCAGAATACTTGTAACAAAGTGCCCTCATCATTTAACTGTATCTGGGACCACATTTCCAACACTGGAAATCGATGGGGCTCCCTCTCATTGTTGTAACTTTCTTGCTCACTGAAGTGGGCGTGATTACTTTATACCTCTGAAATGTGGAATGACCTATGACGACTTCATTGTATACTAAAAATTGCTGTAAAAATAACACCTGTACCTCCAAACTAACCTTACAACTTTTATATTCCCTTTGTTCAGAAAGAAATTATGATACATAATTACAATGACTGTATAACATTAAGAAACAAATATGGTATGCATACAAACTGTGCCTGTTTTTGGAAAATCCAGTGTTAGAGCTGCAGACTGAAGTTGAAACCTGGTCTCTGTCCTGAGTCCCTGTGCCATCATTCACTGTCCAGCTCCTTCAAATCTAATGATAGATTCTCTCTTACTGGTAGAACATCATAGTGACAGAGGATGTGGCTGTTCTTTGGCAGATCATATGGCTGCTGTCCAAACTGTACATCGCCAGTGCTGTCCCCAGTGGACTGGATGGTGGTTACGGTCGACTCTAAAAATGAAAGATAAGTGAGTTGGTAGTTGCAAGAACTAACCTAAATAAAGTATAAGTTGTGAACTTAAAGGAGCAGTCAAACATTTTGGAAAATTTGAGAAGATTATATTAATTGTTATAGTTATATGTGTGGTACAGAGAGATTCATATGTTTACCATAGCTTAGTATAAAGGCTACAAACATGGAGACCCCTCCAGAAGTAGTTTTATTGATTTGTAATGAATTTATTTATCATTCATTTTATTTAGTGTCCCCATGGTATAAGAACTTGTAAACACAACTGTTATACTATAACCTTGTAATTTGCGTGAAGCAGCTTTCTTAGAGCACTGACCTCTTTACACTGACCCTCTTTAGTAGAAACAGAAACTTTAGTAATCTGTCTTTTTTTTCCACCAGATGAAGTACTTGCTCACTCTCATTTCTTGTTTTGAACTCTACCAAATCCTGAGAAAATTATCTAGCTATTTAGCTGCTAAATGCTTCACTCTACCCCAGTTAGCTGCTAAATATGTCTGTCTGTAGGTGATATTGGGGTTTTCCTTCAGCATCACTGGTTGCAATAGGTCACTGTTGGCAAAAAAATAATGTAGATGGAAATAGACTTTTTGGTAACATTGAATACATTGAATTTCTCAGGGTTTACCAGATTAGCTGGGATAAGTAAAGTAAATTTATTATGTTTTCTCAGTGGTATGTCATGAAAATGTATTGCCTTATATCCATCCATCCATTATTTATACCTATCCCTCCATCCATCCATCCATCATCTGTATCTGCTTATTCCTATTTAGGGTCACAGGGATCAGCTGGAGCCTTTCCCAGCTGGACAGGTCCCCAGTCCATCACAGGGCCACATAGAGACAAACAACCTCACACACTCACACTCACTCCTATGGGCAATTTAGAGTCACCAATCAACCTGACATACATGTTTTTGGACTGTGGGAGGAAACCAGAGTACCTGGAGAAAACCCACACAAGGACAGGGAGAACATGCAAACTCTACACAGAAAGGCAAACGTTTTGAACCAAGAACCTTCTTGTTGTGAGGCAACAGTGTTAACCACTAAGCCACCATGCTGCACTTGCATTATGTCAACATTGTTAATTGAATATTCTGCGATAGATTTTATCCATATTTCTCACCACTAACTGTATTTATATATCACAGAATAAGACTGCAGTGTGTGTGGTTGTTTGTCTCTGTGTGTCTCTATGTGGCCCTGTGATGGACTGGTGACCTGTCCAGGGTGTACCCCTGCCTTCCACCCAAAGAGAGCTGGGATATGCTCCAGCAGATCCCTGTGACCCTGGTTAAGGAATAAGCTGGTATAGATGATGGATGGATGAATAAGACTGTGTCAACCAAAGTGCTTTCCACAATATACAGAGTGCAAACACCAAACAAACGGTTAGAATCAACAAAAGAAAGGCTGATAGCAAGTCTGATCAGCAGTTAGGGCCAGAGCTAAGGCTGTTCTAATAGTTCAGAATTAATAAAAGTGTGAATAACTCTGGAGATCATTGGAGGAGAGAAAAGGCTTAGCCGTAGATGGTAGATGGATGATAGAGTTCAAAGAAGCTGACCCTTGAAGCTGAAGATTTTTTTACAACACGTTTAAGACAGAGGGTGAGTCACCGGAGACAAAAATCATCATTCTGGAAGTGCTAAAGATAACAATCTCCAACTTGCTTTCATTCAGGTACACAAGATTTTGTGATAACCATAGTTTCACATCCTGTAGGCATTGAAGCAATACCTGTTGAGAAGAACCTGCATTAAAGCAATTGGGGAGAAACACTTGTACAGCGAAAAAATTAATTAAATGCTCTACATTGTTAGGGTAACTGAAGCATGCTTCTCTATATAGTTCTCACAATGACAACAAACAATAAAAGCTTCTGACCAAATTCATAGCCATTCCGGTTATTAGTGGGGCTGCTGTTGCTGATCTCAGCGTATGGAGAATCCTGTCTGGCTGGAGACTTCATTTCTACATAGCCACACTCCGTGTTTTTGGCTGTCAGCACAGGGGGATCTTTTATCGTGGCATATGGGTTTTCAGAGCTGTTGAGGGAACTGGAGCTGGTATGATAAGGTGTTCCCTTTACCAGATCTGGACAACATGGACAGAGAAGTAGAAATGAAATTAATATTAGTATGAAATGGTTAAAATGTCTAGCATTTCTGTGTACAATGCCAGAACCTACCTCGTGAAGACTTTCCCATGTATCTCCTACCAGCTCCATAGGCTCCTGGTATGAACATACATGCAAATGTAGTTATGTATATATATATATATATGTATATGTCAATCGATTAAAATATTTAATTAATCGCATGATTGTCATGATATTTTTCTCCATTCGTGTTTGCTGCTGCACTCTTTACTGTCCATGGCTGCATTTTCGATTTCTCCTACTACAGGCTAGGCCACGGGTCAAACAGGAAATGGGTGCTGCATTAATAAAATTAGTGCCGTTAAAATGAATTTGTGTTATCACATTATTAACACGTTAATTTTGACAGCCCTAATATATATTATATACACATGAGGGTTAATCAAAAGCCAGCTAGACAAGCCACACTAGTGTCTCTGTGGAGCCAACGTGCCTAGGGCCTTCTATTTGTCCCCCAGTATTTCCCCATCAGTGGGAAGACCAGCTTTCAGTGACAGTCCAAAGGAAGTATATTACTAAGCAGAAGCCTACAATTCATATCCTGCCAATTCACATTTTAATTGATTTTCCTCACTCAGACACACACCTGCTGAGAAACCGACTCTGGTAATTGGCAACTCCTTAGTCAGAAATGTGAAGTTGAAACCTATTTGAAGCTGCTGGCTAAGGATAAACATAAATATGCTAAGACAGTTATCCATGTATGCAATGACACCTATTTACGTCAATCAAAGGTCATTAAAATAACCTCTCTCATCTGAATCTCTGTTAGTAAATGGGTTGATAATGCAATCACTGGAACATCTTGTGCAGTTGCATGACTGCCTGGTCCTGGATCTGCATTGTGGATTGCAAGACCTGAAGTGCATAATAATGTGCCAATAATAATGACAGCAGAGAATAGATGATCTGGGTCCCTTTTCCCTTCATGACAGATATTTACACTATATACTACATCCACAAAGCCACAAGCACAGTGGATAACTACATACACCCCTCACACACACACACACACTCTTTTCCCTTCTACCATCTAGAAAAAGGTATTGAAGCATTCAGGCCCACATATCCATAAAGAGGCCATCAGACGGTTCACTATCCAAAGTCATATCCATGTCATGTTTATATTTCCTATATCTATTATAAACATACTACACTACCTTTAACCAATTTCCATTGTTATCGTATTATGCCCACCTTTCCCCACCTCTTTTCAACTGAATTTCCAGACTTCCTATCTGATTTAGTGCTTAGTTCAGATAGAGTCATTATACTGAGATTTTAACATTCATGTAGATGTTGAAAATAATAGTCTCAGCACTGCATTTAATTCACTATTAGACTCAACAGGTTTGCCTTGAAGTGTTAATAAACACATTCAATGTTTTAATCACACCCTTGATCTTGTTCTGACATATGGCATTGAAATTGAGTATTTAATAATATGTAATAGCAGCTTAACTCTACTGCCACACAAGCTGATTATCTTGTTAGTGCTGTAACCTCTCTGTTTAAGTGTAGCCCCTCTGAAAAAGAAGTTAGTAAATCAGAGGAGATTAGCTCCATGGTACAGTTCACACAGCTGTACCTTAAAGCAGGCATCACAAAGGCTGGAAAGGAAGTGGCGTTCCACAAACTGAGAAGCATTTTACAGAAGAACTTAGAAGCATAACATATAAAAAAGCTCTCTGTATCGGGTAAAAGCAAAGGAGGGGGGCTATGCATATATGTCAATAACAACTGGTTTATTAACACCAGATTATGGAAAGTCACTGCTCCCCTGATTTGGAGTTTGTGACAGTCAAATACAGACCCTTTTACCTCCCAAGAGAGTTCACTGTGACAATTATGGTGTATATACCACCTAATGCTAATGCTAACTCAGATCTGGGAGTTCTAAATACGTTGGACAAAGTGTATTCCAACATCAAAAAGGGCTACAGGACTATTCAGCTACTGAACCTGGGCCAGTCAGACCACATGTCCCTGCTCCTTGTACAGCATACACCCCCCTCAGGAAACAGGCTTTGATTACTACAAGCACTGTTAAAATTTGGCCTAAAGGTGCCCATGAACAGCTGCAGGATTGTTTGAAAGAACTAACAGATATTGGTACTGTGGACAAAAGCATCCAGGTTTATCTTAACCAGAAACCCTGGATGACCAGAGAGGTTTGGTCCCTGTTGCAGGAGGAACATCACTTTCAGGTTTGGTGATGGGGCACTAAACAGTGCTGGCAGAGCCAACCTGAAGAGAGGCATTTCAAGGGCCAAATTGGATTATAAAATGAAGATGGAAGACCATCTCAGTAGTAATCTCGTGGTCACCAATGAAGACCCTTCGTTGGCGGAGGAGCTGAACCACTTCTTTGCCCCATTTGAGGTGGAACCACCAGATGCAGCTGCACTACAGTTGTCTGCTCAGGACAGCCCCTCCATCACTGTGGTGGAGCACAAGGTGCAGCACACTGAAGTCGTTGAACCCAAAGAAGGCTGCTGGACCTGATGGTGTTGCGGGACGGGTGTTTAAGAACTGTGTAGATCATATTCAACAGGTCCCTACTCCAGTCAAGTGTTCCTCTCTGCCTGAAATCCTCCATGATTGTTCCTCTGCCCAAAAAGCAAATCAGCAGCCTCAATGACTACAGACCAGTGGCACTAATTCCCATTATTATGAAGTGCTTTGAGAAGCTTGTTCATAGTCTCATCATTTCCTGCCTTCCATCAATACTAGACAGACATGAGTTTGCTTACAGGTTAAATAGACCCACAGAGGATGCAGTGGCCACTGCCCTCCATGCTGCTCTGTGTCTGAGCAGCTGGGGACTTATGTTAGACTCCTGTTTGTGGATTTTTCTTCTGCATTCAATATCATAATCCCATACAAGCTGGTGCACAAACACGCAGATCTTGGACTAGGTGGAGACGAGGTGGAGAGGCTGACTGGATGGTGTAGGGAAAACAACCTGGTCCTCAACATCACCAAGACCTAAGAGGTCATAGTGGATTACAGGGAAAACAAAACAGACATTGAGCCACTGTTTATTAGCGAGGACTGTGTTCAGAGGATGGCCGACTTTATGTTTCTGGGCGTTACCATTAAGGAGGACCTTATCTGGAGTGCTAACACTACAGCATTGGTAAAGAAGGGCCAGCAGAGACTATATTTCCTCAGACTCCTCAAGATCTCTCTGAGAAGCTGCTGGTAGCCTTCTACTGCTGCTCTGTAGAGAGCATCTTGTACTGTGTTTGTGTTTTGTTTTCCAGCTGCACAGCCGCAGAGAGAAAAGTGCTTCAGGGAGTCATCACCAACACTCAGACGATCCTCGGCTGTCCTCTCCCCTCATTGGAAGAACTGTACAGTTCCCACTGCCTCAAGAAAGCCAAGAATATATTGGAAGACCCATCACACCCTGGCCATCCTCTGTTTGAGTTGCTGCCGTCTGGCAGGAGATAAGGGATGCTCAAGACAAGGACAAACCGATTAAAAAACAGTTTTTATCACAGAGCCATGACTGACTTGAACGCTGCTAAAAGGATTGAATAACTAAAGTGTGCAATATACTATGATTGTACTTTTTAGAAATGTATATGTTTTTATTGTTTATTGTAAGTATTTATGGCACCAAGGATAGCATTTTTCAATTTCATTGCACTTGTGCAATGACAATAAAGATTCTATTCTATTGTATTCTGTGACGAACTGGTGACTGGATTGGTTCTATGTGAAATGCATAGCATCCCATCTTACCTTTGCAGTGAGCATACCAGTGAGCCAGTATTTTCAAAAGATATTTAGGTACCTTTGATTGAATTTATCAAAGACCTCTTATAAGTTACCTGATCAAAATCTTAGAAGCATCAAAAAAGCACATAAAATTGTGTATGTAAGTATTACTTCATCTATATTCTTACACAATTTCCTTCAAGGCATATATACACAAATTGGTGCTTTAAACCCATATTGATTATCTGTGGAATGAAGGAACCCATCTAATCTAAAATATCTAACAAAACACTTTTCAGCTAGAATATGAGCCTATAATTTTCTACACTACAGACCTTCCTTGCCTTGTCTTCAGTAACTGGCACTACTAGAAGACATAGTCTTCTAAAAATCCATGAGATACAAAAGCAGTGAAAGAAATCACAAGGAGGGGAGCTAACCTCATACTAGTGTGCTTAAGATATTCAGTTATCTAATCCATTAGTTTTGTTTTCAGATGGTTCATCAGTGGCTCAGAACACATCATATGACATTAGTCATTGAGCTATTACTCTTGATATTTTAAACCAAATATGGATCACTCTGAACAGAGTTAAACTGAGAGCTATAATAGCCACAACCTTGCAATATTGTCTAGTGCAGAGATCTCATCCACTTTATATGCTCTTACCTCTTTCAGTCAGTAACTTTATTACCGTAGCTTTCTGGCTCTGGAATCAGCCCTCATAGCTTGCTTATTTTTACAAATATAGCAAACAGCATTCTTCTATCTATTAACTTTTTATACTCACAAATGCCAATAATACACAGAGAAAGCAACATACAGTTTTATTATTATCAATATCAATGAATACATCATAATGCATTCCATGTCTCACCCAGTTCATTGAAGCAGTCCCCTCGTTTCCAGTCCGCCGGTAGTGTGCCACTGTGACCAGCTAGTGGAGCACTTTTCCTTTGAGCCACATTCTTCAAGTTCACAAACAGATGGTTGGTCTTGGCCTAAAAATAAAATTACAGCAACAAAACATCATTTTTTAGAATATTAACTAAGATACACATTCCATGGTGAATTATAACAATCTCTTTTTTTATGTATAGAGTCTCAGAAAGCCCCATACCTTTCCATATAGACCATTATTAACATGTGGAGAGCTGATGCCCTGGTTAAGAGTATGGTAGCTAGGGTTGGAAAAGTAATTCCTGGTGTGGACGTCACATGTTGGTGGGATACCATCTGAAAAATGACAAGGTTACAACAGTTATTACTAGGATGTAATGAATGAGTAAGTTCATTAGTTTTTTCAGAGCATGAGAAATATTGAAAGCATCTCGATCCGTAATGTCACAAATTGAAATGGCTCAGTGGGTCATACTATAAAAACTAAACTGTTTAACATCATGGAGCCTGCATGTTCTCCCTGTGCTTGTGTGGGTTTTCTCCAGGTCCTCTGGTTTCCTCCCACAGTCCAAAAACATGTATGTCAGGCTGATTGGTGACTCTAAATTGCCCATAGGAGTGAGTGTGAGTGTGTGAGGTTGTTTGTCTCTATGTGGCCCTGTGATGGACTGGTGACCTGTCCAGGGTGTACCCCTGCCTTTCACCCAGAGAGAGCTGGGATAGGCTCCAGCAGATCCCTGTGACCCTAATAGGAATAAGCGGATATAGAAAATGGATGGATGGGTGGACTTTTAACATAGGTTCATCTCAAGTGAAATTCCAGTACAAGTTGTATGACACATAAAAAATGCAGTTGTTTCATTATTTTATCTCGACCCAAAACTAATGGATTTGATGGCCACCTGTCATTCACACTGTCAATTCAATTTTGACATCTTTTTTCCCTTTAAAGCTGTCAGTACCTACCACTGAAATGAACAGAATATATGATAATTGTAGCAAAGTTAAATACATACATGTATTGAATATGAAGGTTTATTATGTCTAGTTTATGAACTATGAATATCATAAATCATCTTAATAATTTGGGGCATCAAATCCTTTAACTGCAGATCAACCAGTCAATTAATAAAGTAATACAGGATATCAGTCTACAATCTGAGGGAGAGTTCTCCCGATTCAGTGACGTATTTACTGTGTGAAATAACATTATTGATACCAGTCAGTTGCCTTTTTAAGATTTATTCAGCTATTTACAATATTTACACCAGGGGAAATGGAGGGAGAACTGATCAGAGAAATTAGCTGAAATAACAAATAAAACATTATAACAGTCTAACAGCAGGTTGTTTGCGGTAGTGGAAAAGAAATCTTGAAATTAATTTATGTTCTGTGTTTGGAAACACAGTTTAGGAGGAAGTTCTAGTAATTATGGAGACCAACTGAGATTAGTGTGAGACAACCAGCACAGCCACAGGTTACTTGCTTGTCCTCTGGTTTACTGAGGCTCGGTCCGTTCGTCTGTGGGCTGGTCCGACTGCAGGTTGCCGGTGGGAGTAGGAGAGAATAGGCGTTCCCCGGTGTCTCGGGCTTCGGGCCTGGGTCTGTTTGTCACCTTTTCTCGCTCTCCTTCTGGCTGCTGGAGTTGGTTGATGTGAGATGGTCAGCTGGAGGACAGCCACATGCAGGGAGGATGTCTTTGTTTCTCCTCTGCTGGGCAGTAAAACAATCTCTACCTCATCCTCTCCTCAGGGAGAGAGAGGGTCTTGATGAGTCTGGAAATCTCTTTCTTTCTCTTTCTGTCTGGAACTTTGTCCATTTCTGTTCTCTTCAGGGGTGTTCAGTTCCCCAGAGTTCAAGTGTTCATTCTGAAGTCTGCTTCAAGTTTCAGTTCTAGTTCAGTTCTTGTAATATGTTTTTGTATCTTGCCTTCATTATGCAGAACACAATGTGATTGGTCCAGGAAGTGCTCCATATTTGGCTCAGTCTCCTGACTGTGATGGGCAGTCTCACTAATCTCTCTGAATCAAGAGATTACCCTATTCCTTAAGTGTTGTAATTTTAATAACAGATAAACAATAGCACCACTTCTGTACCGTAGTTGACAATGATGCTCTGTAGAAGTCTGGTCACACGTTACATATTTAGCAATCAAAGCTGGAATATATGGATAGGATATGAAGACCAGTTCATAAGTCATTGTATAGGTTTCAGGTCTTGCCCGAAAAGTGAATAGTCAATCACCAAAAAGGGGTTTCTTTGGGAAGAGCCAGTGATCTGCTCTTTGTCAAATGAGTCTTGACATTGCAGTACTTGTACCATCCCCGGTTGTTCATCTTAGTGGGTCACAGAGTTTCATAGTCATAAATTGTCAGAGGATATCACTCCTACCTCACTCAGGAATGTGACTATATTCTCCTGCCTTTGGTTCGCTACATAATCATAAACAGGACATCATTACTTCTACATTTCATTAACCAAACTGTAGGACTTTGTTGCTTGTATAAACTATAAATCCTTTTACACTTTATTCCCACACTTTATCCAATTAAGTCAAAACAGGTCAGTCAGCTAGGGAGACCTACTTATTCATATGCTATGCTCAATTTGTATCACTACACAGTTCTTGAGTAGATTTTTGTTGTTATAGTGTTTTCCAACACTTTTCCACAGTTATCCAACAGCTTGGATTAATAACTGCGTCACCCTACAATAGTAATATAAAGAAAGTCTACAGTTAATGTTATGTCGTGCATATCACAGACTAGAAGTGCGCATCACATGCATGTGCATTCTCTGTATTTGTACAAGTGCACAACATTTAGTTTCCGGGTAAGTGAATCACTTCCTATTGCAAGCGTGTCGTGCTGTGCGTGTTGTATAGTTCGTCTACAGATTAGCAACAGACTAGCTATAGTCTAACACACCTAAAAACCAGCTAAACTCTCTAACAATTCATTAACCGCTACATTCCAGTACTAGTTAAGTACCTTTCTACTTTGACCGGTATTTGTTGCTATTTCCAGACTCAGATTTCGTTAACCTACCAGTTAGCTTAGCTAGCTAGTAACATGGCTTCTCCCTCTCTCTCTCTTTCCTGCTCGGTGTGCCACATGTTTAGTTATTCCTCTGCCTCCTTTAGCGATAATGATACCTGTAATAAGTGTAAGGTTCTGTTAGCCTTGGAGGCGAGGATCACTGATTTGGAAGCGCGGCTCCGCACCTTCGAACAAAAGCCAGCTAGCCTAGCCCCGTTAGCTGGTGTGGAGCCACCGAGCTCAGGGTCTGTTAGCGGTCCAAGGGCAGCTCCGGAGCAGCCCGGAGAATTAGCCTGGGTGACGGTCCGAAGGAAACATACTCCTAAGCAGAAGCCCACGGCTCATCACCTGCCTGTTCACGTTTCTAATAGATTTTCCCCGCTCAGCGACACACTCGCTGAGAAACCGACTCTGATAACTGGCGATTCCATAGTCAGAAACGTGAAAATAGAGACACCAGCGACCATAGTCAAATGTTTCCTGGGGCCAGAGCGGGCGACAGAGTCAAATCTGAAGCTGCTGGCTAAGGCTAATCGTAAATATGGGAAAATTATTATTCACGTCGGCAGCAATGACACCCGATTACGCCAATCGGAGGTCACTAAAATTAATGTTGAGTCTGTGTGTAACTTTGCTAAATTAATGTCGGACTCCGTAGTTTTCTCTGGATCCCTCCCCAATCTGACCAGCGATGACATGTTTAGCCGCATGTCGTCGTTCTGTCGCTGGCTGTCTAGGTGGTGTCCAGCAAACGATGTGGGCTTCATAGACAATTGGGCCACTTTCTGGGGAAAACCCGGTCTGGTAGCGAGAGACGGCATCCATCCCACTTTGAATGGTGCAGCTCTCATCTCTAGAAATTTGGCCGAGTTTATTAGCCGACCTAAAGCCTGACAATCCAGGGTGGGGACCGGGATGCAGAGACTCAGTCTAAAACGCCTCTCTGCAGTTTCCTTAGAGCCGCCGCCCCCTTCAAACCACATAGAGACTGTGTCTGCCCCTCGAACATATAAATCAAATAAATCAGAAGTTAACAGAAGAGGAGTTATTCATAAAAACCTAATAAAAATTAAGACCACTCCTCTTATTGAACAGAAAAACAGAACTGTCAAATGTGGATTATTAAATATCAATTGACTTACTCTGTCTCACTGAAACCTGGCTACAGCAGGATGAATATGTCAGTCTGAATGAATCAACCCCCCTCAGTCATATGTATTGCTAGGCATTCATGGACTACTGTTTCTTTCTTAAGCCAGTAGCTGTTGGGGCTGAGCGCTGACCAGCTCTTTATGTTCTTGACCCTTTGCCTGATGCCTGCTGCTGTAACGGTGACTGCAGTGTTTCCTCTACCATTTATTTGGTAGGGTGGCCTGCCCCACCAACACAAACTCTTGCCCTACAGCAAGAAGGTTCTAGGTTCAAATCCTGCTCGACCTGGTGGTCTTTCTGCATAAAGTTTGCATGTTCTCCCTGAGTCTGCATGGGTTTTCCCCAGGTACTCAAAGCAGCTGCTGCTGCCGTGGCACCTCTTAAAATGCTGTGACAGCTGCCGTGGCACCTCTTAAAATGCTGTGGCAGCTGCCGTGGCACCTCTTAAAATGCTGTGGCAGCTCTAGAAATGCAGTAGACTTCCTGATGCCACTACAGATGCCACAACTTGCTGCCACTGCCACAAATTGAGCCTGCTGTCTCTCCCGACCTGCCAAGGCACAGTGTGGCACAGCTATGATCAGACAGAAAAAAATCTTTGAATAGATACATCACTAACTAAAAGGCTGTAAGATAAAATTAAATCAAGTGTGTGCCCTTGTTTATGAGTGGGACCAACAACAGATTGTATAAGATTGAAGGTGTCAGTAATTTGCAGAAACTCATTAACCATGGGCTTTGAGGGACAATAAACATGTATGTTAAAATCGCCCAATATCAAGAGCCTATCTGCATTTGGCACAACGGAAGATTAAAAATCTGGGAACTCACTTATAAAATCCTTATTGTACTTGGGGGGTCTATAAACAAGTATACGTAACAGTGGATTACAGCTGTCCAACTTAAATAACTGAACTTCAAAACTAGAAAACAGTTCTGAGGCACATGGATGGCATTTTAAATTATTTCTGTAGATAGTAGCTAAGCCCCCACCACAACCAACTGACCTTGTCGTGTTAAAAAAGTTAAAATCTTTAGGACAAACTTCAGAGAGTGGGCCAAGTTCACTGGTATTTTGCCACGTCTCAGTCATAAAGAAGAGGTCCAAACTCATGACATAAGATTTGGTCATTAATTGCAAATGTCTTGTTTGAGATCGACCTTATGTTTAGGAGCACAGCACCCACTTCAGTGAGGTCCGGTTTCTGATAAGCGATTGACGGTGATATGTTGTAGAATTACAGTGGGTACGGAAAGTATTCAGACCCCTTTAAATTTTTAAATTTTTGAGTCAGGATTTAGAGCACATCATAGTACAGAAACAGCACTGTTGAAAGTTACCAACGATCTTCTCTTAGCCTCAGATAATGGACTTGTTTCGATACTTGTTCTCCTAGACCTTAGTGCAGCATTCGACACCATTGACCACAACATCTTATTACAGAGACTGGAGCATGTGATTGGTATCAGAGGAACAGCGTTAAAGTGGTTCCAATCCTATTTATCGGACAGATTCCAGTTTGTTCATGTCCATGATGAACCTTCCACACGAACAAAAGTTAGTTATGGAGTTCCACAAGGTTCTGTGCTAGGACCGATTCTGTTCACCCTGTACATGCTTCCTTTAGGGTATATCATTAGGAAGCACTCTATTAATTACCACTGCTATGCGGATGACACTCAGTTATATCTATCTATTAAACCTGTTAACACAAACCAGTTAACCAGACTTCAAGCCTGTCTAACTGACATAAAGGCCTGGATGACCAGTAACTTTTTACTTTTAAACTCGGAGAAAACAGAAGTCATTATATTTGGGCCTAAAAATCTCAGAAATAACTTTTCTAAAATTATAGCTACTCTAGATGGCATAGCCCTGGCCTCCAGCACTACTGTAAAAAACCTTGGAGTTATTTTTGACCAGGACATGTCCTTTAACTCACACATAAAACAAATTTCTAGAACTGCATTCTTTCACCTGCGCAACATTTCCAAAATTAGGAACATCCTGTCTCAAAATGATGCAGAAAAACTAGTCCATGCATTTGTTTCCTCAAGGCTAGATTACTGTAACTCATTACTATCTGGATGTCCTAATATCTTAATAAAAAGCCTCCAATTAATCCAGAATGCCGCAGCCAGAGTCCTGACAGGAACTAGCAAGAGAGATCATATTTCTCCTATATTGGCTTCTCTTCATTGGCTCCCTGTAAAATATAGAATAGAATTTAAAATCCTTCTTCTCACATACAAATCCCTTCATAATCAAGCTCCTTCATACCTTAAAGACCTCATAGTACCATATTATCCCAATAGACCACTTCGCTCTCAGAGTGCAGGCCTACTTGTGGTTCCCAGAGTTCTCAAAAGCAGAATGGGAGGCAGAGCCTTTAGCTATCAAGCTCCTCTCCTGTGGAACCAGCTCTCAGCCTGGGTTCAGGAGGCAGACACTCTCTGTACTACAAGACAAATATACTGCATAAAGAGAACACAGACACCAGACGACGGCTTACAAACTCCACACTGGTGCCACTTTGGAACTTGATCATATCCTGAGACTGGTGTTCTCTGTGGAGTGGTCTGCCTCTCACCCAATGTCAGCTGGGATTGGGGCTATGTAACCCCCACACCCTAGATGTTCCAAGATAAGTGGTAAATGATGGATGGATATGTAGAAGACTAATAATTAATGAAGTTGCTGCTGCTGTGCTTCATACATAAAGTAACAAAGGAGTCACATTTTACATCTGTTTAGTATCTGTCTGAGAGTGTTCAAGATAAAGGTATGAAAGTTCCCAACACTGACACTTATTTTGGAGCTAATCTCCAATTTAAATTCTGCCTGTCACTGAGCTGTTTGTAATTTAAAGTAAGTCATCCTGTAATGTACCTGTAATGGCATAATCAGCAGTGACCCTCAAACCAGGAGTATAGGTCACAGTTGGCATTGTGGGCTCTTTGTTTTTCTGCTTCTTCCTGTAGATGATGAAGAGCAGTATGAGGAAAAGCACCAGCAGCACCAGGACGATGATTCCTGTGATAGCTCCAATCTGGTAGGTGTCCACCTGCATGGCTGTACTGGTTAAACTGTTGAGACTACCCACCACTACCACACCAGCTGCAGACAAAAGGAGATGTAATTGTAGAAATAGAGGTTTTAAAGTGTGTTTAACATTTAGTTCATTAAAAAAAGTGATGTTTCTTCAAATGAGGATGACTGCCAGTAGTTAGACAATCAAGGTAATGTGACTGGAATGGCCCTTCTCAAAAACAGATATGAGAACTACCCATTTTCTTTATTGAAATCAACAGATTTTTATGGAAGTGTGTCCTCACCTTGATCACAGCGAGCTCCCTTCCAGCCTGGGTGGCAATAACATGTACCAGTCATATGATCACACGTGGAGTTATTTAGACAGTCACAGACCTGCCGACAGCCATAACCATATGAACCAGGAGGACATTCTGGAAATAAAAAAGGTAACAAGATAATTTTAAATTAACTGAGATGCCCATAACCCAAAGTTGTTTGCATTGAAGTATTTGCTGATGGCCGATGTACATGCAGTGAAATAAGCCAAAGAGTTAAAATGTTGGTTAAGATTGCAGTCACAGTAAATGACAATAAAAAAACAGTACTGTCTCAAAAGTAAGCACATATACTGTACTTGTCAAAATGAGAAGGAAAGTAGAAAAGAAAAAGAAAAAATAACTGGTGACCATTGTTAAAAACAGATAAGACACAAAACAGTGCAACATACTGTATTCACACTGATGTCCCGTAAAGCCAGTGCGACAGGTGCACTGTCCAGAGATATGGTCACAGTCAGCTCCATTCCTGCACTGGCAGGGCTGAGAACAATCCTTCCCATAGAAACCTAAAGAACAGCCTGCAAAGGAGTCATGATACATCACATGATGTACTTTCAAATGAAAGTAAATACAACTTTTGTAACAACTGTATGTGATGTGGGCTGTGTATCTGTTAACTGATACTGTTAAATTGCTTGTATGTGTGTGTCTTTAACTGACGTTGTGTGCAGTAGAGGCCTGTCCATCCTGGAGTGCACTTGCATTCTCCATCATAAGCACTGCAATAGGCCCTATTGTGACAGTTGCATGTGTGAATGCAGTTGGGTCCCCACTGACCATGTGGACATGCTGCAAAACAGTGACAACAAAATGTTATTCCTTGAAATCCTTCCTTCATACAGGTTCATAGTCA
The DNA here is from genome assembly GCF_900324485.2 of Mastacembelus armatus. Lineage (NCBI taxonomy): Eukaryota > Metazoa > Chordata > Actinopteri > Synbranchiformes > Mastacembelidae > Mastacembelus > Mastacembelus armatus. The sequence goes on along the minus strand of NC_046644.1, from coordinate 3,423,698 downwards.
AACATCCTTTCTGAATATATTTTAACTTGTACAAAAATACACAATTTCATCAAAAAACAAATACTTTACAGGGTAGTAACATTATAAAATACATCAGAACCATGCATCTTATTATTTAATTGAGTAAACCCACGCAGGGAGCAGTCACTGCCGATCCATCCTGGATAACACTGACAGGAGCCATCAATGGGGTTGCAGGTGCCATTGTTGGTGCAGCTGCAGCTCAAGGCACAGTTCTTCCCAAAGCGACCACTGGGACATACTGCATACAAGACGTGTGTTAATCATTGGGGTTCCACAACCAGATTTTAGCTACAAATACTCCCACCGTCTGTATCACTGCATTCTCAGATATGGGATCCCGGGGATCACCTTGATTGTTGACTAGGTTCATCATGACATTCTTATTGGATACAAATGGTCAATGTTGATCTTATATGTTAAGCTATTGAACTTCATTCAGCAGTGTTACATCACAACAACCAAATTATTCTGATTGGTTCAAACATTTACCTGCAGTGAAATTTGTGTATGGTACATGATAACATCTGTGTGCCATCGACTTTCTTTAGACTCATGCTTCTTTAAGTGGAACATCATTTTTACTATGATTACCAACCAGGGCACTATGATCAGTAGGAATGGAAATTGATAAGAATTTAGCAATTTAAATTCTCTTATTTTTTCTTCATCACCACCACCTTCGCTAAGCAGTGTATGAAACATGTTACATTCGTGCAAATTAATTGCATGCTGTGTGGCTAAATGTTTATGCATGTTGGAGGTATTTCCCCCTTTTATCGCAATGAAAGTTGAGCAGGGGTTGCAAGTGTTGGTTTTTCTAGTAAAATACAACCAAACTTTGGAGTGCTTCAGCTTCAGTGTGATGTTAGGCCTGTTCTGAACCAAAATATAGAGCATGCGTGTGATGACATCATGTCTCACAGCATCACTCAAATATGCATTGATTTCATCGGAACCTATAAGTGGGATTGTTAAGGAAGCAAAGTAACAATTCCAAGGAATCGAACTGGGACCGGTTCTCTACAAGAACCGCTTCTTGATTCCAATCCCTATTGATCAGTACAAGCCTTTAAGGATCCACATCAGTAACATGATAGAAACAGTATCCTCCTGCTAATTTGGCTGAATGTACTGTTATTTAATGCTTACCCTCATTGCACAGCGCCCCCTTGAAGCCCGGGAGACAGTCACACTGTCCTGTGATGTGGTGACATGGTCCATTACTGTGGACACACTGTGAACACGTTTGACTGCAGCGGTGACCAAAGTAACCCGGAGAGCAAACTGCAGGCAAACCAGAGGAATCACAAAAATGAATTAAGTTAATCCCAATTTACTAAGACGCACATTCCACAGACCCCCACTCTACTACCTACCTAAATTTAGGCATTCCCAAGAGGACGGGAAGGGGAAGGATTTGGTCGGGATCTAAATGGGAACGGGGCAGATTCAATTAGAAACGGAGCACCCTTAATCAGCAAGAGCGGGATAGTCGGGAGGTGTCTTAGAACCTGGTCAAAAACGTCTCCTGACCTCTAGAGAGCGCCAGTAGAGTGGGAATGGGTCAGGACCCACGGAAGTGAAACAGGAATGGGACAGAAGTTAAGTGGCAAGAACGTGAGCAGAACGGCATCAGGTCAGGAGTGAGTCAGGAGGCAAAATCTCACTGCCGCTCTCTGCCATTGATTGCTATTTGACTCACGATCTATTCCCGATGGTCCTGTTTAACACCTGACTCACTTACACTCATTAAACACCGCTAATTATCCCCTAACACCAGCAGCACCGACGCCATTTAATTCCCGTTCTACTCAAGCCTCGCTCCTGCTCAATCAGATACGTTCCACTCAACTGCCAGTTAAGTCCCGCCGACAGCCGTCCATTGCTGCTCAATCTGATTTTGACTGCCAATCAAATAAGACCTCCAAGTTCACATCAACCAACCGGTTCTGTTATCACAAGATGTCTGCCTGTGCAAAGGCCACAAGAGGCATAGGCAAGCATAGGAGGGAGGTGGTGCAGGCACCTACATCACAGCTTCTAGTGTTGGCGAGCATGCCAATGTTCCACACACTGTCGATTTCCAAGAACCGTTACAAAGGCCAGAGGGACTTCTTGTTCCAAAAGCACAATATTTAGCAGCACACCTCGAGCTCGATCCATCGTGTGCACGAGACAATGATAGGCAGATAGCAGAGATCAGCTGCTTTTGTGAGAAAAGAGTCAGGGTAGGCATAAGTACAGTGGGAATGCCCCGTGAGTTGGTCATTGGCAGAGTATCTACAGCGTAAGTAGGATGGTAATGGAGCGTAATTGAGCGGCTAAAAATGGGACCTAGACATGAATTGAACAGCAACTGACTCTGGGTTTAAGCGTATATGTATCATAAGTTACGCGTATTGGTCATAGGTGGAACGTCATTGAAGCATGAGTAATGCATGAGTAAAGGGTTTATTAATGAAATTTCTCCCGACTGCTCCCAACCTGAGCATAAACGCCAAGTTGGGAAGAGCGTGAACAGGCCCCGAGTCTGTGGAATGTGGGTCTCTAATTAAAATCTAATTATACAATCAGCAACTGGCAGTGTCTGTTATGTGCCTTGCTGGAGTGAAAGAGTCAGCAGTTTGGGGATGGAGTTTGTCATTCTATTTTACTGATTTGTCATTAATTATTGATAACTCCGGGCATAAATTTACTGACTGTAAAGACTGACAAAGAAGAATGCAGCAATACACAGAATCAAATAAGTCAGTGACATACTGTACATTTCATTACCTTACTATACCTACAGCACAGTGTAACATTTTACTGTCTTATACCAAAATCACCTCATGCAGAATGTCAAAATTCTTGACACCTCTTTGTCCAATCTTATTGCAGTATTTACAATAATGCGTGCTTCAGAATTTTATCTTTCAATCAAATTGTGAAGAAATTTCCATCTCTGGCCACAGATTGGGGATTGGAAGTGGATGAATGATCCCCCCCCCCCCCGTCTGCCTCTGACTACAGCCCACATTAGAAATGAGCTAAAGAAAATCAATGTGAGGAAAGGTGCAGGTCTAGATGGCATCAGCTCCAGGCTCCTTCAATCCTGTGCAGCTCAGGTGTGTGGAATAGTTTTACAGCTGTTCAACATGAGCATGAGCATCTTTTGTGGTACACTCACATACTGTGGCCAGTTGGTGTGGTAGTGCAGAATCAAGTCAGCTAAATGTAAGCCATGTGCTCCAGCTTGTCCCTCAGAAAGAAGCCTTGGGTGTATTGGGTTGAAGGCACTGAAGAAATCAGAGAACATGATTCTTACAGTGCTCACAGGCTACTCCGGGTAAGAAAAAGCTCTGTGAAGGACGTAGTTGACGGCATCATCCGCCCCAATACAAGGCTGGCAGGCTAACTGAAACGGGTCCATAGATGAGCTCATCAGAGGGTGGAGATAGACAAGGACCAGCCTCTCCAGTTTTTTCATCAGATGAGATGTCAGTGCCACCATCCTGTAGCTGCTGAGGTTCTTTGGGTGCTGTGTGTTTGGTACTGGTACCACAAAAGATGTTTTCCAAAGCTGTGGTACTTTCCCCAGTCTGAGGCTCATGTTGAACAGCTGTAAAGCTCCATCCCAAGTGTGTGACAGAGCACTACTGCAGGTCCTGCCTTCCTGCTGCTGTTAGACTGTACAACCAGAACTGTTCCCAGTAGACACAACTCCCCACATCCTTAATAGAGCAAAACTGTAAAAACATGTAAATATTCTATTACATCAGAGTGCATCATATGTTTCCCAGTTTTTATTATATTTTTCTATATTTTTATTATATTTTTATTAATTTATTTTATTTTCTATATTCCCATTGTATATACCTTATAAATACCTTAACGGTGACTTTTGAAAGTATTGCTGCTATTTCAATCTTCTATTTCTATATGCCACTGTAATGTTTGGAATTTCCCCACTGTGCAACAAATAAAGGTTCATATTGTCTTAATATAGAAAAGATAGGCATTAGGCTGTCCCGTTGTCCAATTGAAGTGGTAGTCAAAACAAAAACAAGTAAAGAGGGAGGATGTTTCGTCGCCATTAACAATACACAACATCATCTAGCAAAGAGTTGCTTTCTTTCTTTGTAGAATGTAAGGTTAGTTACTGGTAAATTAAGTTACTTGGTACCATACTGTCATAAAGGATTTGAGTGAGGTATTCCTACATTTCATGGCAAAGGCTAATAGATTTAAAGTTAGACAAATGAAAAACTAGCGTCACCACATGTACACATCCAGGTTAATTAGTGGCAAGGTGGCCATGTAGTAATATGTATTAGTATGTAGTTTGCAGATACCAAATGTTGCATTGGCTGTAGTGCCTATTGCATTTTCATTTGCGTAGTAGCCATTAAAAATAAATTTATGCACATACAGTATGTAGTAAAAAAATTCAGATGTGGCCTACTATTACTTGCAGGAATAGTGGACAAAATCTTAAAAATATGAGTGAAGTTGGAAAATAATCCTTTATCTTTGAAGTCAGAGGACAGCTGTGTGATGATCCTGCTAGCATGTGGTGCTGATGGAGGGATGTAGGACTTACTCCTTTGGCAGACAGCCCCTCTGTATCCTGGAGCACACTCGCAGGTTCCTTCGTCTGGTGAACAGGATGCACCATTCTTACAGTTACATGGGCGGGAGCAGTTTGGGCCCCAGTAGCCCTCTGCACACACACTGTCACAGTGGATACCTACGCAAGCATACACAAATAAATACAAATACTTTAGCATATTTTCATAGACAACTGGGTACACCTCTGACTGATGCAGAAAAGATCTTCTGGCATCAGTCACAACATAATGTCCCCTTGATGTCTGGCATAACAGTTGAGTATAATTTAGCTGCTCCTGATTAGCTATTACACACCTCTGATACATGACAGATTTCAAATAAATTAAATAAAATGACAAATTGTTAAATAACCTTAATGCATATAATACTTACATATTACTTGCAAATTGTTGCAAGTAATATGTTATTCAACAGAACAATGATAGGCTTATAAAAACAGCACAAGAGTTTGTTTTCTGACCTCTTTCAAAAAAAGCGTTTAGTCGGAGACAATTCTCATGACAGGGGCCCATACGTTGTTAGCAGTTTCAAAAAGTGTTTTCCAAATTCTTAGACAATTCCATTCCAATTCCCTGCTAGGAATATTAGGACAAGAAATGGCTACACAGTTATAACAGTTATTGTAAAATACTTAACCTGCAAATGTTTAGTTTTTCATTCCATTTTTACTATGTCATTTGATAGAGCTTCATTTGATACATCTCAGCCAGGAAGAAATCACTCTGCCCCATATTGGGCATCAGACCATGCCAACATAAATCTTCAGGAACCATTACAGGCAACACCTTTCTTTAGCCTTTACTATGGCCATCTTAACTTCCTTTTCTCTAGTTGGCTCATAAATAACTGATAGCACTATGAACCAAAGATCAGAACCACAGATAGCAGGAAGCAATGGCAATGGATTTTTACCATATTGTGCATGCATAGGCAAATCTGCCATCTTACCAGTCCAGCCAGTCAGACAGTGGCAGTGGCCACTAGAGTGGTGACATCCATCAGCATGACTGCAATCACAGCGTTCTTTACAGTACAGACCATATGTACCATCCTGAGGAGGATCAACATTCACAGAGATGAACTTCAACATGACCATCCATGACATGCAGCAGATATTAGTCTATAGAGAAACTTTTCATTTAAAGCATGTTTTACTTCCACAGGCTCATGTGTTCTAATAGGAATGAATTAATGAAATGTAATTGTTTATGTACATACAGATCTGTACTTTTTCTAATATTTCAGACAAGAAAGGAAGGTTCACAACTGGTCAAAGATTTTGTAGGCCTGTAGGACCTAATGTTGGTTTCTTCAAAGGGGTGTAACTATAGCATGCTTGAAACTGTAAGGAAAGAGAAGCTCAAAATGGCTATAATTTGTAGGGCCCCAATATGTAATAGTGTATCTTTGAGAAATCTGGATGGAATAATATCCAGGGAGCATTTAACTGTTTTTGGTTTAGCTGCTATATCCAACAGGTCTGTAGGGGAAATGAATTGAAAATGAGACATAGTGTCAAGGTTACTGCAAGCAATTCTTTGTTTTTAGATAGTGGAGTAATCAGAGATCTTATTTCCTCTATCTGAGTAGAGAAAGGTTAAGGAAAATGTTAACAGGAGGGGAGGGTTCAACTAAGGGGAGAACTGATCATTGAATTAGTGGTTTAAAATAGAACTCTTATTGTGGGTTGTGGGTGTTATTAGTGATCAAAGATTAAACATAAATGTCTTGCTTGTTTAATTTTACACTGTCAATCTGTTATTAGTTTTGATGTACAATTGTATTTTGCCTTTTGCTTTTTGTAATGTCAAAACCTTCTGGAATTCTTTCATTAACTACTTTGTTAAATCATTTTCCCACAGGTGAAGATTTGTCTTTTTTCTTTTTGCTTTAAATGGGGTGATGATGTCCAGAATTGTTCTGTAACTTTGACAAAATCCATTAAGAGACTGCCTATAGAGGAATTCAGAGTTTTAGGAGACATGGATGTTGTACAAAATGAGGGGTGAAATTTTTAACCAAATCAAAATTAAAGGTATAGATTTGGATAAAGGTGGATAGACTAACCAAATGCTCTGGAATACAAGCACAAAAGGGAACATTATGAATCGACACACTGAAATCTCATACAGTACACTGATATTTATTAAGGTCAGACTATATACATAAAGTTGAGCAAAAATATGGCCTTTATCTGCTCATGACGAATTACACTAAATCAGAAAATTCTTCTTTAAAGGCCAAATTAGCTTTTGGGGCCTGTAAACTATTTGTTAAAAAAAAGTATTTGTTTAAAAGAAACAAAGAATCTCAAATGTAGGACCGAAAAGAAATCAAGTTACAAATAAAATGATTACCCCTCTGGAGGGTCTGGGGGACTTGTGTAATGTGAATCCTAGGGAGAAGCATTTAAATTTTGTTTAAGGATTGAATTTTCTGTCAAAGTGATTGGAATTAATATTAAATTATCTCACATTTAAAGTTTTGTAATAATAGGGTTTTGCTGGGCCCCAGTTTGTGATCGTTTTCAGGATAGAATTATTTAGGACTATGTGGGTGGTAAGGGTTTAAAATCTAATGAAAACTGGAGAATCTCTAAAAGGGAAATGAATATGAGGACTAAGAGTTTGAGGAGGATATTTGGAAATAATATTAATTTTGGTATGTGTGAAAGTAGATCTATAAAATGGATCTATAAAATGGTGGTAGAACGGGGGCCACAGATAATAACAGGTTTCCCACAGGGAGCTGAAGAGGTCCAGGAAATCCTGTTTTGTCAGTTCAGAATGATGATAGGTGGTGTCCTTAAATCTGACATGGATTATTATTCATCTGACTATGGGTGGAAGGGAACAAGGGACATCACCTCCAGAAGTTGATGAAGCAGGTCAGACATAGATGACTTTGAGAAACAGGTACTAACTGTATTTGCAAAGCAGATGTTCTTGATAAAAGAATCACCAATTATTGGACATCAGAGATGAAAGAACACGGGGGAACAGTAGTCATGAAAGATCATAATCAGTGGAAATGCCAGTGCATGAGCCCAACGTTTTTGTGAACTGCTTCCTGCTGCGCAGGGTCTAGGTTTGCTGGATAAGTGACTTAGTTTGGTAGTGGATCTTATGGCAGATGGTCAAGTAGCATTGTCGCTATCAGGATTCAGTACTGGGACGTCTGATAGTATAGTCAAAGCTGTGGTGTGGGTATGATTTACGCTATGCTACAGTTAATCAGTTGGGGTTGCATCGGGTGGTGCATGACATCATCTAAGAGAACCGGAAATCTATTTGAAAGACTAATAGAAAAGTCCGCCCAGGATGACTGACTGTCGGATGTTGAACAACATGATGCCAGCAGGCTGTTGGTGGGCCAGAGAATTGCGTCTTGGAAGACTGGCGTTAGGGAGGTATTCTGTTTGGATTGTTCATTGGCCACATTAATAGAGTTGGATAGTAGAGACTCTTTTTCCCTTAGTTTTTCTGAGAGACATCTAATGTCTTCCATATAATTGGTTATTTTTTTTCTGTGCTTTCTGTAGGAGTGTATCAATAGTTCATGGATGAGTAGAACAGTCTTTGGAGGCTGCAAAGGACAATTTGATTATATTTAAGGTAAGGTCTGCCAGCGCAGTAGTATCAGTTCTGGTTTTGAGCTGTCAGTGTTGTCATCGCCATTTTGTCATGATCTATTTTAGCACAGTTTTTCACATCTCCAACCCCCACCCACCTCTCTATCTCACTCATGCAGTCACATGAGTCACACCCCTCCACCTTATTGTGGTGGAGGGGTGTGATCGCCTGAATGATCTTAAGAACTATGTTGCCGGACTTGAACTATGCCTCTAGAAGAGTCTCCCAAAGCAAACAGGTTGCAGGTGATGTGTCAGACTAAGAACGGTTCAAAGGCCTTTTATGGGTGGGATAAGACACACCAAGGACCGTGCAGGGCCCCACCCTGCAGTCAGGCCTGGGGTTGGGGCTTGCAGGCAAGCACCTCTCTCCCCATGGGGCCCAGCCAGGCAAAGCCTGAAAAGACGATGTGGGGCTATCCTGCTGTGGACCAACCACCTGCAGGAGGAGCCGGTGCATTGTGTATTGGGCGGTGGTTGAAGGTGGGGTCCTCGATAGGCTGGCTGTAGGGACATGGAACATCAACTCCCTGGGGGGGGGGGCGGAAGCAGAGCTTGTGCTGGAGGTTAAGCAGTACCTACTAGAGCCTCCCTGATCTGAACTCGAGTGGTGTTTTTTTTGTTGGACTTGTGCGCTAGTCACAGCTTTTCTATAACAAACACCATGTTCGAGCATTGGGGTGTCTAGCAGTGCACATGGCACCAGGACACCCTAGGCTGGAGGTCAATGATCGACTTCGTGGTCGTGTCATCTCACATTCCGCTGTATGTCTTGGACACTTGGCTGATGAGAGGGGCTAAGCTGTCAACTGATCACCACCTGGTGGTGAGTTGGATCCGAAGGTGGAGGAGGAAGCTGGAGAACCTCAGTCGACCTAAATGAATTATGAGGGTCTTTTGGAAACATTTGGCTGAACCCTCTGTCTGAGAGGTCTTCAATTCCCACCTCCATGAGAGCTTTGACCAGATCCTGAGGGAGGTTGGGAACATTGAGTCCTGTGTGGACCATGTTCTGCGGCCTGGGTAGTGGCTGAGGCAAAAACTCGGGCCTGGGGGGAGTTTGACGAGGCCATGGAGGAGGACTATTGGTCAGCCTCGAGGAAATTCTGGCAAACCATCTGATGCCTCAGGAGGGGGAAGCAGTGCTCTGCCAACACTGTTTACAGTAAAGGTGGGGAGCTGTTGACCTCAATTGTCGGGTGGGTGATCTCCTCAATCCCACCAACCCGCCTTCCATAGAGGAAGCACAGGATGAAGACTCGGAGGCTGATCCGTCCATCATCTGGGCTGAAGTCACTGAGGTGTTTTGGAAACTCCTCAGTGGCAAGACACTGGGAGTCGACGAGACAAGTATTTTGGGGCCTTGTTCATGAGTGAGGGAAGAATGGAACGGGAGACTCACAGACGGATCGTGGAGCGGCAACAGAAATTTGGTTGATGTACTGGTCTGTTGTGGTGAAGGAGTTGAGTCGAAGGGCAAAGCTCTTGATTTACTGGTTAATTTGTGTTCCTACCTCACCTATGGTCATGAGCTCTGGGTCAAGATCATGGGTTCAAGCGGCCAGAATGAGTTTCCTCTGCAGGGTGGCTGGGCACTCCCTTAGTGATAGAGTGAGAGTGAGGAGCTCAGAGTAGAGCCACTGCTCCTCCATATCGAGAGGAGCTAGCTGAGGTGGCTCAGACATCTGTTCCGGATATCCCCTGGACCCCTCCCTGGGGATGTGTTCCAGGTAAGCCCCACCAGGAGGAGGCCCCGGGGAAGACTCAGGACACACTGGAGGGACTATGTCTCTCAGCTGAGAATGCCTCGGTATTGCCCTGGAAGACCTGGAGGAAGTGTCTAGGGAGAAGCAAGTACGGGCGTCTCTGTTTAGACCACTGCCCCCGTGACCCAGCCCTGGATAAAGCGACAGAAAATGGATGGATAGATTTTCTTTATTTGTTGTGGTTTATTGCAGTTTTTAGCAGTTTATGTAGTTAGTATGTAGTTTATGTAGTTAGTACATGTCCTTAGAATTGGAGGTATAAGGGTTGCACTGACATATAGCATTTTGAAATGCTTCAAAAATGGCAGTACAATTCAGTTCAATTCAGTTTTATTTGTATAGCACCAAATCACAATTCAATCATCACAAGGCACTTTACAAAAAAGAAAAAACCCAACAAATCCCTTATGACCAAGCACTTGAGGAGAGGAAAAACTACCTTTAACGGAAGAAACCTCCAGCAGAACAGGGAGCTCAGAACAGGGAGCTCAGTGTACCAATGGAGAGTCCTCAGTCAGTCTAGGCCTATAGCAGCATAACTAAGCTTTGTCAAAAAGGAAGGTTTTAAGTCGAGCCTTAAAAGTACAGAGAGTGTCTGCCTTCTGAACCCGGGCTGGGAGCTGATTCCACAGGAGAGGATCTTGATAGCTAAAGGTTCTGCCTCCCATTCTACTTTTGTAAACTCTGGGAACCACAAGTAGACCTGCACTCTGAGAGCAAAGTGCTCTATTGGGATAATATGGTACTATGAGGTCTTTAAGGTATGAAGGAGCTTGATCATGAAGGGATTTGTATGTGAGGAGAAAGATTTTAAATTCTATTCTGTATTTTACAGGGAGCCAATGAAGACAAGCTAATATAGGAGAAATATAATCTCTCTTGCTAGTTCCTGTCAGGATTCTGGCTGCAGCATTTTGGATTAACTGGAGGTTTTTTATGGAGATACTGCACTGCCCTGATAATGCACTAATGCTACACCACAAGCGGCCCCAAGTTGACAGTAAGTTCCTTGGTTAGAGCTGTGTTCAAAGTTGTTGTGTGAGCACCAGTCTGTCAAATGTTTGACCTCCTTCCTGCAGGCTGACTCGTTGTCCTTGATCAGTCCTTCATCAGTGGTGGCGTTGTGAGCGAACTTGATTATGGTGTCTATGGGATGGATCAAGGGACAGTTGTGAGTGAAAAGGGAGTAGAGAGGGGGGCTGAGCACACATCCCTGTGGTGTTCCTGTATTTAGGTGAGAATGGAGGAAGTGTGATTTCCCACCCTGATGTGCTGAAGTCTCTTGCTGAGAAATATTGCAGCGAGAGGTTGAAGATGGTTGTAAATACCTTTGCTAGGTAGTCTCTGCAGGCCTTGAGAACACACCTGGGGACATCGTCTGGACCAGATGCCTTCTTTGCATTGACTCTTCATGGGGTGGCTCTGACCTGGTGTGTCTGAAGCTGCAGCGGGTCCCCGTCTGCTGGCAGAGCTGGAAGGGTGTCTGGTTGCCCACGACAGTTAAAGTCAGCAATGAACTGGTTCAGTGTGTCCGGGATAGTGCTGTCTGGGTGAGTTGTGGCTGTGCAGCTGTTATTGTAGCCAGTGAGTTTATTTATCCCCTGCCACATGCCCCTGGGGTTCTTATTGTTGAAGTGGGCCTCAAAGCGCTACTGACAGCTGCCCTCGGCCTTTTTAATGCCCCTCTGCATATTTTTGTGCCTCCTTGTAGCTCTGTGGGTCTCCAGATATAAAAGCAGAGTCGCATGCCATGAGCAGGATTCTCACTTCGCAGTTGAGCTACGGCTTCTGGTTGGGGAACACTTTTACAGTTTTAGTCTCTGTCACACCCTCAGCACAAAAGTTGATGTAGTCAAGTACTGCAGATGTGTGAACTTCCAGATCTGTCCCCTCTGCAAAAATCCCCCAGTCTGTTGGGAAATGAGTTGAGTAACGTCTCCATGGCTAAGTTAGCATTATGTTGGTGGGGGACATGTAAACAGCGATTATTGCCCCCGATGTGAACTCTCGGCATAGATGAAAGGGTCTACACTGCAACATCAGGTAATCAATGTCTGGAGAGCAGTGAGTGGCTCTGACAGTCACCTTAGTGCACCATTTGTTGTCAATGTAAATGCAGAGACCCCCTCCTCAACTGCAGCGTTGGCGGTGTTTTGGTCTAACCGAGTCTGCATTACTATCATCACACAGTATTCCAATCTGTGAGAGGTAATCCGCAGTCATATTCCGTCCATTTTGTTGTTTAGCGACCGGGCATTGGTTAGAGAGAGACTGACTGACTGAATGACTTCTAGGGATTAACCTTTAACTTAGCAGCTAGCCCCCTCTTTTGCTCCTTTTCTGCTTTCTGTGCCTAACGTGTGTGGAGAAATTAAAGTTGGGGGTCTTATTCTTAATGCCAAAAAAGGTGATGCAACCTTGAATATTTGACTGAAATCTGTGACATGTTGCCGCAACCTGGAGCTGCTAGCTGTTAGTATCAGACCATACCATATAGCATTGCAGTTTTCTCATGTCATTGTTCTGTGTGTTTATGTTCCACCAAGGGCAAGCACAGAGGCTGCACGTGAGTCTATTTACAACACCACCACTGCGTTACAAAACCAACATCCAGAGGCATTTATTGTCATTTCTGGGGATTTTAATAATGTAACCCTGGACACTGAACCCTCTACACTTACTGCTGTCCATCAATATGTAGACTGCCCCACTAGAAGGAACAGGACAATAGATCTGCTGTATGCGAATACTAAGGAGGCATATTTAACCACCCCTCTCCTCACCCTTGGCAAGTATGACCATAACCTGGTACACCTGCAGCCCATATAGGTGGGGAGCTGGTCTCAGCTCACAAATTTGATTCAAATCAGACTGCTCAAGCACTCAAACATAATTCTGGTTCACACATTACTCAAACAAAACGTGACTAAAATGACTCAAACAATACTCCAGCAAGGAACAAAGGAAATTAATAGGTATATATAAATGTCGAACAAAAGGGACAATCAAACACAAGAGTAACTAATCATACTAATGACTACAAAGCTACCTGGACCCTAAGCCAGGAGAACAGAAACCAAAATAAAAGTCCACACAGAAAACAGAAAACATTGGGCCATGACATAACCCCACCCTCAAGGGCCAGCTTCCAGACGGACAACAATCCTTAAAAAAAGTCCAGGGTTGCTTGGCTGGGTGACCCCTCAGGTAGCCAGGCATTTGGGGCTGCTCTGCAAGAAAGCCCTTCAGGCAAACGAGGATCTGGGGCCACTTTGGTGGATGGTCCCTCGGGTGAACTGGAGTCTGGGGCAGATCGGGTAGACAGCCCCTCAGGCAAACTGGAGTCCAAGGCCGCTCTGGAGGATGACCCATTAGGCGAATGAGGATTCAGGGCCACTCTGGAGGATGACCCCCCAGGCAGACATGCCTCGGGGGGCCGATCTGGTGGATGGAACCTCTGGTGAACGGAAGTCTGGGGCCGCTCTGGAGGACGGCTCCTCAGGTGAGCAGGGATCAGGGGCTGCTCTGGAGGACAAGCAGGAACATGGGCTGTGGAGGCATCGGCAGGACTGGCTGACCCACAAATACAAAGCTCAGGTTCCGGAGGTGCAGTGGCATCGGCCAGGCCACACGCCATCAGCACACTGGCACCTAGAAGGTAGGGACTTAGCCTCAGCAGGGACATCCTTGTTGGCACAGTGAGGTCCAGGGAGCTGGAGAGGAGCCTCATTGGCACACTGAGGTCCGGGAATCAGCATTGGGGCCTCAGCGGGGATGCCATTGTCGGCACACTGAGGAATGGGGAACTGGAGAGGAGCCTCAGCAGGGACGCCCTCATCAGCACACTGAGGTTCGGGAAGATGGGACGGAACCTCAGCGGGGACACCTTGTCAGCACACTGAGGTCCGGGGAGAATGGATGGAACCTCAGTGGAGATGCCTTCATCGGCACACTGGGGGCTCTGGCAGGCTAGTGGAGGAGTGAAAAGACATGGGAGCTGGCATTGGGAATTGAAGAGCCAGCGAGGGGGACAGTGGAGCCAGCAGCAGAGACTGGACAGCCGGCATCTGAAGCTGGAGAGCCGGCAACAGAGAATGGAGAGCTGGCAGCAGAGACTGGAGAGCCGGAGTCTGGGGCTGGAGAGCCAGCCATGGAGTCTAGAGTGCCAGCGACGGAGACTGGCGAGCCGGCAATGGAGACTGATGCCTCCAGCAACTGTCTATCCTAAACAAACAGGGTGCAGTGATAAAGAATAAGAACTACTTTGCACGCTCAAAATTAAGCTCCCTCAATTAATGACCACCTATAGAACATCAAGAAATGCATACAGCTATGGTGCTGAAATACCTCAGTGAATACTGAAAAGTAATACCAAGAAATTAATGTAAACAACATCTAATTGAAATAGGCCTATTGTTGTTTTCTTTTCTGCATCCTAATGATACTGCATGAAGAAAAGTCAGATGGTGGCACGGGTCTGACAGGACTGTGAGACTCAGACAAAAATAATAGCCTACTTGCTCTGAAAGCATACCTACCTTGCTATGTAACTTTAACAGTGTTGGGCCGTTGGTGTCACACAGACACAGCGATTTCATTCATGGATAACAATAAGAGCATAACACTAAATGAACAGGTCTATATGACAAGAACAATGCTGTAAGACACAACATTCGCTACTGCTAGACACAACTTAATGTTCGCTACTGCTAGAAATTCACAGGGAAAGTAATACTAGTAGATAGCTGACTGAGGTGGTATAGGCTGTCTCCCAGAGATGAACAAGGGTGCTGTTTCATACTTTTCATCATGGATATTAAGTAGATATGACAACATTACATTGTCACAGCGAATTTGGCTTCACTAAGATTTTGGCTTCACATGTGATGTAGTAGTCTTCACATCTATTACCTCACCTTCAGTCGGACTGTTGCCGAATCCTTCCAGTGCGCTTAGGTTCTAGTGATTTGGGGTTCCCCCTTCATCAATGCCAACTGGTGAATTTGCAGTGACTGGCTGTATGATCTGTCACTCAGACCTATATGTGTAGCCTAGTGTTCCTGTATGTGTTTGTGACTCTGAGTCTGCTGGTGCCGTTTTGTTTACCTTGGCTATTTAGTGCCAGGGGATAGAATTTATTTTTAGCAAAAGTGTGGGTGTTGCCTCTCCTTTATCCCCCACAGCTGCAATGTGCTTGTTCAGAAACAACACAAATACAATCAAAGCTGGCAACAACATATGGCAAACCACAACCACAGAGTCATCTTCAAGCTCCCAAACAGGCCCTTTCTTAACCTAAACCTAACCTCAGTCTTTAGGAGTCTACCGTCACACTTTAAACCAATTTGTCTCATTAAAATTAAATGATTGTATCCTCATAAGGAAACCAAATCCACACATCTCACTTTAAAAAGGTTTCAGTCATCTCAATGTAGCAAAAACATGGCACATACACATACACACACATACAGTTTTTGTCTTGAAACATTTTGAACAAAATATATTTGAGATTATATTATGATTTATGTTAGATAGACATATATTGTGGGGTCAAGTTGAGCAAGTATTTTTTAAATATTGTAGAAACTGTATCATTGAAATTGTTATATAAAGCATATGTAAAAATTTTCCCAATTTGCTAATTTTATAGGCAGAAGTGACGCAGCCTATACCTAGAGATGTGGCTCAGTATAGTGAACATGCAGCTCTAATGCTGTGTCCTCACAGGACGCTGATTGGTCCCCACCACTGGCAGGTTCATGAAATTACATAGTGTTAAGTCTCACAAGATGGAGTTTGTGAACTCATAAATCTCACACAAATCCAGTGGCTGTTCAAGGTAAAATTGCAAAGACAAAACTGACTTGCAGTGTTAAAACATACATGCAAAAACAAAAGAAATGCAGTATCAAGCGAAAAGTGATATTCAGTGGGCTAGAGCTGTGATTGTGTCCACAAATTAACATGTATTTTGTAAGATAAAAACAAATTATATGTGCTTTTTTTATGTGTAAAAATTTAGGAACATCCAAAACTTCTCACCTGGCACTGAAGGTCACACTTTTCTCCTCTCCAGCCTGGAGTACAGGTACAGTGACCATCCAGGGTGTTACATGCTCCTCCGTTCTTACACATGCAGGTGAGGTTACAGCCTAGACCCCAGGTACCGCTGGGACAGCTGATGGAGCAGTCAACCCCATGCCACCCTGATTAAACAAGGTCAGTAAGCTCAGCAGGTCAGTAAGCAGGGTCAGTAAGAAGTAAGAACACACACATAGCTTACCTTTAAGAGTAGCTAGTATCAACACCATCAATCATTATAACACAAGAGTCAAAACAGTTTTTTTGAAATAATGATAATAATAACAGACTACTAGTCACCTTGTAAGAAGTTATGATGGTTTGGTAAAAAGATCACTACAAAAAGATGTGCTTGGAAATAATAATGATTCTCATTATGTCATTCCAATCAGTCTCAAAAAATGAAGCATCCAAAGAAAGAGAGCGTAAAAAGACAATACATGGACCTAAGAGAATGGTACTGTAATCTAAAGATTATAAAAATAAACACTATTATTGTAAATCATTCAAATGTGTTGTGAAATAAAAAAAGACTGGAAAAAAAAACATTTTACATTGGTTACATATTATACATTGATTCATTTCAACTTGAGATTACATTTATTTAATGTTAAATTACATCCATCCATATGTCCACCTGTCTCTTGTACCGTCCACCTGTCCCTTACTCAGAGTTTTTAACTGAATTTCCAGACTTCCTGTCTGATTTAGTGCTTAGATCAGATAAAGTCATTATAGTGGGAGATTTTAACATTCATGTAGATGTTGAAAATAATTGTCTCAGCACCACATTTAATTCACTATTAGATTCAATTGGCTTCTCTCAAGGAACAGCACGGTAGCTTAGTGGTTAGCACTGTTGCCTCACAGCAAGAAGGTACGCAACCCTGGTTAGGAATAAGCGGATATAGATAAAGGATGGATGTTCTCTTAGCTTTCAGCAGTGATGACTTTATGAGTTTCTTTACAAACAAAATCATATCTATTAGAGATAAGATTTTTCGGATCTTTCCTGTAGCTGCCACAGATGAATCTTCTACTACAGTAGCTCTTGAATCATCTGTAAAACCTCAGTTATGTTTAGACTGTTACTTTCCCATACATATCTCTCAGCAAACGTCAACAGTTGCTTCATCTAAATCATCAACATGTCTCTTAGACTCCATTACAGCTAGACTGCTCAAAGATGTCCTGCCACTAATCAACTCATCTTTATTAGACCTGGTCAATTTATCCCAGTAATTATCCTGGCCAGCCAGACCCACTCCTTTCTTAGTTGAAGAATGTGCGTTTGGAACCCCTGCCTTAGGGAGTCTTTTCCTCCAGCTTCAAATGAATTTAGCCAATCACAGCCATTTAACTGCAATGGGGCAGGCTATATGCATAACTTGTTCTTAACATTGCTCAATGCCAGTCTCAAGTGCGCAAATCTTTCTACAACAGACTCTTGCTGTTTACACCGTTCAAAAATATGCACAGAACTGGTGATAACACCATGTATTCTTATGTTTTTGTTGTAAAAACACTAGAATACACAGTCATTCATCTGTACCGCATGCATCATATCGTTTGTTTCTCTGATTGGTTTATTCTGCATCTATTGGCATGTTCCATTGGAAATCGATCTGAACTGAAGACATTCCAGGCTAATTCTTTGTATAGAATAAAAAAAGAGTGAGTCTGGCTGTTTCTAGGCTACTAGTAACGGGCTACGTACTTCAGGCTTTTAAGATTGCAAGAATCAAACCTTTACTCAGAAAGCCTAGTCTTGATCCAGGAGTCCTGGGTAATTACACACCAATATCCAGCCAATATTTGTAAAATTCTTAAAAAAGCTGTTGCCAAGCAGCTATGTGACCACTTACACAGGAATTAACTATTTGAAGATTTTCAATCAGGATTTAGAGCAGAAACAGCACGGTTAAAAGTCACCAATGACCTTCTCTCAGACAATGGACTTGACAGATTCTCTTCACCTTATATATGCTTCCCTTAGGCAATGTTATTAGGAAGCACTGTATTAATTACCATTTCTATGCAGATGACACTCATCTGTATCTATGAAACCTGATGACACAAACCAGTTAGCCAGACTTCAAGCATGTCTAAGGGATATAAAGGCCCTGATGACTTTCCACTTTTATATTCCAAGAGAACAGAAGTTATTGTATTTGGACCGAAAAACCTCAGAAATAGCTTCTAACAATATAGCTACAACCAGCTACAATACAGATGGCATAGCTTTGGCCTCCGGCACTACTGTGAAAAACCTTGGAGTTATTTCTGACCAAGATATGTCCTGTTCGAGGGCATTGTTGATATGTTCTGATGGGTACTAGCCAGAGTGATCATATTTCTCTTATATTTTAGCTTCTCTTCATTGGCTCCCTGTAAAGTACAGAATAGAATTTAAAATCCTTCTCCTTACATACAAGTCACTTCATGATCAAGCTCCTTCATACCTTAAAGACCTCATAGTACCATAACATCTCCACTGAGCACATTGCTCTCAGAGTACAGGTCTACCTTGGTTTTCCAGAGTTTCCGTAAGTAGAATGGGAGGCAGAGCCTTTAGCTATGAAGCTCCTCTCCTGTGGAACCAGCTCCCAGTCTGGATTCAGGAAGCAGACACCCTCTATACTTTTAAGGCTAGACTTAAAGCCTTCCTTTTTCACAAAGCTTATAGTTAGGGCTGCCTCAGGTGACCCTGAACCATCCCTTAGTTATGCTGCTATAGGCCTGGACTGCCTGAGGACTTGCCATGAGTGCACCAAGCTCTTCTCCCTCTTCTCCCTCTCCTCTCCTCTCGTCTCCTCTCGTCTCCTCTCCTCTCCTCCCTCACCTCCCTCCCCTCACCTCCCCTTTTCTTGTGTATTGTGATTTGGCACTATACAAATAAACATAATTGAATTTGAACTGAATTGAAATATGTCAGGGATAACAAGATTGGTTGTCACATTCAAGCTCGCTTCCGATGGGGCATAGTAAAAAATGTTAGCACTGAAATTTTCAAAACTGGGGACAGAGATCATGACAGTTCAGAAGTAACACACTTTTGTGCATAGTTACTTTTGATTATTTTACTAGCGTTATAAACTAAAGTTAAAAGTTAAAAGTTAAAACTAAATGAATTCATATCCATCCATCATCTATACCTGCATATTCCTATTTAGGGTCACAGGGATCCGCTGGAGCCTAAAATAATTAAGAGAAATTATAAATAAATTAATAATAATTTCTTTTTTATATGATTGTAAATAAATTTAGGCAGTTAAGGGGATAACTAAGGAATATGCAAATGATCTTAATACATTTTATAATAGGATTAGGAGGAAAATACGGTATATAATGATATTAGTCTAGATAAAAAGCTATGTTTGACAATCAAATATAATCACATGTTGAAATTAAAGGTTCAGTGGTAGAAAGAGTTAACAGTTACAAGTATTTATAGGTTGACTGAACAAAGACCTATAAGTGAAACTGGTACACTATGAAAATGGTTGTGATGAATGTATGTTTCCATTGCTTTCAATTTTTTATTCCTTATTTATTCATACTGTACTGTTGTGATGTTGGTAGTGTGGTGGCGAAGGAGAAGGCATAGGACCTAAATGCAGGACAATGTTACTTTATTTATTCATGGATCTATCAGGTAACAGGCACAGCGGAGCACACGCTCCACGCACAAAACATACAAACAGCCGTCAAGGCACCACGCCACTCAGTACAAAACTCTTGTCGCCATTCAGCATATAAAGAAATCTAAACTCCACAACTTGGTGTACAAGCAAATGTAATTCCTCTCCTCCTCTAGCATAGGCAGTCACGTTAATTCTCCGAACAACAAACAAAGGAATGGGAGGAGGTACATATACAGAATTAATACAGAATATACAGAATAAAAACTAATCTAACACAGGTGAAACTAATTCTACAAACATAAAGAACATAAACAAACATAAAGCTACCTAGAAACATAAGTAGGCGCAAGAGGAAAAAAAGTTCAAAATCATAAACAGAAAACTCACACCATGACAGGACCCTCCCTTAAGTCCAAAAAACAGAGTCCAGGGTGGGTGGGAGGGAACTGAGTCCAAGTCCGGGGGTCTTCCTCAACAATGCCCCCGGAGCCCAAAATGAGCCATCCCTCTGGCTCAACCGAGAGACAGTCTGAAGTCATTCCAGTGGATGACCCCTCAAACGAACAGAAATCTGGGGTCATTCTGATGGCCAACCCCTCAGGCAAGCGTAGCTCTAGGACCGCTCAAGTAGACGCCCTTCTAGAGAGCCGGAACTTCAGCTGTAGTGGTCCAGGAATGCCAAAACACTATCTCAGCGGCAATGTCTTTGTCAGCATGATGAAGTCCGGGAGACAGGCACACAATCTCAGCAGCGATGCCCTCATCAGTACGCTGAGGTCCAGGAAGCAGGTACTTAGCCTCAGTGGCAATGTCCTCGTCGACATGCTGAGGTCTGGGGAACATGGACGCAACCTCAGCAGTGACATCCTTGTTGGCGCATTGAGGTCCACGAATCAGGAGCATAGCCTCAGCGGCAACACCCTCGTCGGTGTGTTGAGGTCTGGGAAACAAGGACACAGCCCCAGCGGTGACGTCTTTGTCTGCACGTTGAAGTACGGCGTACAGGAACACAACCTCAGCTGCGATGCTCTCATCGGCCGACCCACCAGGGCGGAATCCATAGTCCGTAGGCACAGTGGTGTCAGCAGGTCCAGTCGAAGCTCAAAGTCTGGAGGTGCCTGGTGAAGTCCTAGTTGGAGCACTGAGGTCTGGGAAACAGGAACATAGCTTCAGTGGTGACACACTTGTCGGTGTGCTGAGGTTCTGGAAGCAGGAACACAGCCCCAGCCATGACGCCCTCATCAACGCAGCTGAGGTCTGAAAAACAGGAATGCAGCCTCAGCAGTGATGTCCTCGTCGGCACACTGAGGTCCGGAAAACAGGAACACAGTCCCAATGGCAACACCCTCGTCTGTGCACTGAGGTTCAAGCAGCTGGAGAGGAACCTCAGCAGGGACGACCTTGTTGACACGCTGAGATTCTGGAATTCAGAGCGGAACCTCAGCGGGGACGGCCTTGTCGACACAGTGAGGTAATGGAAACTGGTGGGGAACCTCAGTGGGGATGGCCTTGTCAGTGCACTAAGGTTCTGGAATCCGTGGCAGAACTTCAGTGGGGACACCTCATTGGCGCCTAAGGTTCTGGAAGCTGGTGTGGAACCTCAATGGAGGATGGCCTTGTCAGCACTGGAATAACACTTTGAGACCAGTGTGTCACTATATCACCTCTAATCTCTTTCTTCTTTCCTCCTCAGCTCACCTGGTTTACAGGAGCAGGTTCCATCCACAGGTGAGCATTGAGCACTGTTCTTACAATTACACCTGGGGGAGCAATTAAATTCCATGTGTTCCTGCAGGGCAGGGCACTGAACACTTGGCACCCTGAGAAGTAGATGGTAGATCAAAGATCATTTTGTGTTTTGCATTCAAGGGATGTGATTGGTATGTAATTTTTGTTATGGTTTGCTATCAACATATGAAGTGATGTTTAGTTTTTTAAGTTTGCTTGCTTTGTTTCATGTCTATATGTGTCATATTAGTTATTTATATGTCATATTAGTTATTATTGTTCTTTTCTCTCTCCTCTACCCACTCACCCCAACCGGTCGAGGCAGATGGCCGCCCAAACTAAGCCCGGTTCTGCTGGAGGTTTTTTCTTCCATTAAAGGGTGTTTTTCCTCTCCACTGTCGCCAAGTGCTTGCTCATAAGGGATTTGTTGGGTTTTTTTGTTTTTTGTAAAGTGCCTTGAGATGATTGTATTGTGATTTGGCGCTATACAAATAAAATTGAATTGAATTGAATATTGTCTTGTCAGCAGGGACGGCCTCGTTGGCACACTGAGGTTCTGGAGTCCAGGGCAGAACCTCAGCAGGGACAGCTTTGGTTCTGAATGCTGGGAGAGGTTCTGGAAACGGAGCTGGGGCTCTGAAGACTGCCTCTTTGGGTGTCGGTGGTGCCGTCGGCGAGGCTGTAGAACTGGAGTCTCTGGTAGCAGGCTAGCTACCTTGGGGGTTCAGGCACTCTAGCCAGAGATGCAGGCACTCTAGTTGGAGATGCAAGCACTGTAGCCATGGATGCAGGTGACTGGTTAGCCGGTGACGGCGCAGGACCCAAATGCAGGATGATGTTACTTTATTCATTCCTGGATCCACCAGTTGATTTTTAGTGTATGGAAATATTGGCAGGGAGAAGAACTGGATAAATGGATCAGTCTGGACATGGACTGTCTAGCCAAAATGTTTCAGAAAATCATGGAGGACCCAGACCATCTTCGCCATTGCGGTTTTAAGGTAAAGGTCATAGAGTTTAACTGTAAACTGAGGTCACCCATAGCTTGCAATAAGCATTATATATTTTCCTTTCCATCACAAACAACAGGTCTGCACAATGAGCATTTTAGATGCACAGTCTTATATTACTGTTTTATTAGATCTTGGTTTTATCTTATATGATTTTCTTCAATAGTTTTGCTTTTCTTTATCTGTATTGACTAGCTGTGCATATAGAGAAGGAGTAAGCACTGTAATTTCCATTTCTATTGAATAAATGAACTTGACTTGACTATTATGACTAATACCTGTAATACAGGTTTGCACAATTCACAAAAGAATACTTTGAGACCAGTGTGTCACTATATCGCCTCTAATCTCTTTCTTCTTTCCTCCTCAGCTCACCTGGTTTACAGGAGCAGGTTCCATCCACAGGTGAGCATTGAGCACTGTTCTTACAATTACACCTGGAGGAGCAATTAATTCCATGTGTTCCTGCAGGGCAGGGCACTGAACACTTGGCACCCTGAGAAGTAGATGGTAGATCAAAGATCATTTTGTGTTTTGCATTCAAGGGATGTGATTGGTAGGCAATTTTTGTTATGGTTTGCTATCAACATATGAAGTGATGTTTAGTTTTTTAAGTTTGCTTGCTTTGTTTCATGCCTCTATATGGCATATGAGTATTGTCTTGTAAGCCAGTTTTGATTGGGCACATGGTGTATGACACTTGAATAAAAGTGTTTATTCATTCAAAATAGAAATAAATAGGTTTGTGTGAAAACAGCATTTGCAGAAATAGTGGCTAGATGTTGCTAAAGAGCCACACACTACACAGCAGATTCATTTTCAGAGTTTTTAGTTCCTGAATTATTGGTACCCAGTCTAGATTTGTCAGAGCCTACAATCAACATTTTAGAAATTAAGTTACCGTGAAGCCTGGTGCACAGATACAGTCTCCAGTGACACTATGGCAGTCCGCACCATTCTGGCACTGGCACACTTGCTGGCAGGAATCACCATAAAATCCTGGGGTACATGTTTCATTGCAGTAGAGACCTGACCAACCAGGTTGACATGTACACTCCCCTGACACTGGGTGGCAACTTGTGATGAGAGGAAGATTACATAATTACAATTAATATAGTCCTTTATTCTTGTTTAGTTTCTGCTTATATTGTAGGTCTACTACTCCTCAAATTAGAATTAACAGCACTGTTGGCCTGGCATTGTACCTAAAAACCTATGTAAAAATGCTACAAATACATACCTATGCAATCTGCCTATTTTTGTTGGTGACTGACAGTTGGCCCACTTGATACTGCATTTTTGGGATGTGCAACAAAACATGGACCTTGCCAGCGGTTACAGCCTAACTGATTACTGAATACTGGCACACAATCAGTGGAGTCAGGTTCGACAATCACAGTGACATATACAGACAACACATGAATATATGTTCTGTTGTCTGTTAAGACTCAAATTTTAAAGATGCAGATTTAAACTATGTAAGTAATATTAAATTTTGGAAAATTTTTGAATATTTTAAGGGAAATATCTCTGATTTTCTGAGATGTTCCAACTGGGCAATATTGAATTGAACGTATCTCCTATATGCAAAAGAACATTTGAACAGTGTTTGCTACATACCTATGCGTGTTCTGGGCATAGCATGGACAATTCCTATCACACCTGAGGCCATAGTGTCCTGCAGGACATAGTCGCTCATCACATGTCTCCCCTGTATATCCTGGCTCACATAGACACATTCCATTGGTGTGGTAGCACTTGCTGCTGTTCTTACAGCGACACGTCTTTGCACATCCAGCACCATAAGTGCCAACTGGACACTCATCCTGGCACCTGTTCAAAGCAAGAGACACAGTGTTACCCATGGTCCATGCTTTAAAAAGCTGGAAGTTATCAATAACCGTTCTCTCAAGAAATACAGTATCTCACAGAAGTGAGTCCACCCCTCACATTTTTGTAAATAGTTTATCATATCTTTTCATGTGACAACACTGAAGAAATGACACTTTGCTACAATGTAAAGTAGTGAGTGTACAGCTTGTATAACAGTATAAATTTGCTGTCCCCTCAAAATAACTCAACACACAGCCATTAATGTCTAAACCGCTGGCAACAAAAGTGAGTACACCCCTCAGTGAAAATGTCCAAATTGGGCCCAATTAGCCATTTTCCCTCCCCGGTGTCATGTGACTCGTTAGTGTTACAAGGTCTCAGGTGTGAATGGGGAGCAGGTGTGTTAAATTTGGTGTTATTACTCTCAGTCTCTCATACTGGTCACTGGAAGTTCAACATGGCACCTCATGACAGAGAACTCTCAGAGGATCTGAAAAAAAGAATTGTTGCTCTACATAAAGATGGCCTAGGCTATAAGAAGATTGCCAAGACCCAGAAACTGAGCTGCAGCATGGGGGCCAAGACCATACAGCGGTTTAACAGGACAGGTTCCACTCAGAACAGGCCTCGCCATGGTCGACTAAAGAAGGTGAGTGCACGTGCTCAGCGTCATATCCAGAGGTTGGCTTTGGGAAATAGATGTATGAGTGCTGCCAGCAAACAGTTTGCTGAAGACAAGCAGACTAAGGACATGGATTACTGGAACCGTGTCTGATGAGACCAAGATAAACTTATTTGGTTCAGATGGTGTCAAGCGTGTCTGGCAGCAACCAGGTGAGGAGTACAAAGAAAAGTGTGTCTTGCCTACAGTCAAGCTTGGTGGTGGGAGTGTCATGGTCTGGGGCTGCATGAGTGCTGCCGGCACTGGGGAGCTACAGTTCATCGAGGGAACCATGAATGCAAAAATGTACTGTGACATACTGAAGCAGATCATGATCCCCTCCCTTCGGAGACTGGGCCACAGGGAAATATTCCAGCATGATAACGACCCCAAACACACCTCCAAGATGACCTCTGCCTTGCTAAAGAAGCTGAGGGTAAAGGTGATGGACTGGCCAAGTATGTCTCCAGACCTAAACACTATTGAGCATCTGTGGGGCATCCTCAAATGGAAGGTGGAGGAGTGCAAGGTCTCTAACATCCACCAGCTCTGTGATGTCATCATGGAGGAGTGGAAGAGGATTCCAGGGGCAACCTGTGAAGCTCTGGTGAACTCCATGCCCAAGAGGATTATGGCAGTGCTGGAAAATAATGGTGGTCACACAAAATATTGACACTTTGGGCCCAATTTGGACATTTTCACTTAGGGGTGTACTCACTTTTGTTGCCAGTGGTTTAGACATTAATGGCTGTGTGTTGAGTTATTTTGATGGGACAGCAAATTTATACTGTTATACAAGCTGTACACTCACTACTTTACATTGTAGCAAAGTGTCATTTCTTCAGTGTTGTCACATGAAAAGAAATAATAAATTATTTACAAAACTTCTGTGAGATACTGTATATACATACACACAACACATCTACACAAGTACATCCATTCCAGCTGTGGGTTTGGCACCGTCAAGATAACAAATGTGTGGGTTTGCTCAAAAAGTGCACTTTAGCTATTCCTATTAAGCATCATAAATTGTCAGACCTTGAAGCACCTCCCTAAGAGTCTCACAGCCTAAGTGCATGCTTAACTTGCTTTACTTGCGTGGGTTAGGTTGCGGGTACTCTGGTTTCTTCTCACAGTTCAAAAAAAAATGTCAGGTTGATTGGTGACTCTAAATTGCCCAAAGGAGTGAGTGTGAGTGTGGGAGGTTGTTTGTCTCTATGTGGCCCTGTGATGGACTGGTGACCTGTCCAGGGTGGACCCCTGCCTTTCACCCAAAGAGAGCTGGGATAGGCTCCAGCAGATTTCTGTGAACCTAAATAGGAATAAGTGGGTACAAATAATGGATGGATGGATAGATGCTCCTGATGGCACCTGCTTTAAGACTCCAAACTCTTATACCCATGTCAGTTAATGGGGATAGGCCTGATCTGCCAACAAAACCCCTATAGCCAGCCGCGACTGGCCAGAACATCAGTATGGTAAACCAAAATCATTTGCCTCTGCTGCAAACTCAGGATTCCTCAGCATTTTCCTCAGGCAATAGCTACTGTTCCCTCCCTCATAGTAGCTACTGCTGCTGCTAAAAAAACTCAAGTTCTGGTCTTAGAAACAGCTATTTCCTGCGAAACATACAGTACAAGGAATGTTAGTAATGTATTATGGCACTGTAACTCTGATGATTAATGCTATTCCAGGAAATCCATGTTTAGTATTTTAGAGAATCGATGCTTTAGAATTAGATGCTGCTGCTCTATACTACTTTTATACTACTGGTTAAGGTTAGCATTAGGAAAGATGGAATATTCTACAAGTAGCTCTTACCGTTCTCCTGTGTATCCTGGGCTGCAGACACACTGTCCCGTTGATGACACACAGACACCATTGTTGTGACACTGACATTCCTGGGAACAGTTTTGGCCAAATCTTCCTTCAGGGCATGGCTGACCACACACTGTCCCCTGCACACAGCAAGAACATACATACAGTACAGTATCTAAATTACTAATCATTACTTCTCACATCTTTTATATGTATTTTATTTTATGTCAGCTGATGGGTGCAACTTACAAAAACTAAGATTCATTAATTTTCCTAATCATGGCTATATCTCTTCTATTTAGGTATGCCCATACAGAGGTGCAAAAGCACATCTATTTATTACACTTGTGGGCCAATTTTCTAAGATCCCAAATAGCGAGTACTAAATTGCATGCACAGTCTTGAAAATTTAATTGGTGAGTGTTTTGCAAGTGGTCTACTAAGAAAAACATATATGGTTGACAAGAGTTGCAAGCATGGTTGCATATTGATGAAGGTTGATTTAGTTGTGTCCACTATGGCAAATGGAAATTCACTCCATACATGTGTCCAGTCAAATTCTCCTATAGCTCTCAGGAAAGCAGCAGCTGGCTAAAAGCTGAGTTTTGCCTCATTCAGTGAGTCCTGAGAAGAAACATTATGTAGCCAAAGGCTCCATTCTCTGTAACAAGAATTTTAGGACTTGGGACAACATACATAAAAACATACTTTGGGAGACCCCAACAGCAACAGTTATTATACGCTGGAATGACCCAGATGTAAGGAAACGCAGATACGAGACATTTTAACATTGCAGGTATTGTGTGGCTCCTATTTGTGACTGGCTCCAAATCAGCCCGTAGCTTGCCATCCTAAACTACATCACTGGACGGACAATGTCCAGTGACTAATATATTATTTTTTCTTTCATCATTCCAAATACATTAAAACTATTGTTGTCACGACACCAAAAACAAAAAAGAACGCATTTTGTCAAGAGCTGTGTACAGTGTGAAAAGAGGGCATCAAACAACAGGAGTGAATTATGGTAACTGTTAGTCAGTAAATTAACAGCTAAAGTAAACTTAATTACCTTTAATTTGCCTTGACAAACACTGAAAGTTTGTCACAAAATAAAGTACACTCCTGTGACTTGGCATATATTATCTGTCTCTCTTTAAATTATTGTACAAATCAACATGTCTCTCAGCAAGATCCATCCATCCTTCCATCTTCTATACCCGCTTTTTCCTGAAAGCCAGGGTTACGGGGATCTGCTGGAGCCTATCCCAGCTCTCTCTCGGGTGAAAGGCAGGGGTCCACCCTGGACAGGTCACCAGTCCATCGCAGGGCCACATAGAGACAAACAACCTCACACACTCACACTCACTCCTATGGGCAATTTTAGATTCACCAATCAACCTGACATACATGTTTTTGGACTGTGGGAGGAAACCGGAGTACCTGGAGAAAACCCACACAAGCACAGGGAGAACATGCATACTCCGCACAGAAAGGCCGGGTTGCAAACCCATGACCTTCTTGCTGTGAGGCAACGGTGCTTAACCACCGAGCCACCATGCTGCCCTCTCTCAGCAAGATGATCTACCAATTTGGATGTGCTCCCTTGGTTTGCATAGGTTTGAATTACCCCTCAACACAAAGAAGGGAAAAACTCAAATCAAGGTATTTACACGGGGGAATCCACGAACACAGGAGCGGGACTAGAAAATGCAGAAAACCAGACAAAGACCAGACATGGGAGAGCAGCAGGAAACATAGAAGACAGGAACCAAGGGGAGACCAAGGGAGACTCAAGAGAGTGTTCCAAATGCTAGGATTATGCCTAGAGAACTTTGAACATGGCAACAAATATGATCAACCAACTAAAATTAAATAAAGAAAGAACAACTATTTCCTCTATAAAGAATGCAGCTGGAAACATCACACATGACTGTATAAAAATAAATAATACATTTAGAAATTTTTTAATAACCTGTATTAATTGCAGAATAATTCAGCTGAGGCAGAAATTGTTTTATTCCTGAACAGTGTTCATTTGCCAAGACTAGATGAACAGATCATGGCTCTGGATTCACCCACCACAGTGGCCGAACTCCAAGAAGACGCCAACAAATGCCAAACAAAAAAGCTCCAGAGCCAGACAGTTTCCCCACTAGATTCTACAAGGAAGTAAGGATAATGGTGGCCCCGATATTTTATAGAATGGTAACAGAAATGAAAGAAACTCATGAAATACACTCAAATATTATCCTGCTCCTAACACCAGGTAAAGACCTGGTACTTCCATCCAGTTATCATCCCAAGTCACTCAATATAGATCTCAAAATAATTTGCAAAGCTCTAGCCAGGAGGCTGGAAAATATTTCTCCTCACATAGTACACCCCGATCAAACGGAATTTATTAGGGGTAGACAGGTGGCTAACAATACACAAAGTTTAATCAATATAATAGACTACCATTAATAAGTCTGTTATAAGGTGGGGTAATGGTGAAGGAGAAGAGACACAGGACCCAAATGCATCTTTTATTCTCCTGAATCCACTAGGCTCGGGCACAAATGAGAAGACTCTCTGACACTACACTAAGCAGCCGTTAAGGCCACTCCTTTTTGGCGTCAAAAACTCCACAGCTCATGCTATCGCTACTCGGCATATAAAATAAACCTCTAATGGACCGCTGCCCTCACGACCCCGGCCCCAATTAAAGTGGCAGAAAATGGATGGATATTTGAGCTAAAGTCAAATGTAGCCAATTTGACTTATCCCTACCTTCAGTGGTAAGAAAATTCATCAATATGTCAACCCCTAAACTGTTATTCAAAATTTACATTTTAATATCCAAAAGTCATGGTGTGATTTCTCAAAATAGGAGACAGCTCTATCCATGATCTATCACATCTATCCCATCTTCTGCCCTTGCTCTGGCGGTGGGGGGTCAGTGGCCTGGGGAACCTGGTGGTCTCTCTCTGGGATGCTGTTGCCCCTGGGTCGGTGGCAGGTCCTACCTGTACTGGGGGCATTCCTGTGAATTGGGCCAGAGGCCTGCTGTGGTCCGGCTGTTGTGCTGGGCCCTGTGGATCTGGGCTCAATTTTTGTGGATCAGCGTCTGTGTGTGAGAGTGGGGGTGGGGGGGTCACAGCTCACCCCTGTACTGTCCACTTGTGCCTGCAGTTATAATTGTCACGATTTGCTGGGTCTGTGGCCTGTTGGTCCTGCTCCCTGCAGCCCTCGTCGACGGGGCTGATTCCTCCTCTGCTTCCTGCCTGTCCTGTTGTG
Source organism: Mastacembelus armatus (assembly GCF_900324485.2). Lineage (NCBI taxonomy): Eukaryota > Metazoa > Chordata > Actinopteri > Synbranchiformes > Mastacembelidae > Mastacembelus > Mastacembelus armatus. The sequence goes on along the minus strand of NC_046644.1, from coordinate 3,393,612 downwards.
CTGCAGGTTCCTGGGGCTCCCTGGCAGGTGACCTTGGTGTGGATGCTGGCTGCCCATTGCTGTGTGGGGTCTGGGGGTGTGCGGGCCTCTCTGTTGGGGTTAGCCCTTCGCTTTGGGGGGGTGTGCAGTGTGTTTACAGGGCCTTGGACCCAGGTTTTACTGGCATCAAAGTGAGTCTGCCTGTCTGGTCTTTAGGAGGTCTCAGTCCCCAGCTGTGGGGGATTATTCTGTGGCATCCTGCCCCCCAGCCTACTACTGTGTGTGTGCTTGCTTTAGGGGTGTGTGGCCTTGGGCTTTCGTCCTCCGTGGGGGTGGAGGGGAGGGCCCCAGTTGTTGGGGTGCACACATGTCTGCAGCTGGAGCTGGGGTGCTGGCACGGTGGCTTCCTGCCCTTACTGTATATGACTTATTATTACCTACCTATTATTATTTATTACTTTTCTACTGACTTACTACAGTCATTAACTACAAGACTACTTGAATTTCCTTTTGGGGATGAATATAGTTTATCTTATCTTATCTTAGACTGTGTCGGTCAGAACTCTTCTTTACAGAAAACACACTATTTCTGTGTTCATAGGTATATAAAATGAGGTTTTAAAATTTTAGTCCGCCACCCTCTTGACCCCCTTGTGATAATATTGCAGGTACAACATTTGACTTTGCTACTATGAGCTGAAACTAAATGACATGGCATAGTCTATGGAGGATTTCCCCACCAACTGTTCCCACCCCTACTTTTGAGTTTTGAAGCATTGTTCCTGTTGCCTATATATAGATATATAGATGCTGGATGTCTCAGATGCTGGATAAAAAATTCAGTGGTCTCTGGAACACTGCACTGGCTTTGCTGACAGTCAATATACTTTTCTGAGCAGATACTCTCCCACATGAATATGCTCAGCCCTTCATGCAGATGTGCCACTTCTTTTTAGAGCACATCATAGTACAGAAACAGCACTAACGATCTTCTCTTAGCCTCAGATAATGGACTTGTTTCTGTCCTCCTAGACCTTAGTGCTGCATTTGACACTATTGACCACAGCATCTGGAGCATGTGACTGGTATCAGAGGAACAGCATTAAAATGGTTCTAATCCTATTTATCAGACAGATTCCAGTTTGTTCATGTCCATGATGAACCTTCCACGCACACAAAAGTTACTTATGGAGTTCCACAAGGTTCTGTGCTAGGACCGATTCTGTTCACCGTGTACATGCTTCCTTTAGGCAATATTATTAGGAAGCACTCTGTTAATTACCACAGTTATGCGGATGACACTCAGTTATATCTATCTACGAAACCTGATTACACAAACCAGTTAGCCAGACTTCAAGCGTGTCTAGCTGACATAAAGGCCTGGATGACCAGTAACTTTCTACTTCAGAGTAAACAAGTTATCGTATCGTATCGAGGCCTAAAAACCTCATAAATAGCTTTTCTAAAATTATAGCTACTTTAGATGGCATAGCCCTGGCTTCCAGGACTACTGTGAAAAACCTTGGAGTTATTTTTGACCAGGACATGTCCTTTAACTCACACATAAAACAAATCTCTAGAACTGCCTTCTTTCACTTGTGCAACATTGCCAAAATTAGGAACATCCTGTCTCAAAATGATGCAGAAAAACTAGTCCATGCATTTTTACCTCAAGGCTAGATTACTGTAACTCATTACTATCAGGATGTCCCAGTATCTCCATAAAAAGCCTCCAGTTAATCCAGAATACTGCAGCCAGAGTCCTGAAAGGAACTGGCAAGAGAGATCATATTTCTCCTATATTAGCTTTTCTTCATTGTAAAATCCAGAATAGAATTTAAAATCCTTCTTCTCACATGATCAAGCTCCTTCATACCTTAAAGACCTCATAGTACCATATTATCCCAATTGAGCACTTCTCTACTTGTGGTTCCCAAAGTTTCCAAAAGCAGAATGGGAGGCTGAGCCTTTAGCTATCAAGCTTCTCTCCTGTGGAACCAGCTCCCAGTCTGGGTTCAGGAGGCAGACTCTCTCTGTATTTTTATGGTTAGACTTAAAACCTTCCTTTTTGACAAAGAGTATAGTTAGGGCTGGCTTCAGGTAATCCTGAACCATCCCTTAGTTATGCTGCTATAGGCTTAAACTGCCCAAGGACCATCGGTGCACTGAGCTCCCCTACCCTAACCCTCCCCTCCCCCCTTACATGTATATTCCACCATTGAATGTCACTAATCTTGTGCTCTCTCTCTCTCCCCTAGTTTGTGCTCTCTCCCTCTCTCTCTGTTCTCTCTGTACCTTCTGCAGGTGTCCCTGGTCCTGGAGCTGTATATCGCTGATGTGCAGTTACTGGCCCCACCAACCTGCAGTGTCTATTTGTTGTTTATTGTTGCTGTTCTTTTCTCTCTCCTCTATCCACTCACCCCAACCGGTCGAGGCAGATGGCTGCCCAAACTGAGCCCAGTTCTGCTGGAGGTTCTTTCTTCCGTTAAAGGGAGTTTTTCCTCTCCACTGTCGCCAAGTGCTTGCTCATAAGGGATTTGTTGGGGTTTTTTTTGTTTTTTTGTAAATTGCCTGGAGATGATTGTATTGTGATTTGGCCGCAATACAAATAAAATTGAATTGAATTGAGTTGAAGCTAATTAACAACAATAATTCAAAGTTACACTGTATGTAAAAAAGATTGCTAGCCCCTGTTTTAAAACATTCACACAGTCGGGGGGTGTGTACCATCCATCCTGCAGGACAGGAGCAGTCTCCAGTCACATGGTGACACACTCCTCCATTCTGACATGGACATCTTTCCTCACACTGCTGCCCATGTTTACCTGGAGGACAGAGATCTTCACAGCTAAAAAGAAAATGGAAAAAGTGTCTTATTAACATCTGAACACTTTCATGTGAATATTTATTTTTTTAATTGTAAAATACATCTAAGATGTGTAATACTACAAAGTGAAGTAACTGAAACCAGCAAATGTTTTAGTTTACAAGTTATGAAGTTGTGGTAAGAAACAAGAAACAGATTCTCCCGTGTTCTCTCCTTTGACTTACAAAGCTCCAGTGTATCCTGGTGAGCACTCGCATTCTCCTGTAACATGGTGACAGGTGGCACCATTCTGGCACTGGCATTTTTGTTGGCATCCATTTCCATATGTGCCTACTTCACACTGTGCCTCACACCGCCAGCCTCTGTAACCAGGAGTGCATATACAGGCTCCAGTGATGGGGTTACACAGTGCTACATTCTGGCATTGACATCTGTTATTGCAATGGGGTCCCCAGTGTTTACTGTCACAAGCTGATGGGTAGAAGAAAGAAAAATCAAGATTTAGATTTTAGCAGAGATCCCAGGTTGTCAATTACCATTTTTAAAGGTTGACAAGCCTAAAAAAGCATGCTTATCATAAAACAGAATAAAAGACAAATAAGACTCCATAGTCAATAAGACTTATGTAAAGATCTTTTTACGTCCAGCTGCTTGTTTATCACTTTTGAGTATTCAGCCTTTGAACAGCTGCTTCTACCCATATTTAGCTTGATTGAACATTTTCATTTTACACGAAATTTGATGACATATGCATTAACGTAATACCACCATAATATCAGAACTGGAATAAGTCACATTGTTGTCTGTTCATGTCACTGGTCATGCATGGTTATTCTTTTTACCAAGTGACCTATGATGTGAGTGAAACCTTGATCTCAAAGTTAGTCCAAGACACAGGACAATCATCATACACTATTGCTGGACCTGTTTCCAAATGTATTCAACTAAACAAACACTAGGTAATCTCCTTCTTTACATAACTTTGAAGATAATGACCACATTTGACAGTTAGTTAAATTCCACCTCATTAATTTCAACAACCTAAGCCAAAACAGTCAGACACTCAATGTCTGTCTCTAAGACCTAAACTCACCTCATTAACCTTTGGCTGCTGAATTTCAACCATAATCAGACCACACCTTGCACACATAGCCAGGTTCTGCCATTGGTCAGGCCTCCCCTTCACAATGTGCAATTGAAGCTTCATCATGTGTATGCACAGTAAACTATAAAATGTGTTGAACCTTATGGTTATTCTACCTTGACATTACTAAGCAATCCTATGGTTGTAAAAGCATAGGACTTGGGTGCATAACACCTACAAGGTTCTTCATGGTTATTCTAGTTTTTTATCCACCATGATTATTTAAACAGACAGTTAGGGGTCTATTCTTAGCCATGAAACTTCACTTAGCCACTTAAGTGCACAGATCAAGAAGGGGGGAACTGTATGGCTTTGATCAGCTAGGTGGGCTACCGAGCCAAGGACTGACACCAGAGGAAATGGATAGCACCATCATCAAGAAGGCTCAGCAGAGGATGTACTGTGTCAGCTCACAAAGATTATCCTGCCTCTGAGCTGCTGGTAGGGGAACCACTGAATCTGTTCTATGCTCATCCATCACTGTGTGGTTTCGTTCAGCAACCAAACACTACAAGTTCAGACTCCAACCATAACTTCAGACTGCAGAAAGAATAATTGGTGCCAACCTGCCTCTATTGAGGACCTGTACACTTCAAGGCTTCAACTGGAGGACAAAGGAGATTCTGGTTCTGGTTTTACCCTGGTGAATGGGGTCTTTCTATGTGGAGTTTGCATATTCACCTCGTATCTGTGTGGGTTTTTTTCTGTATACTCTGGCTTCTTCCCACAGTCCAAAGACATGCAGTTTTGGTTAATGAACAGCACTCAATTACCTGTAGATATGAATGTGAATGTGAAGTTTAGTCTTTTTCATGCTCCAGGGTGTATCTTGCCTCGTCTATTATCAGCTGGAACTGGCTCCAGTCTCGTTGCGAATACACAGGATAAGCAATATATAGCTAATGTTGTGCTCACTATGGCCTTTGTGCTGCTCAGTATTTCCACTTAGACTATGATTCCCCTCCCGTAATTCCTGCTCAGATTTCTCTTGTCAGTAATCACAGTGTTGTTTGTTCTTGTTTTTCAGAAATACATTGTTTTACAGACTTATCATTAAATAAAAGGACATACTGCTCCATGTAGCAAATTTGGCCTGGTTGGTTTCAGGCTACCTTGGGCACACATTTAATCATGTCCTGACAGGACTGTTTACCAAAGGGCAGCCTATAATATCACTAACCTCAGAGCAATCTATAGATTGATTGAAGATCTACATGAGAAGATCTTGAGATTGTCTATTTTACAGATACAGCTGCACTACAGCCTATAAAGCCCTGAATTTAGCCATCTCTAATAATGTCCTATGGAATTCCAGGATACCCTGGGAATCTTGTTTCTGTCTCCTGCTCGGATGTTACCCCACAGACAACCTAGACAGAAGAGCAAATAATCAGCAAAATTGTTTCATTATCCTGATATCACTATACTGGACATTTAATTAAAAATCACTTGTTGGAAAGTCACCCCACTGTGGTGACATAGATTTTTCATTTTGGCTTGAATGACATCAGAAACCAACAGGATTATTATAAACTGACTTTGAATGTGAATGTGAGTGTGTGAGGTTGTTTTTCTATATGTGGCCCTGCATTGGACTGGTGACCTGTCCAGGGTGTACCCCTGCCTTTCACCCAAAGAGAGCTGGGATAGGCTCCAGCAGATCCCCGTGACACTAGTTATGAATAAGCGGGTATAGATAATGGATGGATGGACATGGAGACACTTCTTCTCATGCAGACATTGTATTATTTCTGGTTCACTTCCCTTTCATCAATTTGGGGGCATCAAGTTCATCCATGTATACTAATTGCTCTCTTGGCATTGTCCTCATCATATATAAGATAACTTTCTGCCTCCTTTGACAGTCCATTGCTTTTTAAATATAATATATAGTAGTATATAATAGTATATAGTATATAATAGTTTACTGTCAAGCAGTCCCAATTTGACTTGACTTGTCAAATTAAAAGGATGTCCCAGTATCTCCATAAAAAGCCTCCAGGTAATCCAAAATACTGCAGCTAGGGTCCTGACAGGAACTAGCAAGAGAGATCATATTTCTCCTATATTAGCTTCTCTTCATTGGCTCCCTGTAAAATACAGAATAGAATTTAAAATCCTTCTCCTCACATACAAATCCTTTCATGATCAGGCTCCTTCATACCTTAAAGACCTCATAGTACCATAGTATCCCAATAGACCACTTCGCTCTCAGAGTGCAGGTCTACTTGTGGTTCCCAGAGTTTCCAAAAGCAGAATGGGAGGCTGAGCCTTTAGCTATCAAGCTCCTGTGGAACCAGCTCCCAGTCTGGGTTCAGGAGGCAGACTCTCTCTGTACTTTTAAGGCTAGACTTAAAACCTTCCTCTTTGACAAAGCATATAGTTAGGGCTGGCTTCAGGTAACCCTGAACCATCCCTTAGTTATGCTGCTATAGGCCTAGACTGTCCAAGGACTTTCATATCAGTGCACTGAGTTCCCCTTCCCTTCCCTTCCCTCTTCTCTTTTCCTTTCCTCCCCCCTCACATGTATATGCCACCATTAAATGTCACTAACTTTGTGCTCTCTCTCTCTCCCTGTACCTTCTGCTGGTGTACCTGGTCCTGGTCCTGTATTTTGCACTTTCTGGCCCCACCAACCTACAATGTCACAAAGTGCTGCTCATAAGGGTCTCTGTTTTTGTTTTCTCTGTTGTAAAGTACCTTGAGATAATTGGGGGCATCAAGTTCAGCATGTATTGTGATTTGGTGCTATACAAATAATTGAATTGAATTACCAACGAACACAAATAATAATAATTGAAAAAAATACAAAATAAATGCACCACCTACATTTTTTGTAGTTTTGTAGTCGAATAAATACAATTACGAAGCTCACTTTCCAAGGTTTCCTCCTAATATTTGGCTTCACCAGATTTCTTCTTCTACATCTGTAGAAAACTGGTCTACAGGGCCCATTACAGAGTTCCATTCAACTCAATTCAATTTATTTGTATAGCGCTAAATCAACAACAATACAATCATCTCAAGGCACCTTACAAAAAACAAAAAAAACCCCCCAACAAATCCCTTATGAGCAGCACTTGGCGACAGTGGAGAGGAAAAACTCCCTTTAACGGAAGAAAAAACCTCCAGCAGAACCGGGCTCAGTTTGGGCGGCCATCTGCCTCGACCGGTTGGGGTGAGTGGATAGAGGAGAGAGAAAAGAACAGCAACAATAAACAACAAATAGACACTGCAGGTTGGTGGGACCAGTAACTGCACATCAGCGATATACAGCTCCAGGACCAGGGACACCTGCAGAAGGTACAGAGAGAGAGAGAGACAGAGGGAAAGAGCACAAACTAGGGGAGAGAGACCTGAATTTAAATATCCTAATGAAAACAACGATTCTTTCATATTAGTACAACATACCAAGATTGATTTAATAATGCAATGAAACTAAAGCAGCTGCTTGCTCCTCAAGACCAAGTTAATAGCATAGAGCTGGTGACAATTCTCTGAGTGCATCACTAGTGTCCTCATTTGACATTGTATATAGGGCTATTCATTTGACCCATTAGTATAAATTGATTAATTATTATTTATGCATCAGTTATTACACTAGAGTCTAAAACATGACGATGAGTTACTACCATAAAGATGGCATTTTTCTTTAAATAACCCTGAATTTGTTTTGAGCAGGCTTCTCCTCTTCTATTATATAAACATAACCTGGTGTTTATGTGCTTAGCATGCAAAGTAACACAACGATTTCCAAACATTCCACCGTTCTGAAGTTATTCAAGTGATTAACAGGCTCCTTTTATTCATTGTGCATTGCCGTCGTTCGTTCGGAGCTGATAAAAAGTGCATACTTGCTTTTCCTCAGAGAGTCTGACCCTGTGTGACAAGCACTAGTGAGGACAGAGGAGTGATGGGTATGGAACAAAGAGTATGAAGTAACAGAGATACTAAGATGCACATGTAAACCACTTCATGCATTCAAGTAATTGTAAAATCTGACCTATATTAAAGAAAGGCCAAACTCCAAGAGCTTGGGGCTCCTCATCTGCTTGAACAGACTGTTCTCTTTCATCCACCTATTCAAAATCGTTGTGAACAAAACAGTGAACTGTGCTAGGTTTTGGTCTGAAAGCTGGATGCATTCCCATCTCAAACTGGATCTCATGTTTTTAGGGGTAATACCTATAATGTGTGAAACTTCTGCATATATGTATCTTCATTTGAACCCATTTAGACAGAAACATTCAACAGAAAAACCTTGCAACACTCACACTAAGAGAAAAAGTCAGGAAGGAAAAAGTCAGTCAAGCTGAGGAAAAAGAACCGAGTCAGAAACTTGAGCTGCCAGTTGTTGAGGGTTGTCTGAGTTCTCCCTCTTACACTGAGAAAAGATTAGGACTGGGATGTTTTTTGTGATTTAGTGATTACTCAACCTATCAGGCATGGAGCACTCATGAGAACAGAAAATGCCTTTCCCACTGATATGGAGGTTCCCAGTGAGAAAAAACATCTGTAGTATTCATATAGTTTTCGATGCTGAGCTGAACTGTGTGCCCTCCAGAGTTGTTATATTATGATACAGGTGTCTCACCATTAAATTTCTTTCTTTCTTTATGCAAGTGCAACAGAAAACATCGAAAATCATCTATTTGCTTTTAACACAAACACTGTAAAATGCCTTTTTTGCTGTTGCTAGCAGAACCACCATTAGTTTTACACACTAATTTTCCTTGTCATGGTTAGTAATAGTTGTGGCCAACATGCTGGGAGGACCAATAACGGTAGAAGTGGCATATGCCGCATTGGCAAACCCGAAGGGATGATACGGATCCAGAGGAGCACTGTTGGCTACGTCATCTGACCTACTAGAAGTGCCGAGGACAAGAAGAATGGCATTGGCGACGACGGCCGACCTACTAGGAAGACCAGAAACAGGAATGGCATCTTCAACACTCGACCCACCAAGGAGACCAGAAACAGGGGTGGTGGCATCGTCAACTTTAATTGGAAAACCTGTGACCGGGACAGAGGCATGGACCGTAGTGGGGACGTGGCACACTGAGATCCAGGAAGCAGAAGAGGAGCCTCAGCTGGGATGTGGCCATTGGCACACTGAGGTCAAGTAGCAGTGAACTCGGGCACCACAAGGAACTCGGACACAGCAGGGAACTCAGGCGCAGCAGCGAACTCAGGCATAGCAGGGAACTTGGGCATAGACTCTGGCGTAACTGACAGGTGACTGAAAGATTGGTGTGGCAAACAGGAAAACTCTGATGTGACTGACATGGATGAAGACTCTGGCATGACTGACACAGATAAAGACAGGCTCGGGCAATAAAGACTCTTGCGTGGACTCAGCCGACATGGACACGGGTGACGAAGACTTGGGGCGTGGACTTCTGTGCACTCCAGGGAGAAGATTCGGGCTCAGGCCATGTAGATGGCTGTGGCTGGACTGGCTGTGGTTGAGACTGGCTGCTGGAGAGCTGGCTGTGGGAAAGCTGGCTTCTGGAGAGCTGGCTGCGGGAGAGCCATAACCTGTGGCTCAGGAGAAGAAACTGGGGAGACTACATGGCTTTCATCACATGAAGAAAAACAAAGTAAACATGAAATTAAGGGAGAAAAAAGGGGTCAGGCTGTCTCAAGAAGAATTTGAAATGCTTGACACTTTTCCAACAAGGAACAGACTGTGGATACAAATGATACTATTTGAGATGCTTTGTGCTTAGTTGATGCAAGAACAAACTGAAAACACTCTGTCATACTCATTGGTAATTTCTAGAATTTCACTGACAGAGCTAAGGAGTCCTCAAACAAGCTTTTCTTCTGGTGTCCTGGTAGCTGCTGGGTCCATTGCAGCCAGAATGATCTGTCATATTTTTTAAAGAAATATTTTATCCTAACCCAAGATTGCACACAAAGAGCTTTTATTGAAACACAGGAAATACTACCAAAACAAAAGTCCCAAAACAGGAAGCATGGAGTGAGTGCATTTAGTTAGTCTAGTTCAATTATGTCTGTCTATGTCAATCAGTGTACATACCACAGTCTGCTCATCTGTCATGTGCCAGTTTGTCTGTGCTGTTACAGTGTGTTCAGTCAGCTTACCACTCTTCATTCATAGTCACATCTGTCTCTAGTGTGTGACCACTGTTACATTTGTTTTGGATTACAATTTCTGCCTACCGCATAGGATACCTTTGCTTGTATAGAGTGAAATCTGGTTTTTGACTACACTTTGCCTTACCCTTGTTGGACATTGTTGCCTGGCTTGATATTAAAGCTTTTATCTTTGTAGCGGACTTAAAGCAGCAGAATATGGTCACATTCCTGATTGAGGCAGGAGTGATATCTTTTAGACAATTTATGGCTGTAAAAATCTTAGTGACCTCCTAAAGTAAACAACAGGGGATGGTACAGGCCCTCGCCAACAAGCACTGCACTGTCAAGACTACACGTGTGGCTGTCCTACAGCTCATCTCCAGCTGACCAGCTCCTATCCACCAACACCATGAGACAACCCTGCAGCGGCCAGGACAGCAATGAAAGGCGACAAACGGACTCCAGGCCTGCAGCCCAGGACTTCGAGACTACGTGTCTCCTGGAAACCTGCCGGCAGACTGCAGGCGGACCAGCAATCAGCAGAACGGACGAGCCTCAGTAAACCCGAGGACAACCAAGTAACCTGTGGCTGTGCTGGTTGTCTCACACTAATCAGATGTAAATCGCATGTATATACTGTAAATAGCTGAATAAATCTGAAAAAGGCAACTGACTGGTATCAATAATGTTATTTCACACAGTAAATACGTCACTGAATCGGGAGAACTCTCCCTCAGATTGTAGACTGATATCCTGTATTACTTTATTAATTGACTGGTTGATCTGCAGTTAAAGGATTTGATGCCCCAAATTATTAAGCTGGTTTATGATATTCATAATTCATAAACTAGATATACTAAACCTTCATGTTCAATAGGTATATATATATTTAAAATCGCTGTTGGTTACCCCCAGTTCCGAGGTCGGTTCAATAATTGTATTTCCAGATAAATAACCAAAGATTGTCTGGAAATTTTGAATAACGATTGCCAAAACTTATACCAAATAAAACCTTAAAGTCTCACGATTTGAATGGTATAAAGCAATTTAGGATTGAATAATCACAGCGACTACAGTTTCTTAATATTTAACAACAGTACAAATGCAGTACAGTACGCTGGTTCTTACCTTTTCTGTTATTTCGTACATGCACAGAAACATTCAGTGTCGCATATCGTTTTGTTCGTTAGAATCCATAGAACAAAGTGCACCCATGTTTTAGTCCAAAAGACGTATTATTATGCAGTAAATCCACAATCCATCGTCCTCCTCATGAAAAGCTGTAATCCGGTTCGTTTTACAGTTGATTTCGCCGTTTATTCAATAAAGTTTGACATAGCAAGCTTCTGTGAATCATATGAGGCCTCAATCAAACTTGTTTGTTACGTTTTAACGTAACTACCACTAAAACCAATAGAATTCACACCCTCAGACCAAATCCCAGTCAGGGGGACAGACCAAATTCTAATGACCGTAGAATCAGCCAGTCGCATTGTTTGGCAATGATGACTGACGTATCTTTTAGCCAATGGAACGCCCTTTCGAACGGTGTATTACAGTCTAAGGCAGATGACGCAACAGTGGGCTTTAAAACAGCCCCCACCGTAAGTTGCCGTGACAACGGTGGGCACGCAGCGCTCGACTCTAGAGGGGGGAGGAGTCATAGTTCACATTTTACAGCGCGCTGATAGTAAACTGGGAAGCTTTTCCTTCAAACGACACCAAGGTCATCAATATAACTCTTAAAATGTAAAGACAACAGCTAGTTTAATTTGGGTATGTGTTGTTCGGCCGTGTGCCACAAGGGGCGGGGTAGCTACATCAAATTTGTCTGTGGCTGAGCTTTTGAATCTGTCAGTCTGCATCCATTACACTTGTTATGTTAGGAGGAAGGATCGGAGCAGGACCCAAGTGCAGACAACTCTCTGACGACGGGAAACAGGAACACAAAATTGGCTCATGCACATGACACATGTATGTCCAAATGGGCATTTTAGCCTTAGGTCATTGAGGGTTATAGGACAAGCATTAATCTTTTTTTTATTTTTAATTTTATTATTTAAATAATGTTGTTACTGATGGTGTATTTTCAGTATGTTGGATAGCATTTTACTTGTAATAATTACAGTACATTAGTTTTTACTAGACTAACCTGAAGATGACTAAAATGCTGCAAGCTGTGGTATATGAGGTAAGATTTATCAAACTAGTAAGTAGTAGTCAAGTAATTCTGATAAACATATGTTGAGTGAAATCACAAAGAGTGTGACCAGTTACAGGCCATAACAGCAAATCAGAGGTAAGTACTGTAAGTTTATTGATTAAAAACAAAAAATAGAGGATATTACATAGACTTTGTAAGTCTACTGTGCAGTACGTGTTGTTGTTATGTGTTTTCACGGCAGAACCTCTGAGCATCTTGTGCTGTTATCATGTGTACAAGCTCCACTGCCCCAGGTCATTTCCTGCTACATAGTTTTCTATTATTCTCAGTTACCCTTGAACACAGCCTTTCCCCACTTCCTATTCTTGCACCTAAATCTGATCCTCAGACATACTGTTGAAGCCTAGTGACCTGTAAAATGCAGTTAGCGTATCTTATTTTTTGGTGGCCCCTGGCAAAATTAAAGACATTGTATAGCACAATAACTGAACAGTGGCTGAACAGAGCACTGTGACTAATATGGTAAAAACATTAAAGCACAGTCACAGTCTTCTTTCCTTTTAAATTAACAAAACATCATATCCAATATCCAAGATATATCTAAAATATTTAATAATTACAAGCTCAGTGTCATTTAACCTGTTTTATCATGGCTGACTGTGAATATGCCTAACTTTAAAAATGTAAAAGATGGTGGAAAATGGTTTTGGTGCAGTGCAGATGAGGATGACTTACTTAAGCCAGTAAGCTAATTATGCTCAAAGGGACAGTAAGTTCAAAGGTTTCAAAAGTTTGATTTAACAGATATCTGAATGATGTTTTAATTAGAATATAAACCATAGCAGCATTACTATTACTGTTACTATTATTCCTTTTCATCTCATCTTGTCTCAGCTTTTCGTTAGGACCGACATAAAGTTTTAACCAATACATATTTATCCCAATGTCCATTACAGTGTTTCTCAATCACTGGCCTGTAACTGAACAGTCATTCACAACAGAGTAGAATTTTTCATTCCTTCAAGCAGATTAAATTGTTTTGATACATGTGTGCAAAAGAGTAAACAATTCTCTATGAATCCACAAAAAACACTTGTATATGGCTTACTGATCAAAACTCATTAGTTCATTCTCAGCAAAACTGTCAAACTCTTCACAACTTATAAATATTCTTTTATCAATTCTTTTATCAAGACACAATCACGTCTGGAAGAATATATAGCGCTTGCTCATAGCACAGTCCCTATCATTTTTTATCACAGAGGAAGCTGAATAGCGGCTACATGCTTGTGGAAGAGGACGAAGAGGCGCAAGGATGCGTGGCGTAGGAGAGGAAGAAGAAAAAGGCAGAGTCCCTGATGAAATCAGAGCCACGCTTGTGGACCATTGTTGCGAAACATGGCATTTCCATGGAAGAGGCTGGTCAAAGTGTACTGCTTCATATAAACAGGTCCACAGTGTGTTAACATTTCATTGGGAAAACAGGTAAAAGTACACATTTTTTACTATTAGCGCATTACATTCAATGCAATTGGAATTGCATTCAGTATACCTTATGTAACATTATGTACCTTATGCTCTATTTATGTTACATATTTATGTAAGACTGCACAACAACCTCATGCTGGTGGTACAGCAGCAGTATTCACCCATCAGTAAATAAAGAAACTGCAGTCATTAATGATAACACTATCTTTGCAAATATCAATTCTGTTAGCCTTTCCACTACAGACAGAGTTTTGACAAAAAATCAAATCAGCATGAAACATCTCTACAGGGTGTCATTTGCGAGAAATAGTGAATGAGCTGTGATACCAGTATGTTTAGGTAAACCATTGGTGTACACATGGCATTTTACTGTACTGTATACAGGTAGTTTTACTGTAGCCTACTTCAGTGATGCCTCTATCTTTTGAAGTTGTCGATACCCACAAAAATGGGAAACATTTCTACTTTACAACTAACTATCTGGTTCTACAATCTTCTTTTCCTTTCGGCTGCTCCCTTCAGGAGTCGCTACAGCGAATCATCTGCCTCCATTTAACCCTATCCTCTGTATCCTCCTCACCCACACCAACTATCCTCATGTCCTCCTTCACTACATCCAAGAACCTCCTCTTTGGTCTTCCTCTATAGGCCTCCTTCCTGGCAGCTCTAACCTCAGCATCCTTTTACCAATGTATTCACTGTCCCTCCTCTGAACATGTCCAAACCATCTCAATCTGGCTTCCTTGGTTTTTTTTCCAAAACATCTAACATGAGCTGTCCCTTTGATGTCCTCATTCCTGATCCTATCCATCCTCGTCACTCCCAGAGAGAACCTCAACATCTTCAGCTCTGCCTCCTGTCTTTTTCTCAGTGCCACTGTCTCTGAACCAGACAACATTGCTGGTCTCACCACTGTCTTGTCCACCTTTCCTTTCATTCTTGCTGACACTCTTTTGCCACACATCACACCTGACACTTTCCTCCACCCGTTCCAACCTGCTTGCACAGGTCTCTTCACTTCTTTTCCACACTCTCCGTTGCTCTGGACTGTTGACCCTAGGTACTTAAAATCCTCCAAGCTCAGGTGAGAGGCCTGCCGGAAACTCTGGTGAGGGGCTAGCTGGAGACTCAAGTGAGTGGCTGGCTGGAGACTGAGGTGAAAGGCTTGCCGAAATCTCAGGTGAAAGGCGGGCCGGAGACTGAGGTGAGGTGCCTGCCGAAGACTCAGATGAAGGGCTAGGTGAGGGGCTAGCTGGAGGCTCAGGTGAAAGGCTGGCCGGAGACTGAGGTGAGAGGCTTGCTGAAGACTCAGGTGAAGGGCTGGCTAGCGACTGAGGCAAAGGGCTGGCGGGAAACTGAGGTGAGGGGCTAGCTGTAGGCTCAGGTGAGTGGCTGGCCGGAGACTGAGGTGAGTGGCCGGCCAGAGACTGAGATGAAAGGTTGGCTGGGGACTGAGGTAAAAAGCTAGCCAGAAACTGAGGCGAGGGGCTAGCTGGAAACTCAGGGGAATGGCTGGCCGCAGATTGAGATGAGGTGCTTGCCGGGGATCCAGGTGAAGTGCTAGCCGGAGATTGAGGTGAAGGGCTGGCCAGAAACTCAGATGAGAGGCCTGCCGGAAACTCAGGCAAAGAGCTAGCCAGAAACTCAGGTGAGAGGCCTGCCGGAAACTCAGGCGAAGGGCTGGCTGGAGACTGAGGCGAAAGGCTAGCCAGAAACTCAGGTGAGAGGCCTGCCGGAAACTCAGGCGAAGGGCTGGCTGGAGACTGAGGTGAAAGGCTGGCTGGAAATTCAGGTGAGAGGTCTGCCAGAAACTCAGGTGAGAGGTCTGCCAGAAACTCAGGTGAAGGGCTGGCTGGAGACTGAGGTGGAAGGCTGACCAGAGACTATTGTACCTTTTTTTGGGGGGAATTTTTGGATTTTTTAAGACAGGGACAGTAACATATTAATGAGCATTTAAAAGGAAAAAAGATGTAAATATGTAAGATTATAGCCAAAGGCTAATTTTCATCTTTAGTCCCTGAGGCAAGTTGATGTTACAACATAAAATCAGGACAGTAAAACAAGAATAAAAAAGACACATGAGACACAGACCATAGGACATTTAACAAGTCAAGAGTTAGGGATCATATAGAATTTTAAATATTAAAATAATTTAGCTATAAAGTGCCAAGAGATAAAGTGCAATTAGTGCAATTAAAGTGCAGTGTAAATTATAGATGATGTCCCAACAATTGGCCCGTATACATTTGTACATGATTTACACATAATTATATTCACACTTTTGGTCTCCCATTAGCCATACGTCAACATTGATTGGTAAAGGAAATGAGAGTTGGGAGTTCATGTATTGCATTTGGTATTGTGTTCCAGGTTTGAGATGCACGAAAAGAAAAAACTACTTGACCAAAAGAACTTTTTCTAACTGGTATTACAAAATCATCTCTAGTGCCTGCTTTGGTTGATCTATTTGACTTCTTCTTTACAAACTCCTATAGTGGGGGTGGTGCTAGACCATGAAAAATGTTGTATACCAATACAAAATCATTATATTTTACAGCGTTATCACAATTTAGTAGCTCATGCTTCTTCAGTATCTGACATTGATGATACAATTTGGGTTTTTTGTCTAGTACGTTTAAAGCCTGTTTATAGACTGTTTCAATCAACTTTAGGGTTGTTTTACACGCAATTACCCAACTTGTTGTGCAGTAGAGCATGTGTGACAATCACTGTAGCGAAATATAGCTTGGCTGTCTCATGAGTTAAGTTGTTCCTAATGAATCTAAAATTACGCAAGTTAATGTCATGAGTCCCCTTGGGACTTCCTGTCAGAGGACCTTTATTTTGTATTGACTTCCTGTTTCCCCCCTGTTCTGGTCTCTGGCAGCTTTATGTTAGTAATTTGTGTTTATTAGTTTCACCTAGTCCTATTATGTTCACCTGTGTTCTGTCACCTTTTGTGTTCTCCCTATTTATACCTCCCTCTTTCCTTTGTTCCCTGCCAAAGCATTAGTTAGTTGTTGTGTACTCAGCCCATGAAGTTTCCGAATGGTGCTTTGTTACCGTTTCATCCGGTTTTCTAGTGTTTGTATTTTAGTTTGTTTTTTCCCCTGGAGTTCCCAGAATCATTAAAGCCGTTGGTTGTCAAGCATTTGGGTCCTATCTCCTTTTTACTCCGACACCGTCTCGTGACAGAATGCTTTGGCCACAGACGGACCCAGCAGGACCGGCCGAGAGTTTGTTCCTGGAGCCGTTTTTAAAGGACAGCGTTGCCGCGCTCCGGATGTGCCTGGGTTTCGCCCCCGATTACACGCTGGGACTAATGGTGTGTAGCCAACAGCTGCGGGGACTGCAGCAGACGCCAGCTCTTCTCCTCCCTCCACGCTCTTCTGGAGGAAGGTAGAGAGCGTCAACTCCCCTTCCACGGCGTCAAGAGCAGGTGCCTTGCGGCTCTTCAATCCCCTCCACCGGAGTTTCGGCTCTCCTCTGCCTCGGCCCATCCCGATTCTCCGGTCCTGTTTCGGACAGGGGCGCCACCCGTCCCAGTTCGGTCTCCTTCCCTTCTCAGTCAGAGTTTTTTTTTGTTTCTTCTCCTCCCTTTTCCCCTCAGTCTGCGCTTCCTTCCGTCGGCCCGGTGTCCCAGCCGCCAGAGTCTCAGCTCCCGGCGTCCCAGCTGTCGGAGTCCCAGCCGTGGACACCGGTTCTTCCGCCACCAGCTCCTATTCCTCAGCGGCTGTCCCCAGCGCAGGCACGCGCCCTCTGGCAGGAGCTGAAAGCCAAGCCCCTGGCTCCCTGGGATCTGGCCCCCCGTCTCTGCCGGCGGCACACCCGCGGCTGCCCAGCCCGAGTCCTTCCTCGCTGCTGCCCAGCCCGAGTCCCTCCTCGCTGCTGCCCAGCCCGAGTCCCTCCTCGCTGCTCGACGGGATCGCCGACAGCGATGGCGTCGGAGCAGGGCAGCCGTGTCTCCAGTTCGGCGGTCCGAGCCTAGTCGCCTCTCGCCGCTGGAGCTTCCAGTCACCACCTCGCCGCTGCAGCTGCAACCTGAACCTCCGTGCACCGACGACAGCATCCCCGCGGGGGTTCTGACCAGGATCCCGCAACCTCAGTGCGCCGACGCTCACGTCCCCGCTGAGGCACCTTCCCAGCAGTGTGAACCTCAGTGTGCCGACGCCCATGTCTCCGCTGAGGTTCCATCCCGGATCCCTCCGCCTCAGTGCGCCGACAATGGCGTCCCCGCTGAGGTTCCCCTCTCACCTCTTCCAAGTTCCCTGAGCCCTCAGTGTGCCGACGACACCGTCCCCACTGAGGGCCTTTCCCAGTTTCTGGACCCTCAGTGCGCTGACGCTCATGTCCCCACTGAGGTTCCATCCCGGGTCCCCCAGCCTCAGAGAGCTGACGACAGCGCCCCCGCTGAGGATCCACCAAGAATCCGAGCTCCTCAGTGCGCCGAAGACGACGTCCCCGCTGAGGTTCCACCCCAGTTTCCCGGTCTTCAGCGTGCCGACGCCAGCGTCCTCACTGAAGACCATTCCCAACGAAGACCACTCCCGACGAGTCACCGGCTCCAGCCCAGTCGTCTCCAGCCCAGTCGTCTCCAGCCCAGCCGTCTCCAGCCCAGCCTTCCCAGCCGCCGCAGCGGCCACAGTTGCTGGTCTACCCACAGCTCCAGCCTCCAGCGCCGCAGTCTCCAGCTCTACCACGTCAACGCCTCCAGGGGTGTCACCAGTTCCAGAGCTATCCGAGCCATTGGAATGGCCGGAACCTCCATCTCCACAGCCTCCTGAACCGCCACTGCTACCAGAGCTTCCTGAGCCGCAGCAGCAGCTACCTGAGCTTCCTGAGCCGCAGCAGCCGTTACCTGATCATCCTGAGCCACAGCAGCTACCAGAGCATCCTGAGCCAGAGCCGCAGGAGCATCCCGAGCATCCCGAGCCGCAGCGGCAGCCAGCAGTGTCCCCAGAGCCGCCGCCGCCACAGTGGCAGCCACCACAGTGTCCAGAGCCACCGCCGCGGCAGCCATCAGTGTCCCCAGAGCCGCCGCCGCCACAGCAGCAGCCACCACAGTCTCCAGAGACGCCGCCGCAGCTACTTGAGTTCCCTGAGCCGCAGCGGCAGCCAGCAGAGTTCCCCAACCAGCCACCGCCAATGCGGCAGCCAGCAGAGTTCCCCCGACCGGCCGCCGCCACCAGAATCTCCAGAGTCCCCAGCCAGAGAGGTCGCCCCCCTAAACGACCACTAACCTGTCCCAGAGGCTGCCCTCCCGAGCGGCGCCGGACCTTCGCCTGTCCCAGAGGCCGCCCTCCTGAGCGGCGCCGGACCTTCGCCTGTCCCAGGACCCGCCCTCCCGAGCGGCGCCGGACCTTCGCCTGTCTCAGAGGCCGTCCTCCCGAACAGCCCCGGACCTTCGCCAGTCTCTGAAGCCGTCCACCCGGACGGCCTTGATCTTTGTTCGTCCCGGAGCCACACGGAACTCTGCTCTGCCAGAGCCCAGTTGATGTCAGTGAGTTTTTATGACAACCATCCCATCCGGTCAATCCTTAGTTCTACCGTCTCATTCGGTTCCCTAAGTTTTGTATTTTCATTCTGCCCTGGAGATCCCAGAAGGGAATAAAGCTTTGTTTTCGTTCTGCATTTGGGTCCTACCGCCTTTCCTTCGCTCCCGCACCCACACACACCTGAGTTTGTGACAGTTAAATTTCATTCTGCATCAAGAATGATTCCCAAGTATTTGAATTCCTGTACTAACTCAGTTTTTTGCCTCATACAAAAATGCTGAAGTCACTGTCAGTATTTCCCTTTTTTGAAAAGTACATACACAGTCTTTGATACATTAAGGTCCAATTAAGAACTCTCGAGCCAACTATACACATGACTCATGGCATCTGTCACTTCTTGTGCAGCTTGCTTTTTATCTCGTGCATGAACATATAGAACTGCATCATTGGCATACATTTGACAGGTTATATTTGATGTACAAGAAGCTTGGTAGGTCATTTATGAATAAACTGTAAAGTAGCGGTCCCAGAACCGACCCTTGTGGTACCCCAAGACTGTTATCATGTGTCACTGATTTTATATTCTGTACCATGACATATTGTATCCTTGATGAAATGTAAGATTCACCCCATTTGAGTGCATTTAAGACAGGTTAAAGTAAGACAGATTTAGTCAAGAGTATCTGATGATTAACAGTATCAAAGGCTTTTCTGAGGTCAATAAAAACAGCACCAATTACTCCACCGGTATCCAACTTTGATTTTTTGTTTTCTAGTAAGAAGCAGAGAGTGGAGTAATGTTTGGTGTGAACTGGTGTGCCCAAGTGAGTTATCTTGTTTTTCTCCCACATTCCAAACACATTTAGTTTGGGATTAGGCTATTTGGTGACTCTAAATTACTCACAGGTGTGTGAATAGTTGTCTGTCTCTTTGTGTTAGTGTATGATAATCAGTGGGCAACACTAACAGTACGTTAGAGGATAGCCAATATATTCACGAAAATTATTAGGGCTCAACCTCTGGGAAAACTTCATTTTAATCATATTGTTGCAGAAAATACTGCATTTTAGACAGCTGGACTGACCCTCTCAATTAAGTCAATCTGCAATCCAGCGAGAAACTATTGCTGTCAAATGTAGAGAATGAAGAGCAGTTAAATTTTTGCCACTGAAGTGTAATGTAGCTGAAGTAGACATGTAAGAAATGTAGAAAGCCAAAGACAAATAGACAGATGAGAACTGCTTCTTTTGCAGTCCAAAAAATGATAATACAGTATATTTCCCTCTGGTGTGTTCATGGTGCTTTCTCAGAAAACCACAGTTAAATACACAGACATGACTTCTCACAGACAGCAACAGCTGGAAGACTTACCACTAGAGCAGTTGGAACCACCCCAGCCTGGCTCACACTGACATGTGTTGGGGGCCATACAATGGCCATGAACACAACTCTCTTCACAGTAAGCTGGACATGGTTGAAAAAGACAAAGCAGAAATCAGTACAGTCACAGCAACTTTTCAAAAAATATCTGCATCAGAAGTAGTCATTTCAGGGTATACTTTCCCTTTACTAAAAGCTGCAGATTTCATAAACGGCATATGAATTTGTCTCTGACTGAATATAAAAGTTGACAAAGGCTGTATTTGAAAACTGTATTTGACTACATTTAAAACATGGCTGGCTTGAGACATTCATATCTGAAAACTGACTTTGACTTGTCTGAAGACAAACATTTTGAACTTTTATTACAAACTATTTCCACCATTATAACAGCAGCCTGTGTGTCAACAAAATGCTTTCTTTTACTGTCACTGATGAACAACAGTTGTTCTTTTTCCCACTGGCCAATGTGGCTTCACACCTGTCACTGCCTGCTGGTTACTGAGACAGGGGTGGGGGTACACAGTGGCTCCATTAGCAAGTAAGACCACTGTAATGACAACACATGTAAAAGGCACATGTTCTGGTTTTCTAACATCACCTAGTGTGTGTGCACGCGTGTGTGTGCATGTGTGTGTGTGTGTGTATGTGTGTGTGTGAAGCTACTCACGAACACATAGCTCTCCATTATCATAGAAGCCTGGGCAGCACTGGGACTTTCTTCTGTACATGGTTTTCTCTCCTCTACGATATGCTGTACGATAGCTCACCCTGCACACAGGCAGGAATAGAGGTCACATATAGGGTCAGACAGATTTTATTGTGTAACATAAAATATGCAGTGAAATATCGAGTGAAAAAAAAGCAGATTTCTTTTAACACAGCCCTGATGTAGGGTATGTCACACCAGTCTGTGTTAAAATTGTGTTATCAGCACAATGTGTTTGTCTATTGTTGTAATTTAGATGAAGATCATATCACATTTTATCTTAAATTATTCCAGAAAACTAGTTAATTCCAAGAGTTTCACATATTTTTTCTTGCCACTGTATTTCTGTTGTACAGTCTTGGTCAAAATAGACTCTTCTCTCTCTATGACACAATTCCTTCTCTTTCAAACAAAGAATTGTGCCTTGATTGTGTATTAAAAAGGTTTGTCGCTATAGACCTCAGCAGCCCAGTGCTTTGTTGCAATATTGGATTTGCAGTTTGGTGTTGTTCAGTATAGTCAGTCTGCACTTAAGAAATTTGTCCATAAATTCCGATGTGTTGTTATGTTCTACTGTACACTCTCAGGAGTCACATAGGCACGAATGTTATTAAACCAAGATCTTGACTCCATAGCTGTGATTTTTGCTTGTATATTTTCCTGTCTGGTTCATTGATCCTGAAATATTTACATAAAAGCATTTAAAGTCAATCCGTCACCTCAGTTTTGTCTTTCCATTAACTGACAGACTAAAGGATGACAACAGCCTGAATCTTGTATTACACTGTACACTTAGTTGCCGCTTTAAAATTTCACACAATAGCTCAGTTACAACAACTGAATTTTTCAATAAAAATGCTTCATTTTGATTGACACTTTCAGAAAGGAGTTTATTTATGTTTATCAGTGATATTGTAATTACAGGTGGTATTCTTCTTTCTATTAATTAATACACTTTCCCCTTAAAGTTTGTAAATTTAACCTGTTGAAAAATAAAATGTAATCCGTTCCACCATTCTAAATTACAAGCACAGTAAGATAGG
Organism: Mastacembelus armatus; assembly: GCF_900324485.2. NCBI lineage: Eukaryota > Metazoa > Chordata > Actinopteri > Synbranchiformes > Mastacembelidae > Mastacembelus > Mastacembelus armatus. Next base: position 3,371,278 of record NC_046644.1, on the reverse strand, counting down.
GAAAGCATGCTGGTAAAGTTTATCTGCTAGAACATGTAAAAATAATGGTGAAGCCCTTGAATATACTACTACCATCTCCAGACAAAAAACATAAATATTCTTGTCTGCGTCAGGTCTCACCTGTGTCTGGTACACTTGAACCAGTTGAGGATGTCGGTGCAGCTGGTGTAATAAATCTGATCAAAAGGGTGGGCGTACGACTCCTGCACTGTCACTGAGTAACTGAAACCACAGGAAGTAAGAGAACATTAGAGATCACACATGAGAAGCAGAATCAGTCTGTGAGATGTGTGCATATGCACTACATCCTACTGCCCATGTTTATTCAACAGGGCTCCTAACTGACACACATCTCTGCTTTGCCTTCGCTAACCACTGTCTATCTGAATCACAGCGTCATTGACTCTGTGGGGCTGTTTTGACACTTAAAGTGAATAGAGGAACCTTGTACTCTTAGAGGAACAGCGCGCCAGAACAGAGAGGAGAAAAAAAAAAAAGTCAACTTAGGGAAGAGAATAATTGGGAAAAGCAAAAAAAAAAAGCAGGACAGGCACAAAGCAAGTGAAGATGAGTCTGTGAATTTAACTGCTCCTAATGTAAACTTCATGAAAACTAATTATAGGAATGAAGCTACAACTCCTTTACACATTTGGGTAAATTAATTTGGGTTTCCCTCAGAGAGTTCTTAAAGCACCAGACAGTTAACAGTGTTGCAAGGAATGATCAAAGGAAATTAATGGCAAAAGGAAACTGTCAAAAAATGAATTTGCAGGAATGGGAAAACATTTGAAAGCGCTGGCTTTGTGGAAAGGTGAAGTGATATGTAGGAAAAGAAGAGAGGGAAACATGGTATGTAGGGAAAATGATCAAAGAACAGACAAAACTCCTCTAAACTGTTTTTCTCTTTGTCCTCCAGTGCCTAGAGCGTCGCAGAGTGGACCACAACCTTGCCCCTCCAACAGCAGCAGCAGCCCCTCCAGCATCACCGCCAACATACCAGGCTAACTCTATTATGTCATCACATACATAATTTCTGACATTGGAGCAACTGGACATCAACCAGATGGATAGTGCAACAGACATCTGTTTCTGGGGTCAGAAATGTTCCGTGTTTCCCCCATTCCCCTGTTTCCAGCCATACCAGAGGCCATACTGCTAACCTGAAGGACTGAAGGACCTTTTTATATTGATGATATACATATTAATGCCTGGCAGGTTTCCAGAGGTGAACAGTAACAAAGTACTTGAGTACTGTACTTAATTACAGTTTTTTGAGAATTTGTACTTTACTTGAGTAGTATTTCAAGGGGGAACATTACTTTTACATCAAGTTTCTTGTTTGCGTGTGGTTTGTCTCACTTACACACCCTAAAGATACACACTCCGGTACAGTGGTCCCGGATGCACCTGCGGTATGCACCTTTGAATGCTGTTTGCAACCAACCAAGAAGAAGAAAAAGAAGGTTCGTCACACTGGTGCTGCCGTACCGGTTACATTGTGTTTAAATAAGGCAGTTTGTGCTGTGTGTGGCAGAAATGATTTAGTCCTGGTTCAGTCTTGGTTTAGTCCTGGTCTAGTCCTGGTTCAGTCTTGGTTTAGTCCTAGTATAGTCCTGGTTTAGTGGTTGTGTTAGATTACACTGAAACTGTACCACCTCTCTGTTTAAATCCTAGTGACTTCTAATTTACACTAAAGAAAGTTTCCTCTGCTTCTCATTTACTGATTCTATACAAACACATCTCTAGTTATTCTAATCTAAACTACACTTGTACAAATACTGTAAATAATAACTACAGTGTGAGAAAGATTCTTGACTGCACTTATTTGAAAATATATTATGAAAAAAATTCAATTTTTTTAAAGATTCAGTACTTTGAATACTTAAGTACTTTTGAAAGCACATAATATTTTACTTGTATTGGAGTAATATTTGACAGAGGATCTATACTTTGACTCAAGTAATGAAGCTGAGTATTAACAGCCCTGTATTTAGAGTTAGTGGAAGCAGAGGATTTATTTCCAGAACCTATGGTCCTGTTGTGTGTTTTAAGTACAATCAGAGAGGACACTGGGCTGGGGACTGTGAAAAAATGTTGAGAACTACACAGAGATTAATGCTGACTGAGGAAACTGAGTGGGGCCAGACAGACTGGTTGCTACACTGACTCACTGTCACCTGGAGTTACAGGTACCACACATGCATCACTCACACAGGTACAATGCTCTGAATTAGAGATTACACAACCTGGCAGTGTACAACAGCTTACACTGCAGGCACACTAATGACCACACACTCACATACACTGATTGTAAGACACAAGATGCACACACATTGATAACAAGAGCTATTTCATACTGTATATTGGGGTAAAAAGGCATCTCTGTTGGCACATATGTTAAATATAGTGCAGATGCTTGTCAGAAAAAGCCTCAGTACGATTTGACAGTTCATGGCAAATAAATGTATTTGTTTTCAGATTCGGGTGCTACACACAGTTGTTAAAACTGGGGAATCTTTAATTCCTCCAAACGTTATTGGCAATTATGTCAACCCTGTCAGGGCATATGGGAAAATTGAACAAGAACACTTTACTATTGCATTAAAGGTATTAAGGAACCAGGAAAATGCTTTAAACATGCATTCCTGTTGTCTAATTGTTGCCCAATAAATTTATTGGGGTATGAGCCAACGTGCTTAGGTAGTGGCCTAAATTTCAACATCTGAATGTATAAAAAAAATTAACAAATATATTAAGAAATTGTAAAACAGATTATTGTAGAAATTTACTTTCCCTTTACTTTACTTTTAAATTTACTTCAAAGAAAAAAAAAAAAAAAAAAAATGAAAAGTCTTAAATGGCCAGTATTTGCTCTAAAATGGGAATAAGTAATAGTAATAATGCTAAAAAAAGCTTTAAGAATTGTTCATAATGTTGGGTTTAAAGAACATACTAACACACTGTTTATGAAATCTCAAGCTATGAAAATAGAAGACTTAGTCAATTTTAAAACTTATAGAAATATATAAAGCAAGTTGCAATCTTCTTCCAATCTTCTTCCAAAAAGCATCCCAAAAAATGTTTTGTAGTAGAGAGGGAAGATGAGGGAAGATATGATCTAGAATTTAATCTGAAAAAGCAGTGTGTTCATGCTACTCTCAAAAGCATGTGCATCACTTGATGTGGGGTAAATCTGTGGAATAAGTTGGATGACGAGTTAAAGGGTAACACAAAATTAGAGCACTTTAAAAAGATATATAAACACATTATTTTCAGGAAATATGCCAATAAAGAACAAAGAATGTAATGTACAACTTCCACTTACTGTTTATTTCATGTTTAATTGTTGCATGCATGCACACGTTGTGTATGCATGGGTGGATACCTACATGTTCTCAAAAAATGTGCCGATCTGAATGGCAGCAAGTCAGAGTAGCTTCTGTGTTTTTTTGAAGTTTTTTTTGTAGTTTTTTTGTATGTTTTTTCCTTAGAATGTGTACTGGTTGAAGTAGAGTAGTGTACACTAGAGAGGGACTGTTGGCCCTGTTGAAGATTGGACATTGAGAAAAACACTCAATCCTGACTATGCTGAGGAGACAGTTTTGTGGATGTAGAACCGGGGCTAATCTAAAGGCTAAAGAGGAACAACAGAAGGTGGAGATACAAAAGCCCTTTCTGCCTTCTGTGCTCATGGGAAATGTTAACTCACTGCATAATAAGTATGATGAGCTGGAGCTGTAGGTACACAGTACTCCCAGTTAGTACAGTAAAGTGCTATCCTAACAATAAACCATGGATCACCAGTGACATTAAAGACCTCCTGAACCAGAAAAATAGGGCTTTCCAGGACAGGGATAAGGAGAAGCTGAGGAGTATACAACGGGAGCTCAAAAAGACACTTAGGCGAGCTAAGGTGGAGTACAAGAAAAAGTTGGAAAAACAGCTGGAGAACAATAATACCAGGGGGGTGTGGAGAGGGGTAAGGACCATCACTGGCTACAAACTGAAAAACTCTCAGTCTTTGGATGGTGATGTGGATAGAGCCAATACCATGAACCAGTATTACATCAGGTTTGACAATGTGACTACTTCCACCTACATCTCTACAGCTACTCCCTCCACCACCACCCCAGCGATTGCTCCCTCCACCTCCTTCCCCATATGCTGTTTTGTCCCACATCATGCTGAATGGTCAATGCTCAAATTGAATGTGAAGCATTGAGTATTTTGTTTGGAGTGCGCATGTTTTACCAGTATATTTTCAGATGGACGTTTACGTGGTTGACCGATCATTGTCTACTACTTTTCCCTCTCTTCCTGCTAGTAGGATGCAAAGATGGGCTTTGTTATAATCTGTTCACACCTACTTCATCAAGTACCGCAAACAGAATTGCATGGTAATGCGGATGGACTCATTCAACCAGTAAAAGAGGCAAAAGTGGCCAAAATTTTTTACTTCAGTCAAGTGGAAAGGGCTCCAGTGACAGCTGCGCAAGTGCGCAAGGGCACATGAAATGACGATGTCTTGTCCAAGGTCATGGATTTTGTCATGACAGGGAAAGGTGAGAATGATGACCTAGACCTCAAAACACATATCTCTCGACGCCATGAACTGTCGGTGCAGTCAGGCTGTTTGTTGTGGGGAAGGAGAGTGATTATTCCACCAGCACTGCGTAAATCAGTGCTGAAACAGCTGCATGCAGGATACTGTGGAATGGTCTGCATGAAAGATGTTGCCAGGAGTTACTTCTGGTGGCCAGGAGTGGACGGCCAAATTGAGGAAAAGGCAGAGCATACGCAATGTACCACAACTGGCTCCACTGCACCCGTGGGAATATCCTGAGAAACATTCATTGATGCTGATTTTGCAGACCCAGTCAAGGACAAAATGCTGTTGGTTGTCATTGATGCACACAGTAAGTGGCCTGAAGTGGCTATCATGAAATCTACCTCAGCTGACAAGACAATTGAGAAGTTGGGATCGCACGAGATGGCCACATTTCTACTAGCAAATGGGGTACAACACATCAAGTCATCGCCCTACCATCCTGCAACAGACAGCAAGCAACCCCGTGGGGTCCCACTGCTTAGAGTCAGGGTAGGGGAGTGGTAAGACCCCAGCCTGACAGTTAAGAAATCTGAGATCCAGATACAAATGTTTTTGGTGAAACCCAGATCAAGCAGTTTGTCCACCAGTCTTCTGGGAATGATCATGTTAAAAGCAGAGCTAAAGTCTACAAACAGGATCCTTGCATATCAGCTGGCGTGTTCAAGGTGAGATAGTACAGAGTGAAGACCAGTGTTGATGGCGTCCTCTGTTGACCTGTTGGCTATATATGCAAACTGGTCTTGATCAAGATGGGATGGGAGTGAAGCTTTAATGTGTGTCAGGACCAACCTCTCAAAGCATAGATGAAGTAAGTGCTATTGGTCTGTAGTCGTTTAAACTTGTAATGTGTGTTTTCATGGGGATGGAAAGAACAGTGGTGGATTTGAAGCATTGGGGACAGTGTATGTGGGCAGAAAGAGAGGTTGAAAATGTTAGTAAATACCTCTGCTAGCTGGTCTACATGTTCACGAATCACCTTTCCAGAGACACCATCAGGGCCAGCTGCCTTTCTAGGGTTGAATCTGTAGAAAACTCTCCTGATGTCCTCAGCATCCACAGAGTGCAGGATTGCCCGTGGTGGATAGGGGAGTATAAACAGAGTCAATCCTAGCCACTACAAAGTGGATGTGGATGTGTACAGTGGGCAACTGACTATCATTTCGTCATCTACTGTTAAATGATAGAATGGATATGTCTGAAATTGTGGATATAAACAATTAAAATTGGCATCCCATTTAAGGATACATGACAGCTCAGGATGATTTGTGATGATGTGATTATGATTATTTATTTTGAATGTTTTCTATATTTTATTTTATGATAATTATTGATGATTTGAAGTACATGTTTTTGGATGTTTTTGTTAAAAAGAAATTGCTGTTTGTTGATAGTCAATTTAGTTCTCTTGTAATTTCATGAAGGCCAAAACTACATCCATTTAATTCATTTATTTAGTTGCATTTAAATTTGGCTTCCGCCACAACAGCCAGTTTTCAGGTAATTACACTGAGGGCTGGTTTAATTTAAGCTTCAAACCTTGACAGTATTTTATTTACTTCAACAAATCCAAAGTTGGTTGTGGTGGATAATTTTCAATATCTATTTTTTTTAACTCTTAACTTTTTTTTACATCTAAGAAGATTCTGATTTCTTCAAATGCCACAGAGCAGATAGTTGTAATTTAATAAGCAATTTTATAGCTTTAAGTGTCAAAACTTCATTGTATGGGTTTACACATTCATTACAATTTCCTGTAAGTTTCTAAAAATAACTAATTGCCTTTTACTACTTACTTGGTGCACAACCTTAACGATATGTCTACAGGCAAGCCTACATGTCAGAGAACAGAGAGACTGTAGTTCCCAGTAATTCATGGAATATTAATGAATATTTAGATTTTTTTTCCTTTCTTTTGTACAGTGTACAACTACCGCTACAAGAAAGGCAGTGAGTGTGGCTGAGTGTGTATGCAGCTGTTCTCTCAGATTAGTCAGTGAAAAGCAATAAGGCTGGGAAATCTGTCGGCATCTTTCTTCTTTCAAATTTCACTGGATTTCCAAGTTTCCATTATTTCAGATATCAGCCAGCAGCTCATTGTTTATTAAATAGCTTTGTTGTTGTTGTGTTAGTGTAGTCATTTTATTTCTGAAACCAGTGCATCAGTGAAATAAGATTCAGCAGATCTAGTTGTAACAGAGTAATTGATTAACATATTTAAAGACTTATCCAAGCAAGTGATCATGATGGGAGATCATGTCATGCTCAATAAAATTTAAAAAGTCTTTGATAGTTATAATATTAAAAGATTCAAAAAGCTAAAAAAAGCTGCAAACCCTAACTCAATGTTCACCGATCTCCTTCTGCGTCTTGTTGGTTTACATGTTAAATGGCCATAATGAGCACAACTGTGAGTTTACAGATAAAACACAAACCATTTAGATTATAGCATCACCAGTTCTGTTGGTCTGTCTTGCTGTCCAATGCCATGATAATTATGAACAGTTCTCATTGATGGATGCATTAACATGCTGGAAGATGATCTGAATTTTACTTTTTTCACACACGTTTGTGCACCAGCCTATCATTCTCAAAGAGTTAATATAAAAAATACAGAAATATGTTATATATTTCCCTGCAGGAGCTGTTGAACACAAGCTTATGCAATTGTCCTTAGTGTATTTTTGCATCTTTGTGTGTCATGAAGTTGGGTGTGTGAGGGATGAAGGATGAAGACGCAGGACCCAATTGCAGGACAACAGTTTTAATTATCTTTATCTTTTTAATTACTCTGCCACTCAGTGTAAAACACAAAGTACTGAAAGATAATTCACAAACAATCACTAACCTAAGTGACCTGGGCAGGGCTTCACAAGCCACTGACATCAATGCTCCAACCAGAAACAAAGGAACTGGGGAGGTATGTATGCATTTGAAACCAAGGCTAATGAAACACAGGTGTCTTACTAACAACATAAAGCTACCTCTGACTAACATAGAGGACCATCTGCAACTCAAAACCCAAAATAAATGTCCAAACAGGAAATCAAAAACTCACTCCATGACATTGTGTGGTAATTTCCTGGCACCAAGCAAACATGTTTGCATGAATGTGAGAGAAGATGCTCTCAAAGATTTCTCCAAATCAAAAACATCTGCTTTTTTATCTAATACAGGTATACTATTCATGAGTGTAATCCTAAGACCTGGAGTTCAGCAATTCTATTACCACTGGTCTATGTGATGACTCAGCTGCTCACTACAGTGACTTATTAAACACTGGTATCATATCACCCTGACTGGTGACCTGTCCAGGGTGTACCCCTGCCTTTCACACAAACAGAGCTTGGATAGGCTCCAGCAGATCCCTGTGACCCTGATTAAGAATAAGCAGGTATAGATAATGGATGGATGGATGGATGGATGGATGGATGGATGGATGGATGGTATCATATCACAAATCTCATGAGGATCCAGTGGGATCCTATCCTACAGATATACAGACAAATGACAAATTAAGGGTAAAACCCACATAAAGTATCTTAGTGAGATGTTGGGCCACCTTGTATACCTTGACATCAATTCTACAAGTTTCAGTTTCCACAAGTGATATTTTGGTCATGGTGGAGAGCACTTTCTAACAGTTTGGCAAAAATCTCCCATACATGTTCATAGCAGTGCTTCCCCTACCATTCTGTCCCACCAACACAGCCTCTTACCCCCTTCCAAAATTTTTCACACACAGCTGCTGTTGGTTTAATTGCAACTGAACACACGGGTATTAGATTGATTGATCCTTGCACCTTTCTGCTGCAGAATGGCAACTGAAATCAAGGGGGAATAGGAGAAAGCCTTGTGACAAAGGCCCTTGAGGTTGAACACTTCAAAAAATGATCACAACTTTAAGACTGACCTTTCCCAGTGGCTGCATACATTGGGATCCTCCAGGTTAAGGGAGTAAGTAATGCAAGGGAGGGAACAGAAGAATACAGCCAATACAACTGTCCTGTGGCAGTCCAATGACATAGCCATCTCAGTCAGAGCTGCACCTTTAGACAGAAAAGGATGAGGACAAGACATGTTAATGGAAGAAGCTTAAACAAATGTATAGTAAATGAATTCACCAATGACAAATATATTTAAAAATGTGTATTTGTGTTCAAATTTGACTTTTTTTTTTGACTTAAAAAATGTATTCAATTTATATGCATTAAAATAAATTTTGTAACAAAATAGAGAGTTTTAGAACAAAACATGCTCATGATACCAATAAGCTACTGAATTATGTGGGGAAAAACAATTTAAAATAAAATAAATACTAAAATAAAACTAAAACTGGCATTTGCATATATGACTTTTCTATCAAATAGAAATATATATTGCATCATTTTATGTATATTTCCTATATAGTTGGAAACTTAAATAAAGTTCTGTTGGTTTGTCTGTACATCATACTGACAGAGACAGACCTGCCCCTGCACCTTGCAGTACTGAAAAGTAACAGGGACCGCATCCTTACCAGATTTTGCTATATTTTTATTTTATACCACTTCAAAATTTCCTATTTCACTTAGTGAATTCTGCCTAAGTAAATTGCGCGCTAGATGTTGCCTTACATCATTGTGTGTTATGCTGCCTCCCCAGCACACTGCAGCATAAAACAATACACTGTTGGGTTTTTGTTTGTATTTAGCAGTTTTCACACCATTAATGGCACAGTCGAAAAGAAAATGAACTCTTGTCTATTTATTTATAACAATGTCACAAAATATATATGAAAAATATAAGCAAAAGATATATATTTATAAGCTATAAGTCCATCAAATTATGAATAGTACAAAACAAAACTCTCAAGGATGTACTCCCACAGCGAGTGTATAACTAAAATGTTACCTTCCCTGTAACCAGCCAAAGAAAATACTGCCAACATGAGCAAACTTGGCTCCTTAAATACCGTTTAGCCACTCCCCTGGGCATACCATAATTAATGGCAGATACCATTTTCCCACATTCTCTAAATAAAGCCATTCATATAATCAATTTAACAACTGAATATTCAATAGAGATAATACAGAAAAAAATCTGGTGACCAACCATATCTTTTGTACACCCCAAAACACCAAAATATACAAAATAACCAGGTCAACCTGTCACCTGACCATCTGGAGAACGTGCAACACCTCTATATATGGCATGATCAGGAAGTGCCCTGGCTTGGCCTGTCACACAAAGAATGGCGCAAGTGATTACAGCTTGTCTCTGAGTATAATTGGTTGGATGGTATTGAAAGCACTAAAAAAAAATCAAACATAATCCTCATGAGACAAAACACTGAAGCATGTAGAGGACAGCATTATCCACACCAAGTTTTCTGTAAGAATCCTGGACTCTATAAAAGTCTCAGACAATGAATCATCCTGTCTGGGTCATTCACAATATGGCATATGACAGCCACCGGCCTGAGGTCATTTAGTTCAGCCAGACACTTTACTTTAGGTACTGGAACAATATGTTTTCCACAGACCAGGACCCTTCCCAACTGTAGACTCAGGTTTAAGATCCTCTGTAGAGGTTCACACAATTGGCCAGCACACCCCTTAAGCAGCTTCAGACATACACCATATGAGCTACAAAATGCTCTCTGTGCCCTTAGCTCATCACTTTTGTTAAGAAGAGTGTTATTTCCCATATTCCCATATTCCCGTGATGATGGATGGTAGGAAAGCCTTGTGCAGTATCTCCATCTCCCAACCTTTGGTTTAGCACCAGCCAGGCATCCATGGAGAGCCCTCTTCAGCTCAGCTGGAATAGGGTGAGAATACTCCAGATCTGCTCCCTTGAAGTAAGATGAGGTCACCTCTTGTGTATATGTTTCTCCCCACAGTAATATCCATAAGTAATTAAGTAAAATAATACCAAAGCATGTCAAAGCATTAGCCATAGAATAAGATGTTTTGATAGTTGAGCAGACACTGTGAAGGAAATTGTAGTCAAATGAAATTATCCCAACACAATGAAAAGGGCCATTGTTCAGCTGAAGCTAGCACATGGTTTAGGCCGAGCTGAAAGCATAAACTTAGATACTAGCATAAAGATACCCACTTGATATGTCTAAATCAGACTGCTAGCCTAGATTTGGCTAAACTTCTGAATGACTTTTTTCATAAAACAAGGAATGAATTTTGTCATAGCTGGTCAGTCACTATGGACAACAGGAGTGACCAGCAGCTCTTTGGGTGTACTGTCCACGACATGTAAGTAATGTGATATGCTAGCCTAAGCAAAAGCCTACTTTTTAAGTTTGCCTTGTCTTCTTACTTAATGGTACAGAAACACCTGCTGACCTGCTACACCATAAAATATGGGCATTGTTTTACTCCAGCTGCTTGATATACCTGAATAGGTTGAGCCCTGTGTCTCGTGGTTAGTGTGCTTTCAACAGTTAATAGAGGAAATCTGCAAGATATCTCCATTGGCTGTATGGCTGCTGACAGCGTGCAGGTCATTCATAGGCCAAGAGGGGCAGTCATCTCTGGTTTCACTGAGCTAAGTGAGAGCACAGCTGCAGCCACCAGCACAGAAACCCTCCCCACCTCAAAACAACTGCACTGCTGCACAAACAAGGGCCATGTTGTGTGTGTGAAAGAGCTCCAGACAAACAGCCATTAATGGAGTGGATTAGGCTTGGTTGCACAACTTTGACACACTGTCCTTGGCAGCACAGTATTGATGCCTCTCTGTTCACTTACAAAACAGACACAGGAACCAAGACCTACTTGAGGTCCCCCCCAGGCGAAGATAAAGCACTAAACATTTAAGTGATGTACCGATATTTATTTGTAAAGGACTTCCAAGCCTCAACTGTACTTTGCCCGCGCCCCAAATGCACACTGGATAATTGTAATAATGGCAAGCACACTTGACATTGAGTGTGATGATGTCAGGTGCAAACACTGCAAAACCAAAACCTTTCTTCAAAACTAAACTGCTTTAAACAGAGATGCTTTTGAACTGTATTAGCATGCACAGCATCAACCTGCTTATTATGCAAAATACTGTACACTGAGCCAAAGATACTAAAGTTTCAGTAAAAAACAATACATCCTAATGCCCAGTAGAGTTTTCAGAATCAGAATCACAATTACTTCACTGGTCTACTATTTGAATAACACCAGATCAAATGAAAACTTTTATTCATGCAAAGTCAGCACACTCTAAACAATGACCTGGGATCTTTCTGGAATTTCTTTATACTTTAGATTTCAGTGCAATTTGCATCTTATTGCTTTGTTTATGTTGAGGAGTTCTTCAAGAAATAGGTAGGCGCAAACTCTGCCATCAAAGCTCACTGACTGTGAGGGGTCCTAATAAAATAAAAACAGCTGAAGATAAAAAAAAATGTAGATCTACAGCTAACTCTAAAACCTGAGAAAGTACAGCTTGGTCTAACAGTATACAACTCTGACAAGCTAAACCTATGTTGTAAAGATGTGCTGAAATTACCAACATACTGAGGATATGAACAAAACATTGAAAATAGCATTTGTATAGAATGAAAAACTGCCTCCCTGGCTGGAAGATATCTCTTTATTTTATTCTTGTTGTCAAGAACATAGAACATGGCCACCCAAACTGAGTTGAGTTTTGCTGGTGGTCTCTTTTGTTAAAGGGAGGTTTTGGTTTCCATTGTCACCAAGTGCTTGCTCATAAGGTTCTATGAGATAATTGAGATGATTTTTTTATTGTGAATTGGCACTATACAAATAAACTGAAGTGAACTGAATTATGTCTGTGTGTACTGCATGTGTGTGTTTGTGTGTAAAAGACAGAAAATGGTTTGTCCTGTCTGGTTGTCCATGCTGATTTCAAGGTTTCATTTCAGACAGTTGTGTGTCTCCTGTGAGCTGACGCTTCCTCACTAAACTGGGAACACCAAGTAGTCAGCTTTACCAGGGAGCAGTTCCATTCCAACAGGAGAATTTGTGGCCAGTCTACCCCAGATCACAGTTATGCATAATTTTCAATTAATTGTTTTCGATTATTTGACACCCCACATCTCTGATGATGACTGGGCTACTGAAATAGCAGCAGGTGATAGAAAGCAAGTAAAGATCATTCATACCAAGTAATGAGCTTCTCAATTCATTTGCCTTCTTCATTTGCCCATGTAACTGTTATATCATCTGCAAAGACTTCTGATTTTGCTTAACATACTTCAGACCTATCATGGCGTTCATCTTTGTCATTTGCAGATCACAGGTGCAGAGCTGGTACAAACAAGTTGGCAGAGATTGCGTAACCTGGCAAAACCTGACTTCTTCTAACCTTCATCACTCGGTTGTGTAGTTGCAGAGAACCTTATTACCTATTTAAATGTATTTAATGAGTAACTAGATTATTCAAGTATGTAAGGTAAAACCAAACAACTCTGGTGAGTTGAGAACCATTGTTTTGGTTTGTAAGGTAGTTCTTTAATGTAAAGGTCATAGCATAGTAAGGGATGAAACTATATTTTTTGGTGGGGTAGAGTCAAAGCACCGGCAAGTCTCTCCTCTGCTCTCTTACTTCTCTTATGATCTAGGTGAGTCTACATACCGGTAGCTTCAGGCATTCTGACATTCTGGTATCCAACTCTTTTAGCACTGCAGTGTCAGTGTCAATACAATTATCTTCCAGCATCCTGTCATCCATTCCACTTTGTGGTGCAAGACAGGAAAAGGTGCTATGTTTCCTCCTTCAGAATAAAACATCCTTTGGTACATTAGCTGAACATTGTATGCCAAAACCACCAGATACAAGGACAGTTTCTTTCTCCATACCATCACTCAGATGAACAGAATCCATGCTGTCTGGACAATGGAATACGGGGAGCAACCCTTAAATTAGTGCAATAACTGTGAAATCACAAACTAAATATTGTAAATATACACAATCACCTGGAAGCTGTTCTGCACTCTGATTGTCACTACTATTTCTCCTACTTACAGTTAAATTATTATTTTTTTCAATTATGTATATGTTGTGACAAGCACATGGAAAGCCACTGTACGGAAGCCAAATTCCTTGTGTCCAACATACTTGGCAATAAATCTGATTCTGATTCAACTCTTCCGACTATTTGACATGTGTCCCTTACTCCATATGATTAAAGCAACATCATTAATCTGGGCCATTTAGAAATGGCGGTATGTGTGGAGAAAACCAGGCACTGCTCATCACCTGTCCAATACAATCCCTACAGTGGAACATGGTGGTGGGAGCATCATGTTGTGGGGGTGTTTTTCAGCTGCAGGGACAGGACGACTGGTTGCAATTGAAGGAAAGATGAATGCGGCCAAGTACAGAGATATCCTGGAAGAAAACCTCTGCTCAAGACCTCAGACTGGGCCGAAGGTTCATCTTTCAACAGGACAATGACCCTAAGCACACAGCTAAAATAACAAAGGAGTGGCTTCAGAACAACTCTGTGACCGTTCTTGACTGGCCCAGCCAGAGCCCTGACCTAAACCCAATTGAGCATCTCTGGAGAGACCTGAAAATGGCTGTCCACCAACGTTCACCATCCAACCTGACAGAACTGGAGAGGATCTGCAAGGAAGAATGGCAGAGGATCCCCAAATCCAGGTGTGAAAAACTTGTTGCATCATTCCCAAGAAGACTCATGGCTGTACTAGCTCAAAAGGGTGCTTCTACTCAATACTGAGCACAGGGTCTGAATACTTATGACCATGTGATATTTCAGTTTTTCTTTTTTAATAAATTTGCAAAAATTTCTACATTTCTGTTTTTTTCTGTCAAGATGGGGTGCTGAGTGTACATTAATGAGAAATAAAATGAACTTTTTTGATTTTGGCAAATGGCTGCAATGACACAAAGACTGAAAAATTTGAAGGGGTCTGAATACTTTCTGTACCCACTGTATATACCTTGTGTATTGAAGCAGCCTGAAACCACCATAACCATCCAGAGAATGGACAACTGAGGCAATTGAGTCTCTTAAGGCACAAATTAGAACGTACTGCTAGGAAAAGAAGGGTTGCACCAGTGGTAGTCACATTTACATATATGTCTTCAACATGGTATATAATCCACAGATTTACAGGCTTAGTATCGCAGGAAATCACAGTGTCTGGCATTCTATAGACATTCTAAAACAATACATGAGTGACTGATCTTTGCTTGGCGTTCTTGTTACCCAAACCTCATGACCAAAGGTGAGAGTAGGAAAATAGGTTGACTGGTAAATCGAGAGATCTTATGGACAAGGAGAGATTATGGACCATGATGTCGCCTGGCTCATGGGCGAGAACCTGGTGGCCGGTTCTCTCCCCATGGGGCTCGGCCGCGCAAAGCCTGAAAGGACATGGGGCCGCCTGCAGGATGAGCCAGTGCATTGCGTATCGGGCAGTGGTTGAAGGTGGGGCCCTTTACGATCTGCTCCCTGCATACTGAAACTGGCTCTAGGCACATGGAATGTCACGTCAATAGGGGAGAAGGAGCCTAAACTTGTGCAGGAGGTTGAGCTGGACCAACTTACCTCGACGCACAGTCTGGGCTCTGGAACGTAGCTCCTTGAGAGGAGCTGGACTTTCTTCTATTCTGGAGTGGCCTGCGATGAGAGCCAGCAGGATGGTGTGGGCTTGCATAGGTCGGGGATAGGTCTCTTACTGTTGTTTCGGCCTACGAGCTGAGCAGCAGTACAGAGTACCCAGCCTTCTTGGGGTCCCTAAGAGGGGTGCTGGAAGGTGCTCCAACTGGGGACTCTGCCGGGGGAATTCAACGCCCACGTGGGCAACAACAGTGAAACTTAGAGGGGCATGACCGGGAGGAATGGCCCCCACCATATCTGAACCTGAGTGGTGTTCTGTTGTTGGACCTCTGTGCCACTCATACTCCTGTTAGATTATTTCTTAGTCAGTAATTCAATCATGGTCGACATCAGAGACTCTGATTCACCTACCATTATCAGTGATCATGCTCCAGTCTCCATTTCTGTGACCAGAAAAATTTGACACACCATTGAATAGATCTTGGAGATTTAATACATCATTACTTAAAGAACAAGATTTTATTAAGTATTTCCAAAGGGAGTGGGCAATACTTCTGGAAACAAACAATCTGCCAGAAACCTCAGTGTGTGTTCTCTGGGAAGCAAAGGCAAAGGCAGTTTTGAGAGAGAAAATAATCTCCTACTCATGACAGTGGAAACACAGAGAGATCACTAGAAATAGAATTAGAACGAAAAATTAAAACGTCAATGTCTGCTTATGCTACTTCTCCAGAAGCAAATTCAGCTTGGATTATCACACATGACTGTGAAAAAATAAATAACACCTTCAGAAACTTTTATAAAAGCCTGTATTTGTCACAGATTAATCAAACTGAGGCAGACAAATTTTCATTCCTGAACAGTGTAGATTTACAAAGACTAAATGAACCGATCATGGCTTTAGATTCACCCATCACAGTGGCTGAACTCCAAGAAGCTCTCCAACAAATGCTAAACAACAATTTATAGGACAAGACAGTTTCTCAGCTGGATTCTACAAGGAACTATGGACAATGGTGGCCCCAGTATGTTATAGAATAGTAATAGAAATGAAAGAAACTCATTCAATACCCTCAAACATGAATTCAGCAAATACAACCCTTTTCCATCTAACTGTATCCAACACTCATTTATTTAGATCTCAAATCATTTGCAAAGCTCTAGCCAGGAGGCTACAAAAGTTAGTCCTCACATACATGCCAAGCAAAAAGGATTTATTAAGGGTAGATAGTCAGGACACATGATCAAACCTCCAAAAGGATTAGTCTTCAAAGGGGCACCAGGCAGGGCTGCCCAATCTCTCCTTTGCTATTCTCCTTTGCGTATTAATAACTCCTCACTGTTTATATGTTTTCCATGGCTGAATTTGAATTTGCTGAATCATGCTGAAACTCGCCAGTGTAATGGAAACTCCATACTTGGCAATGTAATGAAAATTAGTGTATTAACATTAGAGCGTGTGACGCCATGTGCACTACCGCCGGCGAAGGTCACAGCCCTATTGACAAGTAGAAAAATGGTGTGAATCATATGCTATGACTTTCACCAGAGTCACCAGATCTGAATTCAAATGAAAACCTATGGGAGATTTAGACGACATTCTCCACCACCATCATCAAATCACCAAATGAGGGATGAAGAATCGGGTTCCATTCCTCCAGTAGAGTTCCGCTGACTTGTAGAATCACTACACTGTAGCTACTCATATCTTTATCTGTCAGCCCTCTATAGCTCATGCGTCCTCAGCAGGGCTAGAATGGGACAAAAAATCGGCCCTGACATTTTGGCCCAGACCAGTCCACTACAAACTGCGTTGGCCACAGGGGGGCGCCTGGCGCAAAGGACCCTGGGTAGAATAGAACTAGCTGGTTGCCTTATCTGTTCTATTGTTTTACTGTGCGTTCTGCTTAACTGTTCATTGTGTGTTCGGGAGTTAATATAAGGGTTTGGGAGCATGTGTGTGTTATGTGTTTTGGAGAGACGGGTTAGTTGGGTCAACTAATTAGGCTGAAAAAACTATAGTCTGCTAAGAGTTTTATGGGCCGATCAGACAAATTTGGTATGAAGATGTATTGGCCCAGCCCAAAAAGTACGTCGGCCCAGTGAGAAAGTGCCCAGGCTGCGAGATGGCCAGTCCAGCCCTGGTCCTCAGACCCAATCAACATACTGGCCGTTCTCACACCACAGTCTGTGACAAACATGCATTTCTTTAGAGCAGAAGAAATTCCTTAAATTACAATGTATGCCCTGACCATGTTTGCTATGCAGATCACATTTTCTGTTGTACAAATCATACTCATGATGTGCTACATTAAAAACAATAACTTGCTCTGCTGCTTTAATCCATTAGAGAACATGTTTTTTCACACAACCTATGCAGTATAACTACAAAAAAGCAACACAGAACAAATAAATACTTCTGTTTGGTGAATTCAGCCACACAGATCAGATTTCAGCCAAGTGTGTAAATGTGCCCTGCCCAGGCACTGTAAAATATAACAATAATAATGAAAAAGATCTTAGTCATCCCATATGATAAGTTCTTGCAGACAAATTTAATAAAAATGTACAATCTACATTGATACAATAGCCTAAATATGACGTTGTATATAAACTTTTGTAGCTAGTAACTATACATTCTAAGTAAATGTATCTTCCCATCCACCGCTGCTTGCAGAAAGCATGGAGTTTATTCTTCCGATGGTAAAACACGGCAAACACGTCTTCATCTATGCCAGTGTTTAGTTTGAACTAAAAGTCTTACATGAAGGCTTACAGAAACCTTGCTCATATCTAATAATTCGGTACAACATCATACAGTTCATCTGCCAGACTTTCGAAAAGAAACGTTTACCTTTGAGTTAGAATAACGATTCTGCCTTGGCGCATGGATACTTCAGGTAGTTCTGATGGAGAAATGTCAGGTAGTTAAGAGAAAAATAACTTCTGTCCTTTTCAAACTCCACAGGACATTAAGATGAAGAACGCGTTTTCTGTGGCAGAGATCCCGTCAGTCTCATCAACACTTTTCCATTCTCCAAACACTGACCAGACTGCTACCTGACGTCACTAGCCTCTCCACCAATGACAGCTGTCCTCGTCCGGCATGTTTCATTGCTTATTACAGATGATCTCGTCTATTTGAATTTAGAAAAGCACTATATTCAGAATCAGTCCTATTAAAAGTCTGTAACAAAGGAATTTTGACAGGATGCTTCATCCCAAGACTGGTGAGCAAGTAGAGAGATAGTAGGGTTTAGGCTAGACATGAATCATACATGGTGAAATATATGGGTTAGATTAGGGTTAGTGTCAGTGTTAGTGTCAAGTGCCGACATATAATGGGCACTTGATAAAAGGATTGCATGTCTGGCAAGAAACTCAGCATTTTATTAACATGTTATAAGGTGATTCAGAATAATTAAAAAACTACTGTATTTAAAATGAACCTAAACCTGATAAAACCTTATCAGATTAATATAGTGATGTAAAATATACAATATGTCTATCTGAAATATAATAGACCAAAAGCATAAAATAGCAGAAGTTGTTTTTGAAAGCTCTTGGTATTTGATATACTCTCACAATTGACAGGTACATATTTTACTGTCAGCTCTTTATGTTTCTCACCAAGACCTGTTTGCCAACTGAGCAAAACAGGGGACTGAATCAGGAAGCCAGACCACAAAATTACCAAGTGCATAGCATATAATTATTTTGGTTAACAACTGATGCCCACGTGATTAAACTATCTGTGACCCTTCAATGCAGTAGGGTCCTGTGTCAAAGTTTTGTCTTGACCAAACAGCCTAGTGTTTTGACAAAATAAGCAACTCAAGGTCCCATATAAGATTGAAAGCTTTATAAATACCTAAGTATGTATATTGTAGTATATTACATAGCTAAATCTTAGCTAATGTAAGCTAAAGCTTACACTATGCTCACATAATACATATCTCTAAATAATATCTAATTCAGTGAAATTACCACAAACAAAAACAGTTAAAGGTTTGGGAAGTATTATTTCAAATTAGGAACATGCACTGTAAAGGGACTGAATCTTCCCAACAGGAGGGGGTGGGCATGTTCCCCAGGATCAAGCTTCCCAAGAGGTGAGGTCCACTACAGAACAATAGTGAAGGGAATACTACTTGTGCATTTATCACCTTTATTGATATTATGAATGAATTCATTAATCATATTATTAAGCATGTTAGAGACTGTATGACAATGAAGAAGAATGACTGCTTGACTTGGAAATGATTATCCAATATTGTCCTAAGCATAGATTTTACTCCAGATACATTATACAACTATTATGCTTTTGCAGTGTCTGCAATTTGATCCCTCGAAAAGATCATCATTGCAGCCTAAATTTGATATTGGTCAATTCACTTTAATTGACTTTATCTCTCTATAATATGCTGGCTTTAATCTGCACCATCCTAACATGCAGGTATATATTAAAATGTGAAGTTTAGTCCTAAATCCATAAACTAATACTGGCTGTAATCCCTTTTTCATGTATTAAGAGTTTAAAATCTGCCTCTTTAACTCACTTTTTTCTATGGATGATACAGATCAGATTGTAGTATATAAAAATAAAAGGACTGAGGACTGAGCTGGAGAACTTTGCAATAACTAAGACAATTCCTTTAGCATCATGATTTCATCCTGATTTTAGTCAAGGTTTATATGATAACATTTGCAGCAAAGCCATATATAGTCTGAATAATTTCCCTTCAGAAGAGGTCATGACATTCATCAAAAACTGTCAAAAAACTCAACTCTAGTCTGGAAAAGACTGCAGTCTAGAAAAGTAGTTTCACTGCAACAACAGTAACAACCCTGTGAGGCTTCAATTTAACACCACTCTGCTGCCACCTGCTGATTCACCAGTTTTTTACAAATCAAAAGCAACCTGCCATCAACCAAAAAAAACCTATTGGGATTTAATTTAATAATTCCTACCCACTATCTATATTAACCTTTAGAAGAATGAAAAAGAACTAAGGTTTTGCTTTGCTCTATTTTATTCTTCATAGGTTTAGGATGTTTGCTTTCCTGTGCCTATTGTGTTTTGTCTGTGTGTGTGTGTGTCTAAAATTGAAAAGGAAATTGCAGCAAATGTATATGATCCACCAAAACAGTTGCAAAGATTAGGCAGGTATGTTTTGTGGCCAATTATAAGCTGTGCCACCTGGAGCCCAGAATTATTGTTGTAGCCCTAGAAATAAGCAGGTTTCTGAGATTGTTTGAGATGAACTGAACCTCATAGTTCTTTTATTGGTGTTCTTCTATATGATTGTTAACATGCTAGGTTTGTTTATAGTTAAATTTCCATTTTCAATGAATATTTAGACAAGCTATAGTTTTCAGTCAAAGTATCACAGTTTGTTGGTGTATCCAGGATTGATTTTGCTATAAAATGAACAACATTAAGCAGTTCTCAGAATGCATAATGAGTGGCTTAATAAACAAGAAATGTTTTTCATTGATAGATATTTAGGCTGTCAGGGATTCCAACTGTAATAGATATGACTCAAATCCCTGTTGTGGCTCCCTCTGTAAATGAAGGTGACTATGTCAATAGGAAGTCCTTACACAGCATGAATGTACAGGTAAATAGTAGCCTTTAGTATTCATTATGAAAGATAATTCCATCACAGCTAATGCAGATTTTTTTGTTCGGTGTGATTAAGATCATATGTATTGCATCACATGTGATAACAAACATGGAAAAAAAGTGACCTGCATCTGTGCACACTCACAAATTTTTCATCAGCGTGCACTAAGGCGCAGATTTAATGTAACCACAAGGGGGCACAATCCAGTGTCTTCATATGCCCGTCCCAAGTCTAGATAAATGCTGAGGGCTGTGACAGGAAGGGCATCCAACGTAAGATTTAAGCCAAATCAAACATGCGAATCACAAATATGACTTCCATACCGGATCGGTCGTGGCCCGGGTTAAAAACGACCACCACTGGTGCTGTTGACTTACAGGGTGCCAGTGGAAATTGGACTACTGTTGGTCGAAGAAGGAGAGGAGGAAGGCGTGTTCATAGGCAAAGAGAGAAGAGGAAGGGCGGGAGTGTAGGACTTAGAGTAGGGATTTTGAATGTAGGGACTTTGAGTGAGTTGGCTGATATGATGGAGAGAAGAAAGGTGGATATCTTGTGTGTTCAGGAGACCAGGTGGAAAGGTAGCAAGGCCTATAGATTAGGAGCAGGGGTCAAGCTGTTTTATCATGGTGTGGATGGAAAGAGGAATGGAGTAGGAGTTATCCTGAAGGAGGATTTTGCTAGGAATGTTCTGGAGGTGAAGAGAGTGTCAGATAGGGTGATGAGTCTGAAGCTGGAAGTTGAAGCTGTGACATTGAATGTTTTCAGTGGTTATGCCCCACAGGTAGGATGTGAGTTAGAAGAGAAGGAGAAATTCTGGAGGGAGACGGATGAGGTGATTCAGGGTATCCCTAGTGGTGAGAGAGTGGTGATTGGGGTAGACTTCAACAGACATGTTGGTGAAGGAAACAGAGGTGATGTGGAAGCGATGGGTAAGTTTGGTATGCAGGACAAGAATGCAGAAGGACAGATGGTGGTAGACTTCGCAAAAAGGATGGAAATGGCTGTAGTGAACACATTTTTCCAGAAAAGGGAGGAGCATAGGGTGACATATAAGAGTGGAGGCAGGAGCACACAAGTTGATTACATCTTGTGTAGACATTGCAACCTGAAAGAGATCAGTGACTGCAAATTAGTGGCTGGGGAGAGTGTAGCCAGACAGCATAGGATGACTCTGGTGGTGAGGAAGATGAAGAGGACACAGGCAGAGCAGAGGACCAAGTGGTGCTAAAGTGATCAGGGAGACAGGTAGGAGGGTACTTGGTGTGTCATCTGGAAAGAGGAAAGCAGATAAGGAGACTTGGTGGTGGAATGAAGAAGTTCAGGAGTGTGTTAAGAGGAAAACGTAAGCTAAGAAGAAGTGGGACACTGAGAGGACAGAAAAGAACAGACAGGAGTACAGGGAGATGCAGCGTAAAGTGAAGGTAGAGGTGGCAAAGGCCAAACAAAGGGCTTTTGAGGATTTGTATTATATGTTGGACTCTAAGGAGGGAGAGATGGACTTGTACCGGTTGGCGAGGCAGAGAGACAGAGATGGGAAGGATGTGCAGCAGGTTAGGGTGATTAAGGACATGGATGGATGGAAATGTGTTGACAGGTGCCACAAGTGTGATGGAAAGATGGAAGGAATACTTTGAAGAGTTGATGAATGAGGAAAATGTTAGAGAGCACAGAGTAGAAGGGGTGACTGTTGTGGAGCAGGAAGTAGCAAAGATTGTAAGGATGAAGAGAGGAAGGCGTTGAAGAGCATGAAGAGTGGAAAGGCAGTTGGTCCTGACGACATACCTGTGGAGGTATGGAAGTGTTTAGGAGAGGTGGCAGTAGAGTTTTTGACTGGGCTACTTAACAAGATCTTGGAGAGTGAGAGGATGCCTGAGGAATGGAGGAGAAGTGTACTGGTGCCCATCTTTAAGAACAAGGGAGACATGCAGAGTTGTGGAAACTACAGAGGAATAAAGCTGATGAGTCACACAATGAAGTTATGGGAAAGAGTAGTGGAGGATAGGCTGAGGTCAGAAGTGAGCATTTGTGAGCAGCAGTATGGTTTCATGCTAAGAATGAGAACCACAGATGCAATATTTGCTTTGAGAATGCTGATGGAGAAGTACAGAGAAGACCAGAAGGAGCTGCATTGTGTCTTTGTAGATTTGGAAAAAGCGTATGACATGGTGCCGAGAGAGGAGCTGTGGTTTTGTATGAGAAAGTCTGGAGTGGCAGAGAAGTATGTTCGAGTGGTGCAGGACATGTATGAGAGCTGTAAGACAGTGGTGAGGTGTGCTGTAGAGGTGACAGAGGACTTCAAGGTGGAGGTCGGACTGCACCAAGGATCGGCTTTGAGCCCCTTCTTGTTTACTGTGATGATGGACAGGTTGACAGATGAGGTTAGACAGGAATCTCCATGGACCATGATGTTTGCAGATGACATTGTCATCTCTAATGAGAGCAGGGAGCAGGTGGAGGAAAATCTAGAGAGGTGGAGTTTTGCTCTGGAAAGGAGAGGAATGAAGGTTAGCCGCAGTAAAACAGAGTACGTGCGTGTAAATGAGATGGATTCAAGTAGAACGGTGAGGTTACAGGGAGTAGAGGTGAAGAAGGTGGAGGATTTTAAGTACCTACAGTGGGTACGGAAAGTATTCAGACCCCTTTAAATTTTTCACTCTTTGTGTCATTGCAGCCATTTGCCAAAATCAAAAAAGTTCATTTTATTTCTCATTAATGTACACTCAGCACCCCATCTTGACAGAAAAAAACAGAAATGTAGAAATTTTTGCAAATTTATTAAAAAAGAAAAACTGAAATATCACATGGTCATAAGTATTCAGACCCTTTGCAGTGACACTCGCATGCTGTCCATTTCTTCTGATCCTCCTTGAGATGGTTCTGCTCCTTCATTGGAGTCCAGCTGTGTTTAATTAAACTGATTGGACTTGATTAGGAAAGGCACACACCTGTCTATATAAGACCTTACAGCTCACAGTGCATGTCAGAGCAAATGAGAATCATGAGGTCAAAGGAACTGCCTAAGGAGCTCAGAGACAGAATTGTGCCAAGGCACAGATCTGGTCAAGGTTACAAAATAAATTCTGCAGCACTCAAGGTTCCTAAGAGCACAGTGGCCTCCATAATCCTCAAATGGAAAAAGTCTTCCTAGACCTGGCCGTCCAGCCAAACTGAGCAATCGTGGTAGAAGAGCCTTGGTGAGAGAGGTAAAGAAGAACACAAAGATCACTGTGGCTGAGCTCCAGAGATGCAGTAGGGAGATGGGAGAAAGTTCCACAAAGTCAACTATCACTGCAGCCCTCCACCAGTCGGGAGATGGGAGAAAGTTCCACAAAGTCAACTATCACTGCAGCCCTTCACCAGTCAGGGCTTTATGGCAGAGTGGCCCGACGGAAGCCTCTCCTCAGTGCAAGACACATGAAAGCCCGCATAGAGTTTGCCAAAAAACACATGAAGGACTCCCAGACTATGAGAAATAGGATTCTCTGGTCTGATGAGACCAAGATTGAACTTTTTTTGGCGTTAATTCTAAGCGGTATGTGTGGAGAAAACCAGGCACTGCTCATCACCTGCCCAATACAATCCCTACAGTGAAACATGGTGGTGGGAGCATCATGTTGTGGGGGTGTTTTTCAGCTGCAGGGACAGGACGACTGGTTGCAATTGAAGGAAAGATGAATGCGGCCAAGTACAGAGATATCCTGGAAGAAAACCTCTTCCAGAGTGCTCAGGACCTCAGACTGGGCCGAAGGTTCACCTTTCAACAGGACAGTGACCCTAAGCACACAGCTAAAATAACAAAGGAGTGGCTTTGGAACGACTCTGTGACCGTTCTTTACTGGCCCAGCCAGAGCCCTGACCTAAACCCAATTGAACATCTCTGGAGAGACCTGAAAATGGCTGTCCACCAACGTTCACCATCCAACCTGACAGAACTGGAGAGGATCTGCAAGGAAGAATGGCAGAGGATCCCCAAATCCAGGTGTGAAAAACTTGTTGCATCATTCCCAAGAAGACTCATGGCTGTACTAGCTCAAAAGGGTGCTTCTACTCAATACTGAGCACAGGGTCTGAATACTTATGACCATGTGATATTTCAGTTTTTCTTTTTTAATAAATTTGCAAAAATTTCTACATTTCTGTTTTTTTCTGTCAAGATGGGGTGCAGAGTGTACATTAATGAGAAATAAAATGAACTTTTTTGATTTTGGCAAATAGATGCAATGACACAAAGACTGAAAAATTTAAAGGGGTCTGAATACTTTCCGTACCCACTGTAGGGTCAACAGTCCAGAGCAACGGAGAGTGTGGAAAAGAAGTGAAGAGACGTGTGCAAGCAGGTTGGAACGGGTGGAGGAAAGTATCAGGTGTGATGTGTGACAAAAGAGTGTCAGCAAGAATGAAAGGAAAGGTGGACAAGACAGTGGTGAGACCAGCAATGTTGTCTGGTTTAGAGACAGTGGCACTGAGAAAAAGACAGGAGGCAGAGCTGGAGGTAGCAGAGCTGAAGATGTTGAGGTTCTCTCTGGGAGTGACGAGGATGGATAGGATCAGGAATGAGTACATCAGAGGGACAGCTCATGTTAGATGTTTTGGAGAAAAAGCCAGGGAAGCCAAACTGAGATGGTTTGTACATGTTCAGAGGAGGGACAGTGAATACATTGGTAAAAGGATGCTGAGGTTAGAGCTGCCAGGAAGGAGGCCTAGAGGAAGATCAAAGAGGAGGTTCTTGGATGTAGTGAAGGAGGACATGAGGATACTTGGTGTGGGTGAGGAGAATACAGAGGACAGGGTTAAATGGAGGCAGATGATTCGCTGTGGCGACACCTGAAGGGAGCAGCCGAAAGGAAAAGAAGAAGAGCTAGAAAGTCCCAGAAACCCTTTGGATTGCCTGCTGCAAAATGCTGAGTTATCAAAATCATGAGTATAAACACAGTCACACTAAAGCTGACAAGGATTATTTATTTATTGTACAGAGAAAGAAAACCATTCAAATTCAGCCAAGAACTTTTCAATGAATGTCACCAACATTGCTGCCGTTATTTCACAGGCAAATGAAGCATTAATCCTACTTCACATTTGAACGATAACTAATTTCAAAGTATAAAAATTTTCTGATATCGTTATACACACGGCAGAGCTACGGACCGATTACTGTTAGCGTTTAGCATTAGAAGCATGTGTATAAGCTCGTCAACAGACTTCTGACACTATACACAGACTTCTAACATTAGTGCTGATCATCATGCTGAGGCACACACCGGGGTAGAGTGGGAAGCAGATTGGCACGTTCAAACTTCCGCGGTCACCTCACAGACCAGCTTGATTTGGTGCATTTTGGGGGATGTAGTTAATATCCTCGCTGTGTGATGCACAGAGACAGAATACAGTTAGTTAAGTGTTAAGGGTGAGTTTTATTAATATCCATAGTTTCCTTTCTCTGTTGCTTCAATTTCTAATCAACATGCTTTCATGCATGGATTAGAACATAATAGGACAAATATAGTGCACAAAACAAATACATAATATCAATAATATTTATTTACATTCAAGTAATAAATTGAATCAAGAAACATGTTAATAGTGTTTGCTGCAAGCATATTAATACAAAATCATTTAGGGCAGTAATAGGCAGAGTGAGCTGTGATGAGATTAACAAGATTGGGAGATTGAAGAATCTTTGGGTTTATATTTAATTTTTGTGCAAAACCTTGTCCTACTACGATTGTATTTGGTACAGTGTAGTGTGCTGCTATATTTATGCTATAAATATAGTCTATATTCTTGGGTGGGTGGGTGCCATGAACCCTGTTAGGGCTTGCTGTCTAACCAGTTCAGCAGCAATTTGTAGTTTGATAGTGCATGAATTATCATTCATTTCAACACTGTAGTAATGTGGTACTTGAATATCATATGTATTAGTGCTTAAAGCAGAATGATGTCTCAATGATGCGCTATGTCAGCTCAGACCAAGAAGAACCTGGGTTCTTCTTCAAACCAAATTTTAGCAAATTGATTTAATGTATCCATTATTTTTCAAGTCTGTGGTGTGTTTGCTCTGTGATGGACTAACTCTGCTTTTCCACAGTACATGCTGGGATATTTGCAAGTAATTTTATCTCCATGTGTTGCATTTTTCAGTTGTTTGCAGACCCAGAGCTGTCATTTTTAGAGCATGGCCATTAGCTTTTCATTAATACACACCTGTTGGGGTGTTAAAGCTAAAATTAATGGTACAATAACAATAACTGATAATAGCATTGCATGAAGACCCAACATTCAACCAACAATTAGGAGTTAGTATATTGAGAAACAGCACTGAGCACACCGACTGTATGACTTGCACAAAATATTCTGATTTATGAAAAAATATATGTTAATTGTGCTTTAATGGCAAAAATAATATGATAAAGTGTATGAATTGGTGAACAGTAATCAATATTAATCATAACAGTAATTCAGTAAGAAAAATCTCTTTTTTGTGCTTTTCCCTAAAATAAAAAACAGAAACTGGCCTTCAGTCTGAAAGAATTCTGCCGTTTGGCTAGTGTAAGCCTCAAAATGACTGGCGTTGCTGTATTTTTTTTTTTCACACATTCTTCCTCAAAGCATGGATATGTTGTGTCCATGTTTGTATGTAGAAGAAATTCTCACTCTCATCTGAATACATATTTGCAAACACATACTGTAAGTTTGCTGTACCTGCCCCGCGGTCCCCATCTTCGCCTGTTTGGGTTATCAGGGAGTTAAGGTGGACTTGTGTCATCAACAAAGGACAATAAAGTAAAGTTACAAAACCATCAGTTTTAGGCTTTCTTCTTCGACCGGATGCTACACCTAAAATAAAATGTTGGTTGTTAATTTACAGATAATTTAAGGAAAATTTACAATTTTGTATACTATTTTAAAAAACAGAAAACTGCTGCAGACATTTACACTCATTTACCGTAAAACTTGGATTTTTGTTTTTACAGTGTATCTATATTTGTATATACGTATGTGTATATGTATTGTATCATATATAGAGAGAAGAAAGGACATGTTCTGCTGTAGCAAGTTGGACTTCTGATGATTTCACATGAAAGCATGATTTAAACTACATAATCCCAGCGTGGTGAGTAATATTTTCGTTGTTTAAGTAATCAGAGAGTACAGATATATCGCTGTGGTTAATATTATAAGATCGTGTTGCCGTTTGTGTAGATGTAGGTTGTTTATTTGTTGAAATATCTGTGCAATACGTTGAATTTAGTTAGTAAACAAAGTTTAACACAAGTTTGTGACATGAGAGGTTGTTCCAGAAATCCGTATTGTATCACGCGATAATGATTAATACAAATGTGATATGTGAAACATTGCTAAATATTAATTATGAACTGTTTTGTGTTTACAGTTTGACCGCATGTATGCACATATAAATGTACACAAATTCCAAACTACAAGTAAACAACACGAACAACCACCAAAATGTGTACAGAGTTCTGCTCTCGTGGAATAAAGGACAAAATCAAGTTCCAAGTTAATGTTATCATTTCACGGGTAACAATATTTATACACATTTATTTTCAAATTTCACTATCTTAGACTTGGCATATGGAAATCCTACAATTTTAGTCCAACAATATTATTCATGTTTACTATTTCACCAGAATTTGGCAGAGAGGAATGCTCTTTCATTTGACATTGTCGAATAAGAAATAGTACAATTTAATTGCAAGTTACTTGATGTCATTGATTTCTATTAGCATTATTGTTACGATGTCTTACTTTTCGTCTTGTTTTTAGTTCTGTTTTTTTCTGTTGTTTTGTGTATTTTATTTAGGTACTTGATATTAGAAGTTTCCAACAAGGCAACCAAGATAGCACATGAATTCATGAATGGAAAGCGTTGGTGTATTGTATTTTGTAGTCCGACGCTCAGATCTGCTAATTTTCTTTTGGAACTTAAACGCAGCATTGGAGGTGACGTTGCACACGGAAGAGAAAGATGGCGTCTGGACAGCAATGGGTGTTGGTGGAAATGGTGCAAGCTTTTTATGAGGCGAGTTTCTTCTTTGTACAACTCTGTCGGATAGAAACGTTTTCTAACACCTTCAGAATAGTATGTTTAGCTACACGTTTTTAAATGGTGTCCCCAGCTAGGAGTTGTAAAGTTGTTGAAGTGGATGTGGTCGGGGTAATGTGTGTGGGATATACTGTGGCAGCGAATCGGTAGCACTATGTAAGCTGTTCTTGAGTCAGCGTCGAGAGTTGGCAGTCCCCTGCTCTGTAGGAACTGAAAACATTAAGAATATTCACACATTAAGTGTATGAATTACAGCATCAGAACCAAGGTGAATAATAAAGCAGTTTAATGTGATTTATTAAAATTAAATGCGTAACTGTGTTAAAATGTAGGAGGATATTAAAATGATTTTTTTTTTACAAGAGATAATTTAGGGTCCACATTTACATCCCTATGCCATTTGTTTTTATGGCATGTCTCACAATTATAACGCTCAGTACTAGATTCCCAAGCTTGTGTCACTTGTCTGCTTAATTTACAATAAAAGCATCATGACACACCTTTATCTTGAATAATTTACAAAACTGTGGTATGGAAGCCTTCTGTGCCTTTATAATATATTGTCACATGCTGTACATTATTTGTATGAATGAAAACTGCTGCACTCTAAACATCTAATCATGAAATACAGCAGTTATATGACAGCATAGTTTAAGATAAACATAATCAAATTCAAAAGTATTATAAAATAATAAAAAATATTATAGAAGCCTGGACAGTATATCTTAGAGTAAATCAGGCTATATCTCAGGAATTGAATTGTGCAGAATGTTGAATGCATTGAGTTAAAATTAATTGTTGCCTTGTTGTCCTATGCCTGTCTTCCTCAGGCTCCTGCTTATCACCTGATCCTGGAAGGAATCCTCATTTTGTGGATCATCAGACTTCTGTTCTCTAAGACCTACAAACTTCATGAGACCTATAAACTGACAGAGAAGGTAAGCTCCACACAGTGCAGTGAAAAACAAACAGCAGCCTAGGGCTATATGTGTAACCAAACAGCTGTCTTGTGGGTCCACGTTACAGGAGAAGGAAGACTTGATTGAGGAGTGGCAGCCAGAGCCTCTTGTTCCTTTTGTTTCTAAAGATCATCCATCCCTCAACTATGATGTTGTCACAGGGTAAAAACCACAAGACATCTCTTTCATATATATACTTAGTGTGTTTAAATACTAGGTTAAGCCAAGGTTATACGAAATGTCTCTAATGCGTTAATTATTATTATATTGCAGCCTGATACTGCAATTGTACTTGCACTGTATTTTTATTGCTCATGAATTTACACTCGGTACCACATAAAGAGTGAAAACAGAATTTTAGGAATGTTTGCAAATTTATTAAAAACAACTGAAATATCACATTTACATAAGTATTCGGTCATTTTGCAACGTGAATATTAACTCAGATGCCTCCCATTTCTCTTGATCTTTGCTGAGATGTTTCTACACCTTGATTGGAGTCCCCCTGTGTTAAATAATATTGATTGAGAAGAAGGTTTATTGTCATTGTGCAACGAAATGGAACAAAACTTTGTTTAGCAGCCATCTCCTCTAGCAGCTACAGCATCAGGTCTATGTGAAAAATGTAACAAAGTGCAGAGATAAAAACAATACTAAAATAAATACAAGATAAAAACAATACTGCCTAATATAAGCTAGGATAGAGATATAGATGCTACGGTACTGTAGATGGCTATGCATGGCTTGTAAAGTGCAAGAGCAGTTTAGTATAGTGGTCTAGGTTATTGCACAGAGTGGACTGGGAGTCCTGAGGTGATGGACATGATTTGGAAAGGCACACACCTCTCTATAGAAGGCCTCACAGCTGGAGGTGCATATGAGGACAAAAACCAACATCTGAACCCTTAGGTTGGAAAAACTTCACCCAGTGTAAATATCAGTTAAATTCAATGAAGAACTGTAACAACAAAATGTACTGTCTGATTGGAAGAAGATAACTTTTAACAGTCTTAAAGGTACTTCAGAAGAATTAGGGCAAATTGAATGTTAAGTGGTTTAATACTGCTACTAAATCCAAATTTACATGTTAACTACACAAATAAGGTATTCTCCAAAAATCATCAGTGCAAGCAGTCATTCACTATGTTTCTTTGAATCCAAAAAGTGATCTGGACAGAAATGAGGAAATTCTATTTTAAAATGTTTTCTTTCTGGCTGTACCCAGCAGAGCAATTTGTCCACATGATCGGGTTTTACACTGAATGCCCTTCCTGACACAACCTCGGTAGCTGAGGCTAGCACCCCCTGGTTTTCCAAGTTGGTCTTCCATCAAAGTACTAACCACACACAGCCCTGCTTAGCTTCCGAGATCAGACGCTATCGGGCACTCGTACTCGGATGCGGCCGCACAGATTAGGAAATTCAATGTCATAGATATATCAGTGCAAGTAGAAATGTCAGCTGGAAATTAATAGTAAATGTGCTTTATGTTGCGAGTGTTTCAGTCACGTAGTTTGCCCACTGTAGAGCAGTGTATTTCTACATTATAAAGTATCCTGCACAAAATATATCTAGGTCACAAATCTTGTAGTCTTTAGTCAACAAAATTGATATGGGGTTCAAAACACTACATTGGGTTTGTTCAGTCACTCTCTCAAACAAGTTCTTACTTTTTATTATCTGTCACCTGTGATTAAGTAGTACTGTTCTTATTAGGCCAAATGAAGCAGACTAGAGTGGTGAGATTGCCGAATGCAACCTTCTAAGTACCCCCTCAGACCCAGTCTCCCCATTTAGAGGCACGAGGGAGAGTTCGGTGGCCATCACTTTTAGAAAAGAATGCAACTCCCTGCCTGGAGTCAGTGTTTGGCTTGTCCATTCTGGGCTACTGTAGAAACATGGTGCCACAACATGCTGCCTCATAAAAGGAGACTCACATTCTTTGTAGATCTTGATTTAAAAGCCTTATTCTAACATTAAGAAAATGCAATATATAGTATTTACTGGTTATTGCACACCAATGACAACATATTTATGAATTTCTGCTTATAGATCAGTTTAAATGACTCATTCACTTGCTTTTCTACCTAGTATTAACCATGTTTATCTTCCTGCATGCCAACTCATAACTATTCATGAGTAATATGCCGAAAACAAAAAAAAATCAAAATTCAAATCTAATCCAAGAAATTAGGGAAATGGACTGAAAATTGCACACAGAAAATGTACCAAATGTGTTTAATTCCACTACAACTCTCATATGGTCCTTTATAAAATCACTGCGTTGTTTAGTGCTGTGATTGTTAGTGTGTTAAGCTATGCATTTTCTTTTCTATTTCAGACCTCCTAGCCACAATATCGTCATCAATGGAAAAGAATGCATTAACTTTGCATCATTTAACTTTCTGGGTCTTCTTGACAATGAGCGGGTAAAGGTCAGTGTTATTCAAGTAATAATTACCTGTTGTACTTTTTTTGTATGTTTCCAGTGAAGAAAATGAATCACAGTTTGATTGGAAATGTGTCATTCCAGCAAAAGGCTTTGGCATCACTGAAGAAATATGGTGTGGGAACATGTGGTCCAAGAGGATTCTATGGAACTTTTGGTGAAAAACTCTCAGATTTTTATCTTCTGTTGATGTTTAACTGTTCACTATAACGATTCAGTTAATTCAATAGACATAGGTTCTTAAGTGTATGTTTCTAAAGGTCTACGTGTGGATATTCTGGCTCCACTATCTGTCAGAGAGGTGTAGCCTAGATTGAACTGGGGTGGGAAGAGCTGCTGGAGACAGTCTTTTATTGCATTCAGCCAGCTGATGGTTGGTATAGTGATGTCATTTCTGCATAACATTCAACAGTTTGAGGCACAATTTGAGGTTGAGGAGATCCTTTGTCCCCGCAGCCATTAGACTTTTTAACGTAAACTGTCAATATATTGTATATAGTATAATTTCTGAATATTGTAAATATAAGAGCTGCTGGACAATGCGAATTTCCGAATGAATAAAGTGGGGGGCGGACGACATCAGCATCTGTCCATTTGTGTGAGATCTTTTCTATGTCCAAAGCTATTGTTTACACTGCTAAATTTACCTTTTAAAATGGAGGTTCCTGGTGCTACATTGGTGTTTGACAAATCAACAGAAACATACATCACTTGTAGTTCCTATTGTACTGGATAAGTACCTACCCTGAAAGGAGCTAAAAAACTGCCCTAATAGAGCATCGTGGACACACAAAATAGGTGAACTTCTCCAAATCTTTTTAGAACTATAAAGAAGTTTCTGTGATCTGAAAGTGCCTCTTCTCATGGAATTGTTAGGCATTGGTGTCACATTACGCTCTGTGCTTTCTGTCTTAGTCCTGTGATAGACTGGTGATCTGTCCAGGGTGTACCACACCTCTCACACAATGTCAGCTGGGGTTGGCTCCAGCCCCATTGCCACACTTTACAGGCTAGACAGTATGATGGATGGATGGATGTTGATTTATAATGTTAAACTGCTGTCACAGATACTAACAGTAAAAAATGTTTCCTATATCCTCTGTATCTGGTTTAGTTTTGTCTCTGTGAGCCTAATTATATAAAGTAAATGCAAATGAAGTGTTTAGTGTCAGCTACTTTCTTGTTTCTCTCCCTCAGATGTCCATTTAGAGCTGGAGAGTCGTCTGGCCAAATTCATGAAAACTGAAGAGGCCATCATCTATTCTTATGGCTTTGCAACCATTGCTAGTGCAATCCCTGCTTACTCCAAGAGGGGGGACATCATATTTGTGTAAGTATTGTCTTAGCAAAGACAATACTAACTTCCAGAATACTTCAGCACAGAAAAACAAATCCACCATCTGTAGCCTCCTGTTTATTTGTACATGTTGGATTTATGTTCCATAGTTTTGTGCTTTTAGTTTTTTATTGTCTTTGCTTGTGTCTTCAGGGATGAAGCAGCATGCTTCTCCATCCAGAAGGGTCTTCAGGCATCCCGCAGCCTCATCAAATACTTCAAACACAATGACATGGAGGATCTAGAGAGGCTTCTCAAAGAGCAGGACATGGAGGACCACAAGGTTATTATGGGATTGTTTAGACTGAGCAAAGAATTATTGCGGCTGTGTGTCACAATGCTATGCTTTCATGTTTGTTAGTGCAGCCCAAAATGTTTGAACTGCAAATTGTACTTAAATGATCATGTTTTTACTTTTGCGTAATGAATGTCATATGTCTTTATTTATCAAAGTTTCACATACAAACATACTTTGTGTCTTTTGCAGAATCCTCGTAAAGCTCGAGTGACCCGGAAGTTCATTGTAGTAGAGGGCCTGTACATCAACACAGCAGACATCTGTCCTCTTCCTGAACTGGTAAATGGAAAACTAATTGACCACAAAGACTGCTAATTATACTCCACAATATAAATTGAAGCTCATTGATTCATAAACTAGGTAGGGTTGTTATTCCTCTGTAAAAACTGTCAAGGGTAGATATTTAGTGATTATAGATGGACTTTTCTGCAAGGCTTTTTGCGTGAATATGCACAAATGGCAACGTTTCAATCACCAATGGTTTTATTCAATCAGTCTTTAGTTGATTTAAATCAACATTCAGCTTGAGACTATAGTTCCTAATTGTGCTGAAATGTCTCAACTATCTTTAAGTCGGTATTGTCAGTGTTTTTTTTCCCCTTTGGTTGGAATGCTGATCACAAGCTACACCTTCTTGCTTGCAATTATTCCTCCAGCATTTCACATAGCCAGTAATGTTAATCTCAGTAATGCTAATATATATATATATGTATATATGTGAACAACCATGTGTCGTGCTTTACAGAGCTCGAACAGTGAGTATTTCTAGGGTGAGCATGTACACCAGATACTATAGATCTAAGTGTTAATACTTGAACTACTTCTGCAATAACCACAAACAGTGTGAAAAGACCAGTGCTGTTATATTTCTAGGTGTCTCTATTCTGTTGCCTATCTTCTCTGTTTGTGTCACCTCCAGGTAAAGCTTAAGTACAAGTACAAGGTGCGGATCTTTCTGGAGGAGAGTATGTCTTTTGGTGTGTTGGGAGAACATGGTAGAGGAGTCACAGAACACTTTGGGATTAGTGTGAGTATATTCAGCTTTAAATAAATACAATTCACACAGTTAACTGTTAAGGCAACTGATTCATATGTTCAAACACTATTTTGGAAGCATGTATTTCAAGAAGTTTACATGTGAATCACAAATATGACCGGATACCGGATCGGTCGCGGCCCGGGTAAACAACGACTGCCACCGGTGCTGTTGACCTACGGGGTGCCAGTGGAAATTGGACTACTGTTGGTCGAAGAAGGAGGAAGAAGGCGTGTAGGCAAAGAGAGAAGAGGAAGGGCAGGAGTGTAGGACTTAGAGTAGGGACTTTGAATGTAGGGACTTTGTCAGGGAAAACTAGAGAGTTGGCTGATATGATGGAGAGAAGAAAGGTGGATATCTTGAGGGTTCAGGAGACCAGGTGGAAAGGTAACAAGGCCTATAGATTAGGAGCAGGGTTCAAGTTGTTTTATCATGGTGTGGATGGAAAGAGGAATGGAGTATGAGTTATCCTGAAGGAGGATTTTGCTAGGAATGTTCTGGAGGTGAAGAGAGTGTCAGATAGGGTGATGAGTCTGAAGCTGGAAGTTGAAGCTGTGACGTTGAATGTTGTCAGTGGTTATGCCCCACAGGTAGGATGTGAGTTAGAAGAGAAGGAGAAATTCTGGAGGGAGATGGATGAGGTGATTCAGGGTATCCCTAGTGGTGAGAGAGTGGTGATTGGGGCAGACTTCAGCCTGTTGGTGAGGGAAACAGAGGTGATGAGGAAGTGATGGGTAAGGTTGGTATGCAGGACAAGAATGCAGAAGGACAGATGGTGGTAGACTTCCTCTATGGTACAAAACTTTGTCCACTGAAATGAATCTAAGTCTACAGTGCCTGGATCCACCCTCTCTGAATTCTATCCATTCTATTCTTTCTTGTTTGTCATCTAATA
Source organism: Mastacembelus armatus (assembly GCF_900324485.2). Taxonomy (NCBI): domain Eukaryota; kingdom Metazoa; phylum Chordata; class Actinopteri; order Synbranchiformes; family Mastacembelidae; genus Mastacembelus; species Mastacembelus armatus. The sequence continues at coordinate 3,335,461 of NC_046644.1, read as the reverse complement.
TTAAGGAGGCTGTTCTCAAACTGTTGTTATATTTGAGTCAAAGGTAACAAGTTTCTGGGGTGGTACAACTATGTTTACAACAGCTGAGGACAATATCTAAAACAGAATAATCTGTAACTGCTGATTTCAAACACAGTTTGTAATATTAATTTATAGTAATTTCAACTAATAATTGTTGTTACAATTCTGTTCCATGCAGATAGATGAGATTGACCTGATCAGTGCTAATATGGAGAATGCCGTGGCATCCATTGGAGGCTTCTGCTGTGGGCGCTCCTTTGTCATTGACCACCAGGTAATTGATAATTGGTGTGGAGTTGAGGAAAGTTTTGGTTAAATTGTTAATCAAGTTGTTTTGTGCTGTATCATTTACTCCACATAAAACGTCAGTCATTTTGACTTGTCATTCACAACCAGAAAAAACATGGCGAATACAGCTTGTATAGAGCTCACCACATGGATTACAACTGCTGCCATAGGTGCTTCTACCAAATGTAGAAGTAAGAATTGTTTGTGTGTTTTGTAGCGTCTATCAGGTCAGGGCTACTGTTTCTCTGCTTCCCTTCCCCCCATGTTGGCTGCTGCTGCCATCGAGGCCCTTAACATCATGGAGGAAGATCCAGGTACAGTCTCATAACAGTTTTCCCCTCTGTGAACCTTTCTATTCTGGGGGCATTTATTTAGCTCAGTTGTAGAGAGATATTTAAATTAGACAAACTATTACTAGAGAGGGGTTTCCAGGTCCCCCTGGTTCAAATTATATTTTGGTAAGAAGCAGCTCTGTGTTTTCTTATTTTTTTCAATCAAATATCATGTTTTTTTAGGTATTTTTGATCTCCTGAGTGAAAAGTGCAGACATGTTCACAAGGCTTTACAAGGGTAAGTCCATCTGCACTATGACCTTTATATGATGATTATATATCACTTACACTACACAATTATCGCCAATTAAAAGTTTGACTGTTGCAGGTGAAACAGTTATATTATTTTTAAATACTAATACTGCTACTAGTACTACTACTTCTATCACTACTGCTACTACTAAAATAATTTTATATCATTGACTTAGTTAAACAGTTTTCTTATTTGCCAAACACATGCACTGAGAAGTTGTACCACTGAATACTCGTCTGTGGTGCTGGATATGGGGACCAGTTGGTCAAAATGTGTAATCTGGATCCGAATGATTATTAATCCCATGTTTTGCCTTCCAGGAACAGGTAATCCATATCACTTTTGTCTCAGATTTTTAAAGCAACATTGGTTAGTATCAGCCTTATGCAGAGACAAAATTTTCAGCATTACCAAATCTTGATAACCAGGACTCTGAAAGCAAATGGCTTTATAAAGAACAACAGTCAGCGTGGGAAGTTTTTGATTTGAACAGGAAACAGCATAATAAGACAATACAAATTCAAGTTTCATTTTCAGCCCTCTTAGCTAATCCATAGCAAATAAATACATATGCATTACAGATTTGTGGATTTTAGAACATTTGTTTTAAATCATAAGAAGTAATATGTCCAGCAGAATGAAAAACAAACAACAAGCAAAAATAATAACACTTAGAGGTCTTCATTTGTGGAGAGACCCACTCTCTGAAGTTCAGCTTTGAGGTGGCAGCTCTCAAGTCTCACTTTGGTTTGTTGTATTTGAGTAAGAGTGATTTGTTCCTCTGCCAGACAAAGGCATCATCATCAGCCTTAGCTACTTGCAAGGGAAACCAGAGAGAGCATGTGACATAACTGTTTATTGTCCTGCCCAACATTATTAGGCACAGTTTTCCTCTTTGTGATGATGTGTAATGATATATATAAGAAGGTGACATAATCTGTGAAACAGTCAGCCTGTCTGTCAGTGTCCATGCTGTTCCCTTCTGCTCCTAACAATACGTTACATTCTGTGCAGTCAAAGCAGCCACTTAGAGACTCAATTGCCTCAGGTGTCCATTTCCTGACCGTTATGGTGGTTGCAGGTTGCGTCAGTACACAGGGTTTATAACAGGTGTGCAGTAGGACAAGGTTGTGTTCTGACCTGCTGGGTGGTGGTAAGCAGTAGAGGTATAGGCCTCCTTGACATTTGCATACAGCAGATCAAGTGTTTTACCTTTTCTGTTAGGACAGTTGACAAACAGAGGAAATCCAGTCAGGTGTGAGGTGAGAGTCACATGGTTAAAATCTCCAGTTATTATAATGAGGCCTCAGAAAGTTGAGTTTGTATCCTGGCAACAGTCTCATGGATGACTGAACTCCCTGGGAACATAATAAGGTCTGAGACCAACTGCCAAAACCTCAATGTCCTGACACTATATCTTTCCTTGACAATATGACCAGGGTTACACCATCTCTTGTTTACAAATAAAGCCAGTCCTCCACCTTTTGCCTTGCCATTTGCCTAAGCATCTCTGTCTGTATATACCAGGGTGAACCCCTACATCAGATGTTTACTAAACATATTAAACAACAGCCAACAGTGCATTATCTGTACCTCTGTAATGAATTAAAGCACCTGTCCACTGACAGTTAGATGAGTAGCTGTAAGTCTCCATGGCTTTACAAATGATTGGAGTGATGGCTAAGGATCGGAAAGTCATGTTACATGTTGAAAAGTTAATTGCTTTTTTTTTGTGATCTTTCTTAGCTTTCAAGATCTTCTCTTGGTTATCTTTTTCTCAGTGAATAATTTGATTTCATTGAAAGACCATTTTCTGTCAATTAAGGCATCATTTCAGCTCATTTGATATGTTTGAAAAAATCATCTTAGTTTTTGTTTAACACATTATCCTCACAGAACCTAATGTAAGAAAAATAATGTATGATTTAGGGACAGCACTCTCTTCTAAATTCTATGCTGCACAATCAATAATTGGGCCAGGCGATACAGTCAGATCATTTCTGGATGTGAAAATGAAAGCACCTGGCAATTGCCCTTACTATGTCCAGGCCAGCAGGTGGAGTTAAACACAGATATACACAAGATATTTATTTTGCTTCATTTAAGCTTCAATCTTTCATCCCACATCATGTCATTAATTTTTTTTGTCTAATTAACTATGTATGACAGAACTACAGGTCTGAAGTTAGTGGGAGTACCATTTGCTCCAGCTCTGCACTTGCAGCTGGAGAGAAGTTCAGGCTCCAGAGATTCTGACGTGCAGCTTCTACGTGCCCTTGTAGATTATGTAAGTCCTCTCTGTTTAGCCAGTTGCATTAAACCCATGCAGGGGATATTTCATGTGTTTTCTTGTCTTAAACCTTTACTTTTTTATCATGATCTATTCAAGGGTCCAGATGTAGGATTATTACATTTGACTCCTAATAATAATTTAACTTTGTCACTTTGTTATGCCAGATTACAATTAGACACATTAGTATTAGTATTTAAAAGACACATTGTTTTGCAGTTTTTAATCTTCAGCCTTTTCTGCTCAGAATTATATATTTGCTTTGCTTGTGTTTGACATTTAGTCTCCCATAGTAGTTTTAATGTTTTGTTTTTGTTTTTGTTTTTAATCAGTGTTTGGAAAGACATGTGGCTCTGACCCTTGCTCATTACCTGGAAAAAGAAGAGCGCTTCCTCCCCCCACCTAGGTAAAAGACCTTACTGTGCTAATGACACAGTGTATCATAACTGTTTCCATTTTTATACATATGTCTATTTTTGCCTTATAGAACACTCTCTCCCATGTACTTACTGCACTCACCATTATCCTTATTCAAGTTATTTCAGTCAGCATTGTGTGTGTGTTTTTTTTTTTTTAATGGAATGGTACCAACAATTCTGTCCACATGTGTGCATAGCTAATTAAACACTATTTACATATAATTAGCATTTGTTGTTCTACTCAATCAAACCAGTTATATTGGTTTAGGAGTAAAAAAGGGGACTTCAGTAAAGTGTGGCAGCAAAGATATCACATTTTTATAACTTCTTTAACAACTGTCCATAAATTGCTTTGACTGTCTCCATTGTTGACAGATTTTCTTTAATGTATGCATCACGAGCACTCCAGTAAAATTAGAGTTTCCCCCTCTTACTTATAAATACAAGATTGTCGTCTATTGATAAAATGCTCTATCTCATCTTGGATCAATATAGCATGTGATTTGTGCATTTTGTACATATTTTTATATGCACAAAAGGCATGCTCAGAAAGATATTAGCAGGCTTTGTCAACATGATGAAGAGTGAGCCATGCAGCCTGCTCCAAAAACATTATCTCCATCATCGTCTCCCTCCACTAACCAACTCTTTCAGTCCTGCAGATTTGTCCACCCACTGTACCCTTGCTGAACACCAGGGTATCAGCAGTGGATTGTTGTGAGCTTTGAATAACAAAGTTAATAAAACATTAATGTTTGGCTAAAAAGCTAAGGAAAACCTAAATACTTTAAATAGTTCAGTGCATTTTGCAGCAGCAACAGTACAGACAATTGAAAGAGTTAAGGACAACAACTTTACATTAGTTCAGTAAACACACCAGTCTAGTAAAGATAACTGCAGACAGAGGACAAAAGGATGCTAGTCTAAGTTTGTTTGGCTGTTTTTCTTCTTCTTAGGATTCAGTATATGTAGCATTAATTTGGAATAAATAGGCAGTGCTGTTTGTTTTACTTTACAACCCACAGCTCACACAGCCATCTGTAGCCATCACTGGCTTTGGCTATGCCCTCTGCCATTGTGGGTTCAGCCAGTGGCTGTAGCTACAGTTGGCGCTCGGCCTCTCTCGTTGGCTAATAAATTCAGCCATATTTATATAGATGAGAGCTGCACCATCCAAAGCGGGATAGATGCCGTCCCTTGCTATCAGACCAGGTTGTCCCCAGAAAGTGGCAATTGTCTATGAAGCCCACATCGTTTTCTGAACACCATCTAGACGATGACATACAGCTAAACATGTCATCGCTGGTCAGATTGGGGAGAGGCACAGAGGAAAAGTCTGACATTGTTCTGTCAAAGTTACACACTGACTTCATAGTATTTTTAGTGACCTCCGATTGGCGTAATCGGGTGTCATTGCTGCCGACGTGAATAACAATTTTTCCATATTTACGATTAGCCTTAGCCAGCAGCTTCAGATTTGACTCGATGTCGCCCGCTCTGGCCCCAGGAAACATTTGACTATGGTCGCTGGTGTCTCTATTTTCATGTTCCTGACTATGGAATCGCCAATTATCAGAGTCGGTTTCTCAGCGAGTGTGTCGCTGAGCGGGGAAAATCTATTAGAAACGTGAACAGGCAGGTGGTGAACCGTGGGCTTCTGCTTAGGTGTATGTTTCCGTCTGAAAGTCACAAACCTGTCCTCCCAGCTGCTCCACACCTGCTAATGGGGCTAGGCTAACTGGCTTTTGTTCAGAGGTGTAGACCTGGGCTTCCAAATCAGTGATCCTCGCCTCCAAAGCTACCAGAACCTTACACTTATGGAAGTAATATCACTAAAGGAGGCAGAGGAATAAGTAAACGTGTGGCACACCAAGAAAAAGAGATGGGGAGAGGAACCAGCCATGCTAGCAGTTAGCAGAGCTGACTGGTAGGCTAGCGAATCAGAAGTAACAAGATAAGTCTGGAAATAGCAAGAGGTGCTGAACAAAGAACGGTACTTGACTAGTATATGAATATGTAACGATTTAGGAATTGTACAGAAAATCTAGTTAGTTTTTAGGTGTTAGACTAGAGCTAATCTGTAAATAAGCTGTACAGAACCACACAGCACAACATGCTAGCAACAGGAAGTAAATTTGCTTACCGAGGAAACAGAGAACACCTAACCCAAGTGAAGTCAAGTAACAATTGCTCTCTCAGTGGTGTAAGACTTGAGAGCAGAACCTTGCATTGTCCTTCAGAAAGATATTAGGACCTATTCACTTCTTGCACACTTGCTTTGTTTGCTTTGTTTTTACACTGTTATTGTTTTTAACTCTGGAAATTGTGTCAAAATGTTTAGATGGATTCACTTGTGTAGATGAAATAAGCCTTGCTGCTGCCCTGTTGTGTAACCACCTCTGGTTTGTTTGCAGCATCAGAGTGGTGGTCACCATTGAACAGACAGAAGAGGACATCCAAAAGGCTGTGTCTTGTATTCAAGAGGCAGCTTCAGCAATTCTAAAGTGACAATTTATTGTTTGTTGCTGCTGAAACTAAGCATGCATCACTGGAGCTTTAGCAGTTATCCACTCAATGGACTGTGCGGGACTTGTGAGAGGAATATCTTGCCACATTCATCGACAGATTGCAGGCTCACCGCACTGCACGTCATGACGATCTTTATGAAAAACACATAAAATCTGCTAACCTTTCTCTTGTAAATCTCTTACAAGTTCTTTTCCTTGGTTCTTGTTTATCATGTCCTAATCATACTACATATACTAGATTACGTGTTTATATGTTGTTGTGAATACGAGTGAGTTTTCACCAAGACTGTCAGCAGTTGTTTTTCCTGCTGTGGATAATAATGACCCCCAGTCACTAATAAAGAAAAACTGCAGAGAACTTGACCAAATGCTCTGTCGCTTTGTATGTACTAAGCAAATAGGATATTATTTATTTAATGTATGCAGTTTCCATCTACATAAAATGTATGTGATTATGTTTTTATATGCCTCTGATTGTTTGAACTCAGATTGTCACGAGTTAGCAGCAGGACCCGTATGCAGACACTCCAAACTTGCAGTAGTGCAGATAAATGGTTTATTTTCACACACAGCATCAGTCATACAAACTAACACCAAGTCTGAACATAAGGCAGAGGCAACGCTGAATTTCCAAAAACAAACACAAAACCGCAGAATCCTGACACACTTATTTTTATGACAGAATTTTTGTTTTTCAGTTGATATTCTCACCTCTGTCAGCGTTTATTGCATTTGTCTGCTTTTATGGAAGAGAAATATATCAGATTTTAAGTTATTGTATGTGACAAAGTGATCTTTGTGTCTTTTGTATTTTTTACTTCTGATTGACAGTTCTGTCTTTAATTCTGATTGGGGCTAGGACTGAATCATTTTTGGTCAACTCTGCTGTGTACTGAGACTGACAAAGGTGATTATTTTTTAAGTGTGAATAGTTTAATCATCCATGTGTTTGCCAGTGCCCCTGCTATGTATGTATTTATGACTGTAAATGTAAGTACATATACAAAGATATGTGAATGGTTGTACCTGCAAACATACTTGACTTCTATCGAATATAGAATTCTCTCTATAGAAACATTTGGTAAATATAGATTTGAGAACTTTTATCTATGAAATGCACAATTTGTGTTACAGGGCAGTATGTTAAATGTCAGTAAATAGGCTCCTTTAATGGTAGATATGCAAACAAGCAGAGATGGCACATGAAGAATAGTAAGCAGGAGTTTTGAAAGACTCACCTCATTTATACTGCAATTGAAATGCCTGCAGCTAAAGCGCAATTTGGTTTGAAAAAACAAATATATATATTTCCATAAAAACATACTGCTGTGCTTATAGAGAGGCTAATCAAATGCCTGGAGTCTGGAGTGAATGTTTGTCTAACTGGAAGGCTGCTAATTTAGTGGGATATCAATGAATGTACAAAGTAAATCTGAACTAACATTCCTTATTTGATAAATATCTCATAATCATTGAAAGCCATAGTGACTTAATAGTGCATTTCTTAATGGTTAGTACCAAGGGTTCATGCATGTAATCATCCTGACTGATGCATTGATTAAACATTTATATAATTTGTACCATAATAAAGTGTTACAGGAACATTCATTGCAAATGTATAGTCAGTATTGGAAAGAAACTCAGTGCATTGACTTGTGTACTGTTCTTAAGTACCACTTTAAGGTCATTGTATTTCAGCATGTGCATTTTATGCAACTTCATACTTCAGTACACTCCATTTTGAAGACAGATACTGTGGTTTTACTCCATTACATCTGGATAACAGCTGTAATTATTAATTAGCTTGCAGATTGCAATTTTACATCCTCTCTTGGTTCAGTGTAAACTTAAAACATTCATCTTGTAGGATATTATACACTGCTGCAGATTCATTTATCCGCAATTTATAAACTACCGGTAAAATAAATTTGAAAACTGAAGTTCAACATATAGATTAATGCAGCAATAATAGTCAGGAACGTCATGCAAGTTACAACAGAGGGACCTTTTTCCCTATAATTTATACTTTAACTTTCGATGCTTATGTGATGTTCCTAATAACACTTGTCCACTTAGGTAGGAATTTTATGCAGTACTTCTGTTTGTAGTGGGGTATTTTTAGAGTGTGTTATTACTATGTTTATATACGTAAATGGTCTGAGTAATTCTAACACCACTCCGTTTATGGTAACGATATTAGTCTCGTTCTACATGGGAGGATGATGAGAGACTAGCGACAAAATCTTTAGAGTGGATAAAAATAAAAAAAGTATGAATGGGACTCAGTTTAGTCTTGAGTCAGGAGTATGAGTGTAGTTCATTTGGATCTTGAAGGCTAATTCTTCAGTTTGGGAACATTAGTGGGACAAATGTTTTCATCATCGAGTTTTGTAGTAGGCTGGCTGTCATCTTTCTGTCGCTATGGGGCGCTCTACACAAACGTTACCGCATTTCTACGTGCGTGCACGTGAGCGCGTGCCTCTGCTTGAGTTTTCTTTTTAGCGCGAGGACTGAGGCCACTTTGGGATGAACACGTCTTAAAGAACCGTGCGGCTGTCGACGTCTCTGCTGGGCTGTGCGCGGAATGAACGCCGCTTTGTTTTCTTCTCTGGAATACGCGTCTGTTCCGCAGCTTGATGTGCGACTTCGCTGAGAAAGTTCGCTGTGTGTGCGGGGCGGGCTGTTGACTCAGGCAATAAAAAAAAGAGAAGATAGCTACAGCAGAAGAACTCAAACTCCTAGCATCTGATGAAACGGGGCAGTTTTATTCGTGATACTCTCCTGCGCACTCTGGAAGTGAAAACTGAAACTATGTGTCCCTTACAGAAGTGTTTGCTGTGGATGATTTTTTTATTTCCACATCCAACTTGTAACGGTAAGTCTCCTTAAAACAGTTCACATACGATTCTAGTGCCGTGATGCGCCGCATAACATGTACTTCAGTCAGCAAGCTTGGGTTTTAATTATAGTCAGTTTGCTGCAAATCTATCACCCACTCCCTTCACCTTCTGTGAACCTCGGAAAAGAGCATTGGTATGCCTGTGTTTTCTCCAAGCGTGAAATGGTCTTACGCAACAGATGGAACTTTTTATCTTGTGTTTTGTCTGTTTGAAGTTAAAATAAAAATTAGAGCTGTGTGACAGTTGTGTCCTGTTTGGAGCTTGAGATTTCGCATCCCATGTGCAGAAAAAAGGCTCATAATTATTCTCTGAGATTATTCATTCTCTATTTTCTCTGAGCTGGCATCCCTTACATTTGCAAGCTACCCCAATCATCTGAACAATACACACAAGTTGAGATGAAATGCCGTCCCCCGGTAATCCCTTGTTTAGCAACATGTTGGATTTTGTAGTTAGTTGTCTTTTTGCACAAAATATATTTTGTTGTTTTAAGGGGAAAGGGGTAAGAAGTGCACCCCCACCCCCATTAAGTTTCTGTGACCACTTGAACACTCTTTGTCCTCTTCCCACTTGTTGACATGAGTTCCTTGCAGCTCCTAGTCTTCATAAAACAAGGTTCTTGTGTCGGAATCAAATGGCCACTGTCTCGTTGTCATGTTAATTAACATTCCCTGGGGTGATCTGGCGTCTTTTTCAGTCATGCTAATTCACTTACTCGCCCTGCGGGGGGTGAAAGCTGTAGAGATTTCCTGTTTTCAGCTTTGGCTCTAAGGACTTACCATTTGGTATGAAGTGAAAGGGGCATGGGGGTGGGGCACAGCGGGTCAAATGATTTGCAGCCAACAAGCAACATTTCTTTCTATTATGACCTCATTGAGCACGGATGAAGCGGTGCTTTAAAGTTTGATATTTATACATCAGTAAATGTATCCATTACTTTGTGCTGCTTCTTTGTCTGTACTGGCCATTTTATTGTACATTCATGTTTTAGACCAAGGTCTAAAAGTCACAAAACCCAGGAGCTGATGAATACCATACAAACAAATCTCACATTGTAAGGGAGGTTTTCCAACAATCCATTATCAATTCATTATAATGCTTTCAAATGTGTTTACAGAAAGTGCCTATGTCCAATTAATGTTTTCCACATAGGCATTGGCAAGTGGAGTCTGGGTCACAGCTATTATTGGGGGGGGGGTTAAGTTTACTGTGGCATAACATGAGGTGCTTAGCAGCTCTCTCTATAGCAACCATCATGTGGCTTACGTTACTTCAACTTTCCTACTGGCGTTGTGAATGGACAAGTATATGAGAGCTTAGAGCTGCACATAATGTTACAACAGAGGATGTTTCCAAAGAAAAGACAAGAACAATATGACGAACCAGTACAGCACTGGATAACAAGGAGAGAACACAGTGAACTGTGTATCTGAAAATAAAGTGAACACCATGCATTTATGTAGTTTTATTCAATAAAAAGTTTCAGTTTTGTATGAATTACAATGTTTGAAAGAAATATAACAGTGGTGTTTGGAAGCAAAAGTAAATGTAAACAAAATGGCTGCCTGGAGGATAGAAAATACACAGTTGAAAATTTGAAGGCTCTGACACACCAAGAATATCAACATGCTAATCTGATTAGATTCAGTTAATCTTTATCAGTTGTTATTTGTGAAATTAGAATAACTAATAACACATAAGTCATCGTATTGTTCCTATGCACATCATTCAAACATTCAGTTAGAAAAAGTATGCAAAACCCTAGGCTGATGACATCAACAAGAGCTGACTCTAGTTGTTAGGAGTAGGAGTTAGCCAACCCAGATTCCAGGCAGTAAAACCAGACTGGAAGTGTAGGTCTGAATGTGACTATGCTGACAAAACACTGGCTAAAAAGAGATCTCAGAAGACATGCAATCAATTGTTGATTTGTCTAAAGCTTGAATGGAATACAACGTAATTTAAGAGTTTAGATTTTCATCAGTCCTCATTTAAACAAACTGTCTTTAAATAGAGATGACTTAGTGCTGTGGCTGCTCTCGATAGAAGTGGGCAATGCATACCAAAATGAAAATGTCATCAAAAAGGTGAAGTTCAGTGGAGTTGGCCGGGGTTGTTCCCCATAGTTTGGGGTCTGGGGGTTGCTGCCTGCAGCCATGGACAGCTTGCCATTGTTGAGGGAAAAGGAATTCCCAAGGTATGTTACAAAAGAGTCTCAGGATGGCTGCCTCAATGCTGAAGCTCAGTAGATGTTGGGTGATCTTTAACATCAAAGTAAATCTACTATAGAATGACTCAAAGATCCAAGTTCAAGTCATAGCCCAGATGTTAACCCAGTAGAGATGCTGTGGAATGAGCTCAACAGAGCCTTTCACAACAGAATAATGTCTGAGCTGAAGCAGTTCAGTAAAGAATGATTCCAAATTCCACATGAACATTGTCCAGACATAATTGGAACTTACTGGAAATCTTTGAGTGAAGTCTAATGGTTCACTTATTTTTTTCCTCCAGCACTGTATTTGTAGCTTAGATGAAGATAAGATCACAATTTGTGACTATTTCATATATAACTCCAGGTCATTCCAAAGGCTTCTCACACTTCTAGTCACTGTAGGTTTGAAAAAAATTGTCAGAACAATTTGAATAATGAGTTAATAAAATGAGATGACGTGAGAGCACTGTATGGAGGAAGAACCGGAAATAACTGAAATCCATGGCAACAGCTGTGAATGAAGTGGAAGCAAAGGAGGCAAAGCTCGTAGTGGTGGAAACTGTCCTATCATTTGAGCCTTTCATACTAGGCATGGTAAAGACCTCCTTTTTTCTCAGAAATATTGCTCGGATTCGGCCTTTGTTGAACTTTTCTGTTGCTGAAAGATTAACTCCTTTGTTTTCTCACAAATTGATTATTGTAATGCTCTCCTTGTTGGAGTGTCTAAATCTTCTCTTAATAAATTCAGCAGCTAGAATTTTAACCGAGGCTAGGGCTAGTGATCATATAATTCCTGTCTTGGAGACATTACACTGGCTCCCTGTTAAATGCCGTGTAGATTTTAAAATCCTAATGCTTACATACAAGGCTCTGCCTGGTCAGATTGGCAGATCTTTTAACACCTTACACGCCAACTCGCAATTTATAATCATCTCAGCATGGTCTCTTACAGCTGCGATCTATGGGTGACAGGGCATTCTCAACATATGCTCTAAAACTGTGGCATTCTCTTCCAACCTACACTGGGGATGCTAATTCATTAGCTGTGTTTAAAACTTCTCTCAGAACATTTTTTTTCAGGAATGCTTTTGATTAATTTTCTATTGTATTGTTTCTGTGATTTATCTACTGTTGAATTCATAGTTTACTGTTTTGTATATTTTATGTAAACTCTTATGTACGGTGCTTTGAGAAAGCAACTTTCTTTACTGTGTGGGGTGTTCCAGGAGAGCTCTGACTATGATTAATCCACTTGAGGAAAACAAGGTCAGCTATGTAGCTGCATATCAATCAGCAAGGACTATGATATAAGTAAAGAATGAACGAACCATATTAAAAGAAACATTCTAAAAATATGTCACAATCATAGATTACAAAAGCTTTTCCTTTCCTTGACATACTGTATTTATATTTGAATGGGTACAATTTTATTTTGCAATGAAGACTTATCGCTTTTAGTTTCACCTCCAGATAAAGTGGTAGCTGTCAGCTTCAAATCAAATTTCATTTATATAGCTCATTTAGACAACAGATGTTGACCAAAGCTCTACATAATAAATGTCAAATAATTATAAAAAGCACAAAGACATTAAAATAAAATAAAAGCAAGAAAAAAAGGATAATAAAATTAAATGGGACCTAATTAAGACATGACAACTATTAGCACCCGAACGCCCAAGTAAATAAATATGTTTTAAATTTTGGGTTAAAAAATGTTCATGGGCAGACATTTAATCCTGAGAGGAAGACCATTTCAAAACTTTAATGCTATCACTGTGAAAGTGGATGATTTTAGAGGTGTTAATGTGGAGTAGTGGTAAAGAAGTTCAGAGATATACACTACAGGTCAAATGTTTGGGATCACCTCCGTTTTTCCACCTAATTTCTTCATTCCATATTGGCATTTAAGTACCGCATCATATGGACAATACAGCACAGCAGGAAGTAGTACTGTATATTGCTATTGTGATGGAGAGGAAAGAACAATTTACAAAAGGATAATGACCCTTCCAGGCTGTGTAAGAAGAGTGATGGAATGGCACTACGGTCTCCAGATTCTCCAGGTGAAGAGTGAAAGAAAATAAACCTACAAGTGCAGCACATTTGTGGGAACTTCTGCAACAGTGCTGTCTTTCCCAGCAATATCTCATTCCAGTTGTAGAAAGAATGCCACAAGTATGATCAGATTTTGAAAAGGTAAAATTGTTTGATTAAATTAACTTAAACTGGCAGATTTCAAGATTTTCTTTAATCTCCAAATGTTTAATTATGTTATTGAGTATATTGAGACATACTAAGCAACATACATTTATAACAACTGGAAAACTGAGTTGATCCCAACCTTTTGTTTGTGTACTCTGGGGTGACCCATGTATAGCTTTATAGGCAAATATAGAAGAACCTTAAAGAGAATTGCTCACAGCCTGTCTAATATTCTGTCATTTTAGAAAGCAGATATAAAACAGCACGTGAGAGAGATTTAAGTCGTTACAAGATACAGAAACCAATAAACTGCATATAAACTATTCATGCTATTGCAAACCAGTGGCTGACCAATCAAATTCGATGCAGTTTAATAAATACAACTGCTACATCTGAGAAAAATGTTTTAAAGCATTGTGCAACCTTAGAACAAAGAAATAACCCAGTCTTTCTCTTATAAATGAAATTGTGATGCAGAAATTATTCAGTTGCTAAAGTCTTTTTGAGCTGGTACGACTAGTAGTTTATGTTAGCTAACATTACAGTACACTGACATTATGACTTGCAGATCTTAGACATATATTTGAATAATTTTCTCTGTGATTTACTACGTTGTACCACCATTATACAATTGCTGCTCATGTTCCATTGGCCTCTCCCCTAGAATTTACATTAAGATGACACACACAATGTTTTTTCTAGTCTACGGCAAAGCTTCACAATATAACCTTTTACAGATACTACTTTTACACTAGGGGGAAAGGTTTTATGGGCCACAAGGGAATTTTTCTTTTGTGGCAATAGTGCAGGGAGAAACGGGAGGCAAAGCAGTGTGGCTCCATTGTGACAGCTCTATTAATCCTATTAAAAGAAGTGGATACCAGACTTTATGATGTTGCCCATTTGTTTGAATGTCAGACGCATATGTCACATTTTCTGCTAAACATTTCTAGTTTGTTTCCACATCTCTCTCCCTGGCCCTACATCTCTAATCCTGACCTTCACCCACTATAGGCTGTAATGGAGGTCTATGAGGAAAATGCTTTTCGGGCTGTATTTTTTTAGTTGTAGTACAGTGAGTGGTCACTGGGACAAATTGGCAGCAAGGCTGACTGGAAGCACCATATCATGCACAATGTACTATACATTTTAATATGTGTATGATTGATAGATCAGTGTTGTCCTGTCATCTAGTGATGGTATCTTTAATGCAATGTTGAATCCATTTCATTAAAGAAGTACTGGTTCCCAGGCCTACTGTGTGTCTTGCTTATGTCCAGGACAAGATGATCTCTTAACCCCCCTTACCCAGCCTGCACGCTGGTTGCTGACTGTCCGTAACACACACAGGGCCCGTTCCATTTGCACAAGTCAAAAGAGCTCTCATCTTCCAGACACTAAGTAAACATATTTTAAATCAGTTTACACAGAAAAAACACAGACCCCCACACATAGTGGTCACACACATTATAAAGAAATATACTCATTACTGTCAGTAACCCACAGTTGTTTTTCATCAGTCTATTAAGTTTAAATGTATAAAACAGCTACTGGTTGTATTACATATGTCCATACCCTTCCCACACAGTCTTATTGTTGTATGCATGTGTTGAATTAATGAATGACTCACTGTAGTAACTTCTTCTTTACTGCACCAAAAAAACATGTCCAAATAATTTCATTAGTTCCAGTATCTTAAGCTACTGTGCTGTGCAGCTTATTTAGTCAAGAGCTGAACTTTCCTTTTAGCAAAACATCCTGAGATACATGTTAATAACTGGACGTTAAAGCTAAAGGTGAGTGGTATCTAGGCTATTAGAAACTGTGTCGGCCAGATGTTTAATCTAACATTAGCTATATGGATGCTCACCTTGCTCTTGATTAATACTATTGAGTTGTGTCACTTCTATCTCTGCTGTGTATATTTTTAGTTTTTTGGGTACTGGCCATTTTTAAAGTTTACTGGTGCTGGCTAGAGGTAAAGTTGTGACTTTATAGTAGTATGACAGACCAAACCATGTTTTGCATTATAGGGAGGGAAAGGAAAATAATTTGCAACACTCTCTCAAGGAAAATCAGAAAGATAAAAATAATAAGCTTTTATGTAATTTAAAACTAGTAGGCAAATACATAAAGTTTTCACAAATGATTTCATCAGATTATCTCAAAGTTAACGGCCCCTTTTCGGCCCTTCCTTGACCAAGGGCCCAGGACAAATCACCTGGTGTTCCCCTGATGTCGGCCGATGTTATCCTGTACAGTCAAAACTCAGCACTTGAACTGCTCCGTGCTCAAACATTTTGGTCCTTGACCAATATTTCAGAGAGGATTCTTGTTCTGTGCTTGACAACTTGCTCGGGGCTCAAGCATAAAGACACCACTCTTACATTTGACATTTCTGGGTGAAAGGGGAAAGCACCACTTTGTGCGTGGATTTCAAACCAAAAGGCATCAAGAGTTATCAAGGTGGGGACCCAAATGTAGACAGACACCAGGACACACTAAAAACAGGAAATACTTCAAAATAAAAGACACTGGACAGGTGCCGGTCATGACAAAAAGCAGAAAAAAGGGAAGACTCCAGAAGGCAAATTGCAAATTGCCTTCTGTCATCACCGAAGGGAAATCCCATTCCAAACAATAACTCCCACGTCTTCTCACTCGTCTTCAACATTATTCACTCTAGTCATCAATTTTACAGTACTAGATATAAAGGGAAGTAGTAATGAAACAGTAATGAAATAGTATAGTATAGATTAAATAGTATTTTTCAATGAAACATATTTGATACAAACCCATCTTTTTACATATGCCATACTATAATATACTATGAATCATACAAGGTGGTTATTGGTGGGTGGTAGAACCAGTTAAATATAGTTACATTATTTTTTATGGAAGGAAAACACTTAAACTGATCAGCCTTCCAGAATGGATTGTACTTGCATCAATTAAGCATTTGGTCTCAGATTTTGTGAAAGCTGCCGTCACAATTTTTTTAAATTAGTGTAAATAATTTTTATTTAAAAGATGAAAAGCAACAATAAACAACAAATAGACACTGCAGGTTGGTAGGGCCAGTAACTGCACATCAGCAATATACAGCTCCAGGACCAGGGACACCTGCAGAAGGTACAGAGAGAGAGAGAGAGAGAGAGAGAGAGAGAGAGAGAGAGAGAGAAAGAGCACAAACTAGGGGAGAGAGAGAGCACAAGGTTAGTGACATTCAATGGTGGAATATACATGAGAGGGGGGAGGAGAGATGAGCTCAGTGCATGATGGGGAGTCCTCAGGCAGTTTAAGCCTGTAGCAGCATAACTAAGGGATGGTTCATGGTCACCTGAGCCAGCGCTAACTATATGCTTTGACACAAAGGAAAGTTTGAACTCTAACCTTAAAAGTATAGAGGGTGCCTGCCTCCTGAACCCAGACTGGGAGTTGGTTCCACAGGAGAGGAGCTTAATTTAGAAATTCTAGGTGGTGGTACTATGAGGTCTTTAAGGTATGAAGGAGCTTGATTATGAAGGGATTTGTATGTGTGAAGAAGGATTTTAAATTCTATTCTGTATTTTACAAGGAGCCAATGAAGAGAAGCTAATGTAGGAGAAATATGATCTCTCTTGCTAGTTCCTGTCAGGACTCTGGCTGAAGCATTCTGGATTAACTGGAGGCTTTTTATGGAGATATTGGGACATCCAGATAGTAATGAGTTACAGTAATCTAGCCTTGAGGTAACAAATGCAGAGATTTTGAGACACAATATACCTAATTTTGGCAATGTTGTACAAGTGAGGTCAAAAATAACTTCTAATAAAATAACATTTAAAGTAGCTATATTTGTTTAAAAAGCTATTTCTGAGGTTTTAGTATACTCTATAATTACACTAAAAAACACTATACAATACACTATAATTAGTCTATGAAGAACATAGGCTAGGCGTAACAACAAGCACAAATGCATTGCTGAATTCATTTATCTGCGTCAAGTAATGTTAAACAACTGTGCCAACATCAGGGTGGGGGAGATGAAGCAGTGTCTCCTCCTCCTCTCTCAGGGTGTCTGAATGCTGACACTCACTCCAAACTGTGTTTCAGCTGCAGACTTTATTACCTGCACTTGGAAGTCTGCAGTATAGCTCTTACTTTGGGGCAGCATCTTCACTTGTGTTACAAGTAGTAGTAGTTTAGCATGAACACAAGTGTTGTACTTTTTTGGCAGTACAATATTATCTTCAATTGAGTCAAGAGTGTCATCTACCGTTAGTGACTGTAAATATACACATATAAGTCTCTGAACTTGTGCAGTGTCAAGCACAGGGCTTTTTTCTCAGAAAAGCTGTAACATGTTTAAGGAAAGGGAGATGATGACAAGACAATTTCAATTATAATTGTTCTGTAAGGGAGGAGGGTGTAAAGACTTGAAAATGTTAAAAATGATCTGAAATCTGAAAATCAATTTAGGCAATTCAAGCACACCGCTGTCACCCAGTAATTGATCTGTTGTGTGGATTTAAGAAAATAGGCAGGATTTAAGATCGGGTCTCCTTTTTCACATTTTGTGTGAATTAGCACATATAGCATGGCATTCTTAGGAAGAGACTATCTAGAACTGTGCTCTAATGTCCCAGTTTGTACAATTGATTAAGTCTTGCACCTCTATATGAAAGGGTATCATGTTTTTCACTCTGCCTGAGAAAAATGCAGAACCCCTAACTTAGTGTAATTTACTTTGATTTTTGATTTTACTATTGTCCTAGTACATGTGAGAGTGAACTTGTTAAAGTTCAGTAGTAGTTACACTAAATAGAGATATTGTCAAGTCATGGCAGCAGTAAACATGATGTAGAGGTGCAGTTTTACATTTTTAATCACTTTACATATTTTTTTCAACTTTCTTATTTTGTTAATGGGTAGCCAGTAGAAAATGTTGTGTACCAGTCCATGTCTGGGTAACCAGAACTCACTGTATCTATAGCAATATACATGCATCCTATACCTGCATCCTTTCATCTATGCATGACAGTGAAGTGACAACACAGAAAATGGCTGCTAGGAGGCATTTGCTACATGTTGGTTGTTCTTGGGCCTAGTACTAATTATAATTTTGAATCTGGGACTAATTCCCATGGGCAGGCATGAGGTGGTTTTACTTAGACTAAATGGACCTAAAATAGTGCTGATGTTTTGTTAAAGAAATACTAGTTTGCTGGATTTTGCATAAACATCCAGTTTTCCTGGTGCATGACAAAATGCATGACTAACCTTAATTTGATTTTGAAAAGAAACTAGAGTGAGGGGACTGTTGTGGTAATGTTAACATTTTTTGTCTTTGTAGAAGAAAAACATTAAGGATCAAATCAGCTTTCACACTTGTGGGTAAAGGAGGATTAAAAGTGATTCAAACATCCAGCTGGAATGTTTGGAAGCACAGTGTCAATTCAAGCCACACTGTAGCATTTTGGACAGCTTTCACACTGGGATTAGTCCATTTTCATCATTTTATTTTATTGGTTGTCCAACAAATACACATTGTATTTGCTACTGTATGGTGATCCCCTACCTGTACTTCTTTTGGGGTATAAAATGGCCTTTATTTAATGGTGGGAGTGAGATACAGCAGTGCTCCTCGGATGGAATTGTTATTCTTGGTCATTTATGGTGCTTATCCATTAGCACTCTTCGCTCTACTCAACCTGGCTCAACTCAGTTTTTTGGGTTTTCCATTAAGGGGTAGTACCTGGTGGCAGGTAATTTTTTTAGTACCTCCTCAGCTGAGGTTCCAAGCTGAGCTGATAGCAAAATGTGATGTCAACAGACGTTAACTGGCCACTGATTGGTCAGGGAGTTACGTCACTAAAAAAGTCATGAGTGCAATGTCTGACTGCATCTGACACAATAATCAAACTGGCCATTTTTAAAAACCAGCAAAAACGACCGTTTGTTTTTTATCGTTTTAGCGAGGCAAATGTCTAACGCTACTCACAAAACAATACTGTGGTCCTACAAGGTCTGCTGTGCTGTGATGATCCTGCCTATGTTGAGGTGGTACTCAACTGTAATGGAAAATGACCAAAACTGAGTTGAGTCAAGTAGAGTAGTGCTAAAACAGTATGATGGAAAAGTGGCATTAGAGAGAAATACTTTACTGGGAGGTAAATTTGATTTGCTTCTTACCGTGTAGAGTAGATTTTCCAAAGGTGTCCCTACTTGTGCAGACTTGGAAAAGGTAGAACATAGCTTTGTGAATGAGTCTGAATTTTCACTTAAGTACAGGTAGTGTTGGTCCACACTAGACAGAACACATCATACAGCAGACTCACAGTATAAATAATCTTCAAGTTGGGAGATTTTACCATTTGTTTGGTAAGGACACAAACTACGCTACATCAATTTTATAGTCTGTTAAAGGAGAGCAAGTCCAGCCCCGTCCAACCTCAGTACACACACACTCAGAGGTCAAAGATCAGCTGAAACATTTGTGAAGGTGCCAGGTCTTTTGTGTCTTACTTTGTACGTGTGTGTGTGTGTGTGTGTGTGTGTGTGTGTGTGTGTGTGCGCGCGCGCGTGCGTGCGTGCATGCTTGTGCCTGTGTGTGTATGTGAGATGTTTTATTACAACATGAATTATTGATCAGGAATATTTGAAAGCATTGCTTTTTTCAGTTTATTTATTTATTTTAAGAGACTGGATGTTTTTAATTTTGCTGAACTCTAACATGTGTCTGGGAATTGTCTGTTTGAACTAAAAGATTTTAAAAGCCACAGGCAGTGTTGTTGAGTCTGTTTATAATTATCCTTTTACAGGATGTAATGTTTTACGGTGCATACTTCTCTACCTGTGTAACTGTTTTTAGAGAATCTTTTGTATTTATGTGCATTTAATTGTAGATCCTTCATACATTTTCCTTTACAGAAACAGTTACTGCCAAAATGGCAACTTTGGAACGTGGAATATTCAGAATTTAAAAAAAGTCCTTATACTAGATGAAAAAAGCGTGTGATTCATGTTTAATATTTAAAAATTCTTTAGCCTCTTCTATTCATCTGCTTCTTTTCAGACTGATTTTAAAAAGTATGATAATGTTCAGGGTAGACTCAATCATTTGGTAATTCTGTTAGAAAAACATTCTCTCATTAGTACTGATTCTGAATTAGTCATTGGCCAGTTTGTGTAGCTCAAATCAAGGTGGCTTAACATGATATACTTCACTAATGCTGATTATTTCAATTTTTATATTTTGTTGGATTGTGTCAAAAATTATCCAATATTTTTTAACATACTTTGTTCCATTGTGTATTTCATTAGTTGTGCTTTATGTATTTACATATTTACAAACCATTAAATAATTGTCAACACAGAAAAACTCTTTTAGTGGCTAGATAAACCAGTCAAACATAACATTAAGATCACCTGCCTTATACTGTGTACACCGGAGTGAATTCACAGTTTGTTGGCACAAACTCTGCAGCTTACTGCTTGTTCTGTGAATCTGTTTCCATAGTTATAATGTCAGGAAGAGCACACATATTTGTCTACCATTAAGTAAAAATAGATGCAAAAGGCATAAAACCTGTGGTTGTGAGGACAGGTCATATCATCACTATAGCTGCTGAATGTTTATCTTCATAGAGAACAGTGTATAGTATTTCTCATTTCAAGCCATTTTAACAAGATTCGTACAAAATTGAGTCTTTTGAAAAGGATAAATGAAATTGAAAAATTAAGTCTACAGTAGGTCAACCTAATTATTTCCTTAGACTTTTGGTAGGTACGAACCACTGTAGCCTGAAAACACCCAACAAGACCTGCAGTTTGGGAGATGCTCTAACCTAGTCATCTAACCATCACAATCTGGCCCTTGTGACAGTCACTTAGATCCTTTTGCTTCCCTTTTTTTCCTGCTTCTACCATACTAACTCCTAGGACTGAATGTTAATGTGGTACCTAAATATACACACACCTTCACTTTACCTGCCAGTGGTCATGTTAATGTTATGGCTGATCGGTATATGTCACAGAGCAGTGGTGTGTGTAAACAGAGAATAAAGCACGTATCAGAAAGTCTGTTGTAATTATTCATGCTACTAGTTTAGTTTCCTCTAGGAAATGAAACAGGAGATAGAAATTATTTCTGTAACAGAGTCAACAAAATGCCATTCATCGTTTAATATCCACATTTAATTTCCTTTTTAAAATAGCCAGAATTGATGATATGCCTGCATCTGCTACCAGTAAAATGGCAATGAGTGATCTAACAATGTCACTGAATTAGACCATTGGTTATATTAGACTTTCATATGACTTTTGTATGTGATAAAAAAAATAATTATTGAATTGGATTTATATCACCGGTTTTATCAAAAACAAACATTCTTTCCAGGTCCTTTTATTCATAAAAACATATTCATGAAAACAATTTTTTTCTTGGACTACTGTACCATTTTGAGATCATGATTTGAATTAAAGTTAAGTACTCTGCAACAAAGTTTTATATCCATATGGCCAACATCTATGAATAATAGAGAGAATAATGAACCAGAATGACTAAAGAGGTACTCTGGGGGAGCTGTTTGAAGTCTGAGAAATATCCACAAGTGAAAAAAAACAATATCTCTGATTCTACAATGTAACACATTACTGCAGTAGTAGTTTAACTCAGATGTTAAATAGTCCATTTGTAGCTTTTATTGTCAATATCTTTTTTAAGAAGAATATTTAACTGTATTTATTGAATGCTTATTAAGGATATAGCATGAACCATGACACATACGACATTTATAGTCAAAACTAATCTACAGTACAGTTTTAAAAAATATATATGCAAAGAAAAATAACATTACAAACCAAACAATCTTTCTAGTGAAAGAAGAAAGATGTTTAGTGACAAAAATGTACAAAACAACATTGTTTAACAATGTTGGTATGCAGTGTTCTGACAGCCCTCAGTAAGTGATAGTTGGCCTTAATTGTCTGCTATGGGTTTGTGTAAATATGTTGAGAGCAAGCTTGTCATAATAACCTGTCCCTCTTCTAGCAGATGCTTTGTTTATCATAGCTGAGAGAACCAGGGCCAAAGAGGAACTGTTTAGAAGCAAAGATTTCTCACTTGTTCACAACTAGATTTGCGTAATATTTTGCTCTATGGTACCTTTCAGCTCCACATTCCTGCTCTTCCCTCAGAATATATGGGTGAAGGAAAGAATGACTTATAGATGGTCTGGAGAAAGATAAACAGTTGTCACTAGAGCATTTACCTCAGACCTAGGTAGGTATGTACACTTATCAGGGGGTCAATAAAATGCAAGAGACTCAACTCCTATTTCACGACCTTCCTAGCTCCATTTATTGTCTTGTCTTTAAGCCTTCAAATGCCCAAATATTTAAACAGAAGTGCCTGCTTTTTCTGAGATGGCTATTGTTGTTTTAACTCAGTCATGGGGATGTAGTTAGCACTGTAAACTGCCTTGGTGATGAGGGCTTGCAGGGAAGATAGCATCAGAGCCAGGAAAAGGGAAATTCCATTGCAGACACGTGATACCATCTGACTATCCAGACAGTGCCATGATAGAGTCATTGTGTCAAAAACACTGTAAACTTACTGTACATGCATGTTTATGTCTAGATAAGAGTGATGGAGCCTGAGAGACAAAGGTGGTCACAGTAGTGTTTGTGTTTGAGAAGAACTGTTGTATTATTGTATGGAATTTACTGTTGCAGTCTGAAGTATGCTTCCATTATAGTTGAAAAAAGCAGTTCTCTGTGCCTGCACATTTCCAATAAATGTAGTCTGATTTAATGTTTTAACATGACAATAGAAGGTAAAATTAGAAAATTAGGTGCCTACATATTTTAGTATGTTACAAATGAGTGAAGGGCATGCTTGTAGACATGTCACCCTAAATTACTGGAAAGATGTAGAGGGAGTAGGTCTCATAAGCTGCCCGAAAATTCTCTGAGGTCATTCCACAGCATTGGGCTAAGGTCTGAATTCTGATTGGCTCAATACAAAAGGTGACAACCAACCTGATGCTGTCTTGCAAGCAGGGTTGCCATGACTATAATATACAGTGGGTACGGAAAGTATTCAGACCCCTTTAAATTTTTCACTCTTTGTGTCATTGCAGCCATTTGCCAAAATCCAAAAAGTTCATTTTATTTCTCATTAATGTACACTCAGCACCCCATCTTGACAGAAAAAACAGAAATGTAGAAATTTTTTGCAAATTTATTAAAAAAGAAAAACTGAAATATCACATGGTCATAAGTATTCAGACCCTGTGCTCAGTATTGAGTAGAAGCACCCTTTTGAGCTAGTACAGCCATGAGTCTTCTTGGGAATGATGCAACAAGTGTTTCACACCTGGATTTGGGGATCCTCTGCCATTCTTCCTTGCAGATCCTCTCCAGTTCTGTCAGGTTGGATGGTGAACGTTGGTGGGCAGCCATTTTCAGGTCTCTCCAGAGATGCTCAATTGGGTTTAGGTCTGGGCTCTGGCTGGGCCAGTCAAGAACGGTCACAGAGTTGTTCCGAAGCCACTCCTTTGTTATTTTAGTTGTGTGCTTAGGGTCGTTGTCCTGTTGAAAGGTGAACCTTCGGCCCAGTCTGAAGTCCTGAGCACTCTGGAAGAGGTTTTCTTCCAGGATATCTCTGTACTTGGTCGCATTCATCTTTCCTTCAATTGCAACCAGTCGTCCTGTCCCTGCAGCTGAAAAACACCCCCACAACATGATGCTCCCACCACCATGTTTCACTGTAGGGATTGTATTGGGCAGGTGATGAGCAGTGCCTGGTTTTCTCCACACATACCGCTTAGAATTAACGCCAAAAAGTTCAATCTTGGTCTCATCAGACCAGAGAATCTTATTTCTCATAGTCTGGGAGTCCTTCGTGTGTTTTTTGGCAAACTCTCAGGCTTTCATGTGTCTTGCACTGAGGAGAGGCTTCCGTCGGGCCACTCTGCCATAAAGCCCCGACTGGTGGAGGGCTGCAGTGATAGTTGACTTTGTGGAACTTTCTCCCATCTCCCTCCTGCATCTCTGGAGCTCAGCCACAGTGATCTTTGGGTTCTTCTTTACCTCTCTCACCAAGGCTCTTCTCCCACGATTGCTCAGTTTGGCTGGACGGCCAGGTCTAGGAAGAGTTCTGGTCGTCCCAAACTTTTTCCATTTGAGGATTATGGAGGCCACTGTGCTCTTAGGAACCTTGAGTGCTGCAGAAATTCTTTTGTAACCTTGGCCAGATCTGTGCCTTGCCACAATTCTGTCTCTGAGCTCCTTGGGCAGTTCCTTTGACCTCATGATTCTCATTTGCTCTGACATGCACTGTGAGCTGTAAGGTCTTATATAGACAGGTGTGTGCCTTTCCTAATCAAGTCCAATCAGTTTAATTAAACACAGCTGGACTCCAATGAAGGAGCAGAACCATCTCAAGGAGGATCAGAAGAAATGGACAGCATGTGAGTTAAATATGAGTGTCACTGCAAAGGGTCTGAATACTTATGACCATGTGATATTTCAGTTTTTCTTTTTTAATAAATTTGCAAAAATTTCTACATTTCTGTTTTTTTTCTGTCAAGATGGGGTGCTGAGTGTACATTAATGAGAAATAAAATGAACTTTTTTGATTTTGGCAAATGGCAGCAATGACACAAAGAGTGAAAAATTTAAAGGAGTCTGAATACTTTCCGTACCCACTGTAGCTGTCCTGCAGTGCCGTGAAGTGAGTCGTCCACTGCAGCTGCATCCATCACGATGCTGTGAAGGGGATTGTCAGTGTATTGCAAGATGGCTTCTACCCTTTTACCTCACTGAACTAGCTTTTTATGCCAGTAATTTGCTGCTGCAACAGTGGATCTTTCTTTCTTTCTTTCTTAGCTGCCTAATGAGGAAATGTTGTTTCTGCCCTTTTTTATATAGAACATCTGTGTTCAATGTGAAATTTGGTCATGCAATTTGGAAATGCATTCTGCAATTCACAGTTCATTACGCAAAGTGGCATGACACAAATGACACATCATGCACCCTAAAGAGGGATCAAAGACCTGAATGCTAGGAAAACTCATGTTGAAACCAGCTATCTTTGTCTGAAACATACAATGCATTGGGAAGTCATCTATTTAGCCAATCATTTACTTGAAATACAACCTCAAACAGCAGTGCGTATTTTCTTTCTAAGACACCACTGTTTTTCTTTAACTGAGGAGACCTTCAAAAAGTCCCATGACAGAAAACTGAGAGGCTGGCCAGGGTGAGACAGACAGAGAAGGCACACATTGCAGTCAGAAATGAATATCTAAATGAGTAGTTAGTTAACCAGGTTAACCAGAAGTTAACCAGGAATTGCCCTTTGTTTTACTTGTGCAACAATGTGTGCCTCTTGAGCTACATTGAGATAGAGCAATGTATGCAGAGTTTATCCACAGAAGGTCAAGTGACAGATTAAAAGACAGAATTGATTTGATTGTGCAGATGCAACTGGCAGATTATTAAAAGCACTTTAAAATAAATGACTTTAATATTTTAGACACAACACAAACTACTCTTGGGCATCATAATTAAAATACCAGTTCTTTGCCAGTGCAGGAATTTTGCATAACCTGGCCTTTTAAGAACTCCCCTCTCACTGCATTTTACAGGCTGTGAACTGGGCCAACTATTCTTTGTCATACAGTTTTTCCCTGCTCCATTGGCTAAATGTAATCACGGAGTTGGCTGAGGATATAAACTCTTGTCTTTGTGTGTCTCTAAACATGATGTTTCCATTGATATTGCAACCACCACATACTGAACTCAACTCATATTTATTTATTACGCACATCATATCAAAGACAGCTCACGGTGCTTAACACTGAGAATAAAATAGGTAAAATGGTTAGAAACAAGCAAATTAAACAAATCACTACCATAAAGCATCACACACTAATATCAATAATAGTAAAGAAGTGAATTCCTATAAAATCCTTAAAAGCTCAATGGTTTTGGAAATAAAAGGCAATTGCATGTCATAAAAGCTTTACTAAAATTTTGCTAAACATAATTATAGGCTCCATGTGATCCCTGTGACCCTAATTAGGAATAAGCGGGTATAGATAATAGATGGATGGATAATTATAAAATTATTCAAAAACTAGAGAAATGGAACACTGTATGATCGCCATTAAATAAGTTAGATTTTTGACTGAAACTATTCCAGAGGTTGATAAAACAGGAATGCATTTATTTTACTGTTAAAAACCCTTAATAGACTTTAACTCCTCAGGAAGCTTATTCCTTTTATTAGTTAAAATAAAGGCAGTTTCCCTCAGGGCTATAGTCCACTGGATATAGCTATCCAAGGCTTTAAAACAGGGGTCTCTAAATCCAGTCCTTAAGGGCCTTTGTCCTGCTTTTTTTTTCAACTATCCCTGCCCTTGCAGCTTCTGATTGGCTGAACACACCTGATCCAGTGAAGATAACTTTAAAAGTTAACTGTAATCTGATAGCCAATTCTAGAGGAAACAGGCAACCAGTGCAAGGGTTTAAGGACTAGAGTAATATGTACTGTCCTCCTGGATTTAGTTAAAATTTTATTGTATTTTGTATTTTGTACTAGTTGGAACCTCTTTCCTGGAAGGTCAGTTAAAACACTGATCAAGATGTGTAGTTTACAAAGGCATAAATGGGTTTCTCAAAATCAACTTAGTTTCTTTAGATGTAATAAGCTGATTTGATTATAGTTTTGATATGGTTGTCAAAATTCACGTCAGTGACCAAACAAAAGGTTTGATTATGGTTTTTGCTGCCAACTATTTAATATTTTGTACCTACTCAGCAGCTACTCAGTAGCTAATTCTGGAAATGCCTCCCAGAGTGGCTAGAGAACAGTGGAAACAAAAAGCAGGACAAAGAATATGTATTTGATTTTGTTAAGAAGACAAAAGAATGATTTTACTGAATAGACATTGTTGAATTACATTGTTCTAGTGTCAGTGAATTATACAATAATTGTCAAGTGCTATTTGTCAGGGGGAGATGCAGTTGATGCGTCAAATATTTACCATTTACCATCATTTAATGGGGGCAACTTCAGAATGGCACTGTCAACCAGCAAAGATTGTAACATACAATCAGAGCAATGATTTTCAGTAGCAAACATCCTTTGTGTCATTTTTATGTTACTTAACCACATACTCACGATTTAACCACATGCAGATCAAGACATCAAAAAACATGGTTACTTGCAACTCTAAAACACTCCATTAACCAAGCATTGGTTGGGTTTTCAGGTATGTTTTCATTTTTTTACACGTTGTGGTTCTTTGTTGAGGTTTAAGTCATTTCTTTTTCCAAAGTAACTCTTCCTTCAAGAAATAACTTTAGGACTGCTTTCTGCAAATAATATCAACCTTGCTGAAAACTCAAGGAAAGGTTGGAAGTTAAACCAGAAAATGTAGACAGGTGGAGGATGGGAAGTAACAATGACGAAGGTTAGAGGACTGAGAGTCAGAAGGACACACACAAAGAGGGAAGGAAAGTTGAGGTGTGGCTGAAAGCCCACAGTCAAAACCCCAGTAGATGGAGCTGTGGCCTGGCCTTTCAACTCTCAAAGGGTTCTTTCATGGTGAAGGCAGGAGGTTGCTGGAATGCAGCAGCCAGAAGTATTATGCAGCTTTTGATGGAAACACACTCTACTATGCCTAGCTCCTCCTTTTCCAAGCTATGTATACATGTGATCAACCACAGCTACAGCTTCCGAACAAGCTCAGCTCTATTCCCAATGGTCTTAGTTTTTTTCTAGTGTACTGCCAAAACAATTTGATATACTGTGATCTGGAGTGCATGTTACATACAGTAGGTGAACTGGATAGCTTCTGGTAGCAGCTACTTATAAAATAAGATGATAAGATAAGAAACCTTTATTTGTCCCACAATGGGGAAATTGCATTGTTGCAACAGCAAAGTACAAGTACACAGCTGAGTGCCACAAGTAGCAAAGATGTGAGATAAATAAGAAATTAAAAATATTTAAAAATTACTAAGTGGAATAAAATAATGCTACAAAAATAAATAATAAAGCTACAAAAACTATAAGTGTGCACAATATGTGCCTATGGGTATGTACAGTATATGGACATCGATAGATAAATAAATAAATACCAGATAAAGTGACTACAGTATATTGCACTGATGTGATTTACCTTATAATACAGTATTGTACATGATTACAGCAGATGGATGACAAGTGTACAGTGTCAGTAGTGATCATTGTAGAGTCTGACAGCAGCACGAAGAAAAGACCTGCGGAATCTCTCCTTCACACAGCAAGGGTGGATCACTCTGTCACTGAAGCTGCTCTGCAGGGCAGACAGGGCATCCTCCAGCATAGATGTTAGTTTAGCCAGGACTCTTCTGTCCCCCACCTCCCTCACTGAGTCCAGAGGACAGCCCAGGACAGAGTTGGACTTCTTGATGACCTTGTCCAGCTTCTTCCTCTCCCTCTCCTTGATGCTGCTGCTCAAGCAGACCACACTGTACAGGATGGCTAATGCCACCACAGAGTCATAGAAGGTCCTCAGGAGTGCCCCCTTCATCCCAAAAGACCGCAGTCTCCTCAGGAGGTAGAGCCAGCTCTGGCCCTTCCTGTACAGTGCCTCTGTGTTATGAGTCTAGGCCAGTTTGTTGTTCAGGTGAACACCCAGGTACTTATAAGAGTCCACTCTCTCAATGTCTTCAAGGTCCACACCAGCCTTCTCCAGTTTGTCCCTCAAAAGCACCGGCTGTATGATGTTGAACGCGTTGGAGAAGTCAAAGAGCAGAATTCTCACAGCGCTGCCAGATTTCTCCAGGTGAGCCAGAGCACGGTGAAGCAGGAAGATGACCAGATATTCTCCACCCCGCCGGTAGGCGAACTGCAGCAGATCCATCGCTGAGCTCACCACAGAGCGGAGGCGGCCCATGATCAGATGGGACATGAGAGCCACTGGCCTGAAGCGGTTGAGATCTTTAGCATGCGGTGTCTTGGGCACTGGTACCACACAGGAAGTCTTCCAGAGCTATGGTACTACCCTCAGCTTGAGGCTCAGATTGAAGACATGCTCCATATCGCCACACAGTTCATCTGCGCAGGACTTAAGAAGCCTCGAGCTGATACCATATGGTCCAACTGCCTTCCTAGCCTTGAGCCTCCTCAGTTCACGTCTCACCTGGACTGGTGTTGGGGATAATGGTGGGCAGGGGTACTGTGTGCTGGGGGGTGGGTGCGTCCATGGAGCTGTGAAGTGGTGGGGTGATGGAATGAGCCAGAGGTGTGAAAGGCTGAGGGAGTGGGGCATTGTCCAGGTGTTGGAAAGAGGGCATGCAGCTGTGTCGGGGGAGGAGCAGGTGATTGATCAAACCTAAGGAAATGCAGATTTAGATCGTTAACCCACTGCAGATCCCCCTCAGCCTGGGCTTGCGGTGCTTTGAAGCCTGAAATGGTCTTTAGGCTCCACCACACCCCACTGATGTTCTGCTGCTGCAGATGCTCATCCATCTTCTTCCTGTAGCTGGCCTTCCCCTCTGATCTTCCGCCTCAGCTCCTTCTGTACAGTCCTCAGCTCCTCCTTGTTCCCTGATCTGAAAGCTCTCTCTCTCCTTCAGGAGAGCTTTGATATCAGGGGTAATCCACGGCTTGCTTTTTGGAAAACATCGTACCATCCAGGAGGGTTTTCAAAGCAAAAGTTTATATAGTCTGTGATGCAGTCTGTGATGGCGTTGATGTCCTCCCTATGTGGGTCATAGAACTCTGTACACACAGTGGTGTTAAAGCAGTCCCTCAGAGCCTCCTCGCTCTCAGCAGTCCACCTCTTCACCGCACATGGCACCACAGCCTGCCTGTGCACAACAGATGAGGGAGACGCATGGTTGAAGTCTCCAGAGATGAGGAAGCCTGTGGGTGCTGTCTGCAACCTGCTGGTGATGCAGAGCAGCGTGTCACAGGCTGTGTCTGCGTTAGCAAAGGGGGGGCACATCACAATCATGTGCATAAACTCCTGTGGCAGGCAGTTTGGCCTTATGCTAACTGCTAACAGTTCAATGTCTCTGCTACACAGTTGCTCCCTCACTGTACAGTGTCCCAGTTTGCACCATCTCACATTAACAAACACAGCCAGCCCCCTCCTTTCCTCTTACCACTGTCCTCCGTTCTGTCTGAGCACAGCAGATACTCTTAAGACAAGAGTTCAACTAGAAGCCTTTAGAGGCTGCATTACATCAAGTGTTCGTTACACCCCACAGTTGTCTAAGCATGGTAGAGGAAACATTTAAATTTAGTGTTGGAAAAGAAGAAGAAGAAGAGAAGAGTTTGGTGCCTAGGAGCAGTGGCCTACCTTGCCTGTTTTATGCTTTGGTAATTTGTTTCATTCTATAGCAAAAGTGGTATTCATGAGATCAGCCTGAACATGTGGAAGATCTGTAGTTAGCTGACCTTCCATAATCTTAATCATGCTATATGTAGGGTGAGAGACACAAAAAGGGGAAATACATATTGTATGATAAACATAATAGAGCTGCATACAGTAGATGTACTATGCCTTTCCCTTTTCGTACATTGACATTACGTATAAGACAATGTCGAGCAAATCATATACAGTGTCATCAGTAATGAAGCCAATGCAAAGTGGTACACAGAATCAGGAGGCTTAATCTTGAAAGGACATGCTTGGATGCGAAACAAATGATATACAACATAATTGCTTTGAATGTCAGAATGTAGCACTTAATGACTGTCTGATACTCATACTATAAGGTCATTTTTAGATACACATCAAGACATGGATTAGATAGATAAATAGATAGATACTTTATTGATCCTGGAGGAATTTCAAGCATCCAGTAGCAACATACAAAAAGACAAGAATTATACAAAAAGACCAGAATTATCACAGCAAAGTGTAACATAAGTTACAAACCAATACTAATAGCATTGTCTAGAAGACACATCAATCTCTGAGTGGGTAGTGCAGATACAACCAGGTTCTGTGCAAACATTGAGGTGAAAATGTGCAAGTGAAGTGATTTCAAAAGGACCAGTAGCAGCAAGTAGGTACTTCTCTGTCTGCGCATTTCCTCTCTGCCATACCTGAGAGGTGTTGTACAGTTAAATTGCCAGGGTGACAAAAGAGTTCCTCAGTCTTGTGGTGGAGCAGGACAGAGACAGCTGTCTGCACTCTGTCTGGTGAATGGTGTGCAGAGGGCGGTGGACATTGTCCAGGAGGGAGAGCAGTCTATCCAGGGACCTTACCTCTGCTACTGTCACCAGAGTCTAGCTTAGTTCCCACCACAGAGCCTCACATCATCACCCGTCTGTCCAGTCATGTTGCATCTCTTTTCCTGCTGCTTCCTCTCCAGCATTGCACAGCATAGAAGAGGACACTTGCAACCACCGACTGGTAAAAGGTGTGAAGCAATTTTTTGCAGATGTTGAAGGATGCGAGCATCCTAAGGAACTACAAACGGCTCAGTCCTTTCCTGAGGAGTGTCATGATCCAATCCAGCCTGTCATCCAACTGCAGCCCCAGATATTTGTCGGTCCTGATCGCAACCACATCAACCCCCTGTATGGACACAGGTTGAAACTAATTAAGGGTCACCTGCACATTTTTGCTCATTTCAAGCACTACAAAAAAAATCAAAAATGCCCAAAAGCTGCAGTGTTGGACTACAGGGCAAACATTGTGAGGTAGATTACAGTGGCTGTTACCTTTCAAACAAAATGTGTTTCCCTATGTAGAGCCAGTGTTTGGTTGGTTCATTCTGGGCTACTGCAGTAACATGGCAGTTCAACATGGCTGCCTCCATTAAAGGAGACCCGATCCCCATGAACATTTAAAATTCAATTTTCAATTCAATTCAATTTATTTGTATAGCACCAAATCACAATACGGTCATCTCAAGGCACTTTACAAAAAACAAAACAAAAAAACCCATCAAATCCCTTATGAGCAGCACTTATGAGCGCAGAGAGGAAAAACTCTCTTTAATGGAAGAAAAAACCTCCAGCAGAACCAGGCTCAGTTTGGGCGGCCATCTGCCTCGACCGGTTGGGGTGAGTGGATAGAGGAGAGAGAAAAGAACAACAACAATAAACAACAAATAGACACTGCAGGTTGGTGGGCCCAGTAACTGCACATCAGTGATATACAGCTCCAGGACCAGGGACACCCGCAGAAGGTACAGAGAGAGAGGGGGAGAGCACAAACTAGGGGAGAGAGAGAGCACAAAGTTAGTGACATTCAATGGTGGAATATACATGTCAGGGGTTAGGAGAGGAGGGTAGGGGAGGCAAAGAGAGGGGAGGGTTAGGGTAGGAGAGGGGAGCTCAGTGCCCTGCTGGTCCTCGGAAAGTCTACACCTATAGCAGCATAACTAAGGGATGGTTCAGGGCTAATGACAACTTATTTATGAATATTATATTGACGTTCTGCTAGTAGATCTCTCACTATTACATGCTGAACCTTTAAGTTTATTGCAAAAAGGCAAAATTGTCAAAGAGGCACTTTCATGTAAGAAAAAGCCAATGTAGAGCAATTGCTACTTTCTCAGTTTGTTTGGATCGAGGGAAAGATGAAACATGTTTGTTTTCCTTTTAGTTTTATAACATAATAAGTGTTTAGAAGACATTACAAGGAAGCCACAAAGTTAGGGCTGGCTACATATACTTGTCTAAAATTTTAGAGGACTTGTCTTGGCTCAGATTAGAGACTAGAGCCCAAGAGTCCATTCATCATCTATACCCGCTTATTCCTATTGAGGGTTATGGGGACCTCATCCTATCCCCGCTCTCTTTGGGTGAAAGGCAGGGGTACACCCTGGACAGGTCTTCAGTCCATCACAGGGCCACATAGAGACAAACAACCACATACACTCACACTCACTCCAATTTGGAATCACCAATCAACCTGCCATACATGTTTTTGGACTGTGAGCATTGGCGAGAACATGCAAACTCCACACAGAAAGTCCCTGCAAGGTTTCGAACCTGGAACCTTCTTGCTGTGAGGCAACGGTGCTAACAACTAAGACATCATACTGCCCAGAGCCCAAGACATAATGAACACAAAACCAGCATTTGTATGGGATGCAGTAATATTAAGTGAAGGCAATATGTCTCTATGTCTGTTGACATCATAGTTGGATTAAATGTTCTACAGAGGAAAGTGTAGCCACTGAAAGGAATGCCATATGGTTTTGTTCATTGCAGTCCCTACACCACATATTTTTTTCACCATCTGTCAAGCACATGCTTTCTATCACAGGAAAGGCTGAGTCAAGCCATATATGTGTGCTGACATTGACCTGGTCTTCATTACTTTCCAGGCAGTGTCAAGTTCTATCAAACAGAGAAGGCAGTGTTCATCACACATATTCCTTATAAAACAAAAACCAGTTATTCCTCACTGCCATACTGAATGAAGTAGCATTCTCCAAAAATATGAAACACTTAAACTGAACCTAAACACAAAATATGAATGCCTGTTCGTGGAGAGGCCTACAGATCACACTGTGTCAAATAAACAAACAAAATATTTACTTGGATATAATTATGCAGGTGATATACTTGAGAAGATGAAGCTTTACATTGAAACACATGAATTGAAATATCTTTGGTTTTATTTAACTTGTTGCATTTCCCTTAAAAATGGATACATAATAAAGTTACAGATAGTGCTAACTTTGTTATTGCTATCCTCTGTTAGGGACATGGACAAATTAGGGGGCTGTTAGGGTTTGATTTTTGTAACATCCGGTATTGGACTTTTATTTATTTTATTTACTTGTTTGGTCCCTGTCTAACTCAAGGTAGCTTTATGTTGATCAGTTAAATAGTCTTTTGAGTTCCTTTGTTCTTTGCTGGAGGATTAGTTTAGTTTTGCTTTAGTTGAGTAACTATGCTTTTGCCTGTTTAGACACCGACTGCCGAAACGCCTGTTTTTGCTTGTTAGATGCCGAGTGGCACAGTTAATTTGTTCATGCCTGAGCCTGGTGAGTCCAGGCTAAATAAAGACTGTGTCCTGCACTTGGGTCCTCCTCTCCTCATCCTTCACACACCCTACCACATAACAGGGGGGCACTCTGCCCTTTTTCTTACCTTCTTTGAAACAAGACTCACAGATTGAGCAACCACACACTAGCTCCGATCTTATTTTATTTTTTCAGTCTCTATTCTTGTGGTTGTTTTGTGTGTTTTATGTCCATTTTTACTCATTTTACATCTCTTTGTAGTCATTTTCCAATTATTGTTTTTGTTTCATTTGGTTCTTTGGCATGTATCATGTAAAATTCCTCACTGTGGGAATGCTGCTTCTTCTTTCTGCAATTGTTTTTGTCTTTGGTGATGTTTTCTGTTTTAAGTTATTTTGAATAGTTACAGTATTTTTTCTCATTCTGGGTTTTTTGAAGTCATTTTACAGGGAGCCAATGAAGAGAAGTTAATATAAGACAGATATGATCTCATTTGTTAGTCAGGACTCTGGCTGCAGAATTCTGGATTAACTGGAGGTTTTTTATGAAGTTACTGGGACATCCTAATAATGAGTAATCTAGTCTTGAAGTAACAAATGCATGGACTAGTTTTTTGGCCTCATTGTACAAGTGAAAGAAGGCATTTCTAGAGACTTGTTTTATGTGTGAATTAAAGGACATATCTTGGTCAAAAATAACTCCAAGGTGTTTCACAGTACTGCTGGCGGCGAAAACTATACCATCTAAAGTAGCTATATTGTTAGATAAACTATTTCTGAGATTTTTAGGCCTAAATATAACAATTTCTGTTTTCTCTGAATTTAAAAGTAGAAAGTTACTGATCATCTAGGCCTTTATGTCCTTTAGACAAGATTGATGTCTGGCTAACTGGTTTGTGTCATCAGGTTTCATACATACATACATCTGCATAACAATGGCAATTAATAAAGTGCTTCCTAATAACATTGTTTAAGGGAAGCATGTATATGGTGAAGAGAATTGGTCCTAGCACAGAACTTTGTGGAACTCCATAACTAACTTTGGTGTGTGTGAAAGGTTCATCATGAACATGAACAAATTGGAATCTGTCCGATAAATAGGATTGGAACCATTTTAACACTGTTCTTTTGATCCCAATCATATGCTCCAGTCTCTGTAATAAGCTGCTGTGGTTGATAGTGTCAAATGCAGTACTAAGGTCTAGCAGGACAAGTACAGAGATGAGTCCATTATCTGAGGCTAAGAGAAAATCGTGACTTTTAATAATGCTGTTTCAGTTCTATGATGTGCTCTAAATTGTGACTGAGTATGAAAAGGTTTTATTGACCTTATAGTAGCAATTACAGTTAACTGCATAGAAATATACTCTGCATGCAGGGCAACTGTCAGCAGGGCAAATGTCAGCTCAGCTCAGTTTAACCTGATGTAGTACTTTGTTTAAATGATTCTGACAAGAGCAAGACATCTGGTCAACTTGTCATAAAACTGTTCTGTACTGTATATCCCTGAACAAATATTTGATTTTTAAAAACATTTTTGTGTATTCCGGTATCTGCAGGTAACCCAGGTCTCTCAGTGGATACAGATATTCTGGCTGAAGCTCAGAGTGGTGCTGCACCTACAGCTGATGGTAAGATAAAAACTCCTCATTTTGTTGTCTGGACTGTTGTGCATGAGTAGGATAAACTGAAAAAAACAGTCCACTAACACTTACTAAGCTAACAATTTCATGTTTTGTGTTTGATCCATATAAAAGCAGAGATGTAGAAATATTTCAGGAGTTGTTATGTGCTGGAATTATTGATAAACAACAGGTACATTGACTCTACCTTGTTATCAGGAGTCATGGCATCACAGTGAAGTTGCCGGGTTGGCACTTTTGTGCTTATACAGAGACCAAAGTCAAAACTTGTACTCATTTGCCGTATGTGACAACCAATATTATAACTGAAGATGCTACTTAGAAATAATGGGGAGATGAATAATCTGCTAGCATTCAGGCTCCAACTCTGTGTATACATCTTATTCACAAGTGCATGATGTAGATGCTACGAGGTACAGAATGTCAAGTTCAGTTGTTCACGTTTTCTTCACTTATTGCATTCTTTAGTATGTCACCTACAAAATCTTTACACCATGCAAGCACTAGCTTGAGTTTCACTGTTTCAGCTATTGGGCACTAGGCATCAATCAACATCAAATAACAAGAGAAGACTCTTCTATTTAGGTTGCCTTGCTCAAAAACACCCATTGCTGACCATTTTTAGAAAGCTACTGCTGAACATGTCCCAATGGATGGACAGTATTAGGTACTACCATACTTAGGCATATTACAATAATTACTGATGTTTTCACACAGGAGTGCATTTGAAAATGTGTGTTGCATATGTAGCCATGGAAGTGCTCTAATTAACTCTTGAGATTTATCAACCTTCCTTGGATAAGAGTAAATGTTAAGTCTCTTGACTGGGGTTGTGTTTGTGGGCCAGATCATCACTTGTGCTTGCATACGTTTGAGGACAGTACATCAGATGTGTCAGATGTATGACCTACTGTGGCAAGAAAAAATATGTGAACCACTTGAAATTAATTGATTTTCCGCATTAATTTGCTATAAAACATAATTCCATCTTCATCTAAGTCACAACAATAAACTTAACATGCTTAAGCCGATAGCACACAAACAATTTTAATTTCTCGTGTCTTTATTGAACAAAGTCATTAAACTTAATTACATTTGTTACAAGTAGAGTCATCTGTAATTGGTTCCTGCCTATATACGGTTTTCTCTCTTTGGTCAACATCAAAATCTGTTGGAGTTTTCCTGAAACCTCAGGAAAATGAAGCCTATAGCTTATCTGCATTTATTTTGTTGCACACTTCAAATGGGCTTTTTTTTTTTTTTTGGTGCAGTCTTGAGAACCATTGTGATGCTTCTTGGTTTTGGAAATAGGAGTCTTACACTTTAAAACATATTTCTAGCTTACAACTACCTGTTGGTAGATGAAGAATTGCTGATGATGCTGTCTAACAGATTGTGTTCATTTGGAACAAGGAGATGAAAAAACTGAAAAGATGATAAATTAAAACCATTTAATTTACTTAATATTCACTGGCTAACCTGGTTAAACTGCTGTCTGACATCCATCCTTATTTGACTAGTTTTTGTCCATATACTCTAGGGGAGAACAAGCAGGTAACATAAAACAAAGTAGAAGGCTAGAGTCGATTTCCAAGTTCAGACTGTCTTATTTATTACTGAAAGTTTAGCAAAGCATACCTGAACCAAAAGGCATCACACAGGAATTGAACATTACTTAAAAAGATAACAAAACACACATTAAGTCACATGAGGTGAGGCAATAGCCTTAACAGACTGCTCATACAAATAACAGGACAGTCAGACAGCTCATAAAAGTAACAAGGCATACAAGGACAGCATGCAACACTAAGGCCACTATTCCAATATACAGTTTAGCACTACTTGGCTCTATTCAACTGGACTCCGTTTTGGTAATTTTCCCTTACAATTGAGTATCACCTCAATGTGGGCAGGATCGCCATAGCATGGCGGCGTGAAACTGCCGTGGCACCACCAAGCACAGAAACATCTGCACCTCCTTGTAGGACCACAGTGTTGTTTTGCCAGTAGTGTTAGCAATTTGCCTCGCTAAAGAATATAAAAATGGAAAAACAAACAAACAATCAATGGCCAACAGTCTATTAACATGTTATTTAGGCTTGGCTCGCCTCAGCCGATGAGGTATTAAAAAAGTACCTTCTACCAGGCACTATCCCCTAATGGGAAACCCAAAAAACTGAGTTGAGTCAAGTAGTGCTAATGTTAAATGTACTGGAGAATAGCTGCTCAGTCCTTAAAAGCCCCCCGGCCCAATGCCTGGAGGGAGGACTGGGAGGACCTGCAGAGCTGTCACACAACATT
Source organism: Mastacembelus armatus (assembly GCF_900324485.2). Taxonomy (NCBI): domain Eukaryota; kingdom Metazoa; phylum Chordata; class Actinopteri; order Synbranchiformes; family Mastacembelidae; genus Mastacembelus; species Mastacembelus armatus. Next base: position 3,297,094 of record NC_046644.1, on the reverse strand, counting down.
AACCACTTAAATCAGTCTTACATCCCCCTGGAGGATGTAAGACTGATTTAAGAATATCTCTCTTTGGAAGTTAGATGACTGACAACCATTTTGACATATGCTAGATTTCTTCGGAACCCATTTTGCAGACAAGTATTGGAGAAATGAGGCAGTGTGTGCTCTGGTCAAAGTATCATAACATGCCCTGAATGCAAATCAACATTGTATAATGTTTTGAGTCCTTTAACCACTACTGCACATCAGCTTTTTTATCTTTCCTTTCTTGCCAGCCCTCACATACCTACTTATTCAGAGTTGCAGTACATACTTTAATGATGGATAAAGACATTATAATTAAAGAGGTGCATGATGACATCACTCATCTGTACTCTGTCCTGTGGTGAGCTCTGCTGTGGCCAGGTTGGCAAGCTCACACATCCCTGTTTTTCCATTGCATAAACACTGGAGCCAAGCTATCTGAAATGCAGATGGTACTAAAAGCCAGGGTAACTGTGAGCGTGTGTTTGTCATTGTCTCTGAACCCAAACCATTCATTTTTATTCCATATACAGCAATCTTCATAGCTAACAGGGATCCTAGAAGAAAGTCAAGAGTGTCATCTCTAAACATTTCTGCATCATCTCTGCAGCATTGAGGTCTATACACTCTGATTATCAAGGTTATGTCAGGGTTCGGGAAACTATGGCATAAAGTTCGGACCAACAGATGCGCCCACACTGGTACTTGATACTTGATACAAGGCTTTATTTACAAGAACCAAAACTACAAATTAGGAGGGAAACGGTCTAGGTCGGAAAGCACAAGGACATGAGACATAAACATGACATCAGGAACCAGGTCATGGGGTATACATGAAAACATGAACAAAGGACAAGGACACAAGGAGACAAAGTCGGAGGGATCCGGGTCACACACACACCTATTTAGGGAGACGCACCAGATCAACACACTCCGACACAAGAACATGAAAAATCAGGAAGGGAGCATGAAGGGTCTAGACCACAAGACACAAGGACATGAGCAGGGAGTCAAGGCTTGAGGGAATCTGGGTCACACACACACACAAATTGGGGAGACGCACCAGATCACACAAACACTTGGACATGAGAGACAAGGAACGGGGCATGAAGGTCTAGACCACAGGGGACATGGGCATGAGCAGGGAATCAAGACTAAACAGGATCTGGGTCACACACACACATTAGGGAGACGCACCAGATCACACAAACATTAGAACAAGAGAGACGAGGGTCGGAACATGAAACACAGGGACAAGAAACATGGCCGGAGGCAGAACACACATAAAGAGGAGACAGGAGGAGGAACCCGGACATAGACCAAAAGAGACAAATACTTCACTTAATTCCGAGGAACAAAAGGCAGTCCATAAACAAAACAAGATTAACGAAAGCTCAAAACACTGTCTTGGCAGTACATGAAATCATAAGTAGCAGTTCGTTGTAGGTCCTAATGCAGGTTCTATGGCAGACCTATGGCAGACAACCCGGCAACAAGACAAGGAACAAAACAAGGTATATAAAGCCAGGGAACAAAACTAGGCACAGGTGAAAACACTCAACCAAATTAGACTGACATCAAGAAACAGAAATAACCCACAACCAGTTCCTGTCAGGATCCTTCAAAATAAGAAACAGGAAGTCCATAGAACATGGATCCTGACAGTACCCCCCCCTCAAAGGCCGGCCCCTGACGGCCTCCAAAAAACGTCCAAACACAACAACTGGGTGGGCGGTGGGGGTCCCAGGAGGATGGCTCCTGAGGGCGGGCGGGTGGGGCAAAACAAACATGGTCTCAGGCGTCGCTCCGGAGGACAAAAGTCTGGAATCGTTCTGATGAACGACCTCTCCGGCGGGCGAAGATTCTGGACCGCTCTGGCGGGCGGCCTCTCCGGCGGGCGAAGGTTCTGGACCGTTCTGGCGGGCGGCCTCTCCGGCGGGCGCAGGTTCTGGACCGCTCTGGCGGGCGGCCTCTCCGGCGGGCGCAGGTTCTGGACCGCTCTGGCGGGCGGCCTCTCCGGCGGGCGCAGGTTCTGGACCGCTCTGGCGGGCGGCCTCTCCGGCGGGCGCAGGTTCTGGACCGCTCTGGCGGGCGGCCTCTCCGGCGGGCGCAGGTTCTGGACCGCTCTGGCGGGCGGCCTCTCCGGCGGGCGCAGGTTCTGGACCGCTCTGGCGGGCGGCCTCTCCGGCGGGCGCAGGTTCTGGACCGCTCTGGCGGGCGGCCTCTCCGGCGGGCGCAGGTTCTGGGCCGCTCTGGCGGGCGGCCTCTCCGGCGGGCGAGGATTCGAGGTCGCTCTGGCGGGCGACCTCTCATACGGACACGGGCTTGAAGCTGTTGCTGTGGCAGACGTGGCAATGCTGGTACCTGCGGAAGCTGGGGAACTCTTGGAGACCGTGGAGACCGTGGCTCAGGATACTGTTGTCCGGACAGCCCCGGGGCCTCCTGCCCTGGGGATTCCGGTGGTACTGGTCTAGAAGGCTGTGGCGAAGGCACTGAAGGCTCTGAGAACTGCGTTAGCTGCCGCGGCTCAGGATACTGTGGCAGCTGCTCATGAAACTCAGGGTCCTCAGGTAACGGCGGCGGTGGCTCAGGAACCTGAAGCCGAGGCGGATCTGGAAGCTGAAGTTGAGGCTGAGGCAGATCTAGAAGCTGAAGAAGACTCGGGAGTAGAAACCGAGGCGGATCTGGGAACTGAAACCGAGGTGGATCTGGAAGCTGAAACTGAAGGTGAGGTAGATCTGGAAGTCGAGGAAGACTCGGGAGTTGAAGCCGAGGCGGATGCTGATCTGGAAGCTGAGGGGACTGTGGCGATTCGGACCAGTCCAGTAGTTCTGGCAGCTGAGACGGCGGTGGGTACTCTGGAGGATCTGGCTGCTGCAGAGGAAGCACTGGCAGCTGATACGGCTGTGAAAGCCCTGGTGACTGCAGAGATGGCTTAAGAAGCTGTGGAGGAACTGGCTGCTGCAGGGGAAGTTCTGGCAGGTGAGACGGCTGTGACCGCTGTTGCGGAAGCTTGGGCTGATGTGGTATCCGTGAATCCACTGGTAGCCGAGGTGATTGTGGTTCCAATTCCGGTGGTGATGGACTGGGAACTTCTCTTGGCACAGTCGACTGCAGTGGCGACTGGAGTGACTCAGACAAACCTGAGAATTCTGGGAGTTCGGGAAGCGGATGCTGCTGCGAGAATTCAGATAGTCCAGGAGACCAGAGAACCTTGGACAGTCCAGGAAACTCTGGAAGCTCGGGCAGGTCTGGACGCGGTAAGGACTGTGACCGTTCCGGTGGCTTCAGCGGTGGTCCTGATGGTTCGGACCAATGTGGCGGATCTGGCCACTCTGGTAGCTCGGACAGCTCTAGAACTTGCAGATGTTGCTGGTGCTGGGGTAACTGTAGGGATTTCAGAGGCGATGACTGGTGAGACGGCCCTGGAGGCACCGAAGGCAGTGACTGGCGAAGCGGCACTGGAGACGGTGACCGGCGAGGTGGCACTGGATGCACTGAAGGTTCTGGTAACTGCAATGGAGCTGGATGAGACGGCGCTGGGTGAGACGGCGCTGGGTGAGACGCCTGCTCTTGTAGCAGTGGGGATGTGAGAGGAATCCCGGCGGAGGTGACCTCGTCGGGATGCGAGGATTCTCGGCATGGTCCTTTCCGGCGGCGGCGATTCCGCTGCTGTCGTCGAGGTGGCAGGTCAAGTGGACACTGGGGCGAAGCAGACTGCTGTGGCCAGGAAGACTGTGGCACTCCTCTCCGCGGCAGCCCTCCGGACCTGATAGCCAGCCGGGTACCGCGGAAGGGATTTCGGTGGGAACCCCAGACGAAGTCGTCCTTATCAAAGGACTCCCAGTCCTCTTCGTCGAGGGTCTCCCAGTCTGAGTCGTTGTCGGTGGGCTGATCCAGGGTCTGATGCCGATGCCGGCGGCGATTACGGCGTCTGGACGGGTGACGTGGAGCTGGTGAATTCCAATGGCCTGGATAGACAGAATCAAGTCCTCCAAAACGCACTGTGGGGTTGTAGGTGACGGGGTCATCCAAGAAGTCGTCGGAGGAGTACTCGCTGTCAAGCGGATCGTCCAAAAACGACCCGACCGAGTACCTTGGGTCTTGCTTCTGAGCCTGTCTGGTAAACCAGGTGAGGATGTCTACCGGTTCGGGATCCTGGGCGTGACGTGGTGGTGAGGTGGGAACGGGACTGACGAGATAAGTTCCCATCCTTAAACAGTCCACGGCTCTGGACAAAGGAGGGCAAGAACGGAGTTGCTGCATGGTCTGTAGGTGGGTCTGACTGTAGCTTGAAGAGTACATGGTGGGAACGAGGGAAATAAAAAGAGCGAGGGAAAAAAAAAACTCCTGGGTCTGCCTACGTGACTGGGGAAAAAAAAAAAACTCAAACGGGGAACGTGGTGATCAAAAAAAAAACTACTAAGAAAGAAAACTAGTACCAGGAAGGAAAAAGGGCGTGGTCCGATTAATTTTGTGGCCGGGTTGTACTGTCAGGGTTCGGGAAACTATGGCATAAAGTTCGGACCAACAGATGCGCCCACACTGGTACTTGATACAAGGCTTTATTTACAAGAACCAAAACTACAAATTAGGAAGGAAACGGTCTAGGTCGGAAAGCACAAGGACATGAGACATAAACATGACATCAGGAACCAGGGCACGGGGTATACATGAAAACATGAACAAAGGACAAGGACACAAGGAGACAAAGTCGGAGGGATCCGGGTCACACACACCTATTTAGGGAGACGCACCAGATCAACACACCCCGACACAAGAACATGAAAAATCAGGAAGGGAGCATGAAGGGTCTAGACCACAAGACACAAGGACATGAGCAGGGAGTCAAGGCTTGAGGGAATCTGGGTCACACACACACAAATTGGGGAGACGCACCAGATCACACAAACACTTGGACATGAGAGACAAGGAACGGGGCATGAAGGTCTAGACCACAGGGGACATGGGCATGAGCAGGGAATCAAGACTAAACAGGATCTGGGTCACACACACACATTAGGGAGACGCACCAGATCACACAAACATTAGAACAAGAGAGACGAGGGTTGGAACATGAAACACAGGGACAAGAAACATGGCCGGAGGCAGAACACACATAAAGAGGAGACAGGAGGAGGAACCCGGACATAGACCAAAAGAGACAAATACTTCACTTAATTCCGAGGAACAAAAGGCAGTCCATAAACAAAACAAGATTAACGAAAGCTCAAAACACTGTCTTGGCAGTACATGAAATCATAAGTAGCAGTTCGTTGTAGGTCCTAATGCAGGTTCTATGGCAGACCTATGGCAGACAACCCGGCAACAAGACAAGGAACAAAACAAGGTATATAAAGCCAGGGAACAAAACTAGGCACAGGTGAAAACACTCAACCAAATTAGACTGACATCAAGAAACAGAAATAACCCACAACCAGTTCCTGTCAGGATCCTTCAAAATAAGAAACAGGAAGTCCATAGAACATGGATCCTGACAGTACCCCCCCCTCAAAGGCCGGCCCCTGACGGCCTCCAAAAAACGTCCAAACACAACAACTGGGTGGGCGGTGGGGGTCCCAGGAGGATGGCTCCTGAGGGCGGGCGGGTGGGGCAAAACAAACATGGTCTCAGGCGTCGCTCCGGAGGACAAAAGTCTGGAATCGTTCTGATGAACGACCTCTCCGGCGGGCGAAGATTCTGGACCGCTCTGGCGGGCGGCCTCTCCGGCGGGCGAAGGTTCTGGACCGTTCTGGCGGGCGGCCTCTCCGGCGGGCGCAGGTTCTGGACCGCTCTGGCGGGCGGCCTCTCCGGCGGGCGCAGGTTCTGGACCGCTCTGGCGGGCGGCCTCTCCGGCGGGCGCAGGTTCTGGACCGCTCTGGCGGGCGGCCTCTCCGGCGGGCGCAGGTTCTGGACCGCTCTGGCGGGCGGCCTCTCCGGCGGGCGCAGGTTCTGGACCGCTCTGGCGGGCGGCCTCTCCGGCGGGCGCAGGTTCTGGACCGCTCTGGCGGGCGGCCTCTCCGGCGGGCGCAGGTTCTGGGCCGCTCTGGCGGGCGGCCTCTCCGGCGGGCGAGGATTCGAGGTCGCTCTGGCGGGCGACCTCTCATACGGACACGGGCTTGAAGCTGTTGCTGTGGCAGACGTGGCAATGCTGGTACCTGCGGAAGCTGGGGAACTCTTGGAGACCGTGGAGACCGTGGCTCAGGATACTGTTGTCCGGACAGCCCCGGGGCCTCCTGCCCTGGGGATTCCGGTGGTACTGGTCTAGAAGGCTGTGGCGAAGGCACTGAAGGCTCTGAGAACTGCGTTAGCTGCCGCGGCTCAGGATACTGTGGCAGCTGCTCATGAAACTCAGGGTCCTCAGGTAACGGCGGCGGTGGCTCAGGAACCTGAAGCCGAGGCGGATCTGGAAGCTGAAGTTGAGGCTGAGGCAGATCTAGAAGCTGAAGAAGACTCGGGAGTAGAAACCGAGGCGGATCTGGGAACTGAAACCGAGGTGGATCTGGAAGCTGAAACTGAAGGTGAGGTAGATCTGGAAGTCGAGGAAGACTCGGGAGTTGAAGCCGAGGCGGATGCTGATCTGGAAGCTGAGGGGACTGTGGCGATTCGGACCAGTCCAGTAGTTCTGGCAGCTGAGACGGCGGTGGGTACTCTGGAGGATCTGGCTGCTGCAGAGGAAGCACTGGCAGCTGATACGGCTGTGAAAGCCCTGGTGACTGCAGAGATGGCTTAAGAAGCTGTGGAGGAACTGGCTGCTGCAGGGGAAGTTCTGGCAGGTGAGACGGCTGTGACCGCTGTTGCGGAAGCTTGGGCTGATGTGGTATCCGTGAATCCACTGGTAGCCGAGGTGATTGTGGTTCCAATTCCGGTGGTGATGGACTGGGAACTTCTCTTGGCACAGTCGACTGCAGTGGCGACTGGAGTGACTCAGACAAACCTGAGAATTCTGGGAGTTCGGGAAGCGGATGCTGCTGCGAGAATTCAGATAGTCCAGGAGACCAGAGAACCTTGGACAGTCCAGGAAACTCTGGAAGCTCGGGCAGGTCTGGACGCGGTAAGGACTGTGACCGTTCCAGTGGCTTCAGCGGTGGTCCTGATGGTTCGGACCAATGTGGCGGATCTGGCCACTCTGGTAGCTCGGACAGCTCTAGAACTTGCAGATGTTGCTGGTGCTGGGGTAACTGTAGGGATTTCAGAGGCGATGACTGGTGAGACGGCCCTGGAGGCACCGAAGGCAGTGACTGGCGAAGCGGCACTGGAGACGGTGACCGGCGAGGTGGCACTGGATGCACTGAAGGTTCTGGTAACTGCAATGGAGCTGGATGAGACGGCGCTGGGTGAGACGGCGCTGGGTGAGACGCCTGCTCTTGTAGCAGTGGGGATGTGAGAGGAATCCCGGCGGAGGTGACCTCGTCGGGATGCGAGGATTCTCGGCATGGTCCTTTCCGGCGGCGGCGATTCCGCTGCTGTCGTCGAGGTGGCAGGTCAAGTGGACACTGGGGCGAAGCAGACTGCTGTGGCCAGGAAGACTGTGGCACTCCTCTCCGCGGCAGCCCTCCGGACCTGATAGCCAGCCGGGTACCGCGGAAGGGATTTCGGTGGGAACCCCAGACGAAGTCGTCCTTATCAAAGGACTCCCAGTCCTCTTCGTCGAGGGTCTCCCAGTCTGAGTCGTTGTCGGTGGGCTGATCCAGGGTCTGATGCCGATGCCGGCGGCGATTACGGCGTCTGGACGGGTGACGTGGAGCTGGTGAATTCCAATGGCCTGGATAGACAGAATCAAGTCCTCCAAAACGCACTGTGGGGTTGTAGGTGACGGGGTCATCCAAGAAGTCGTCGGAGGAGTACTCGCTGTCAAGCGGATCGTCCAAAAACGACCCGACCGAGTACCTTGGGTCTTGCTTCTGAGCCTGTCTGGTAAACCAGGTGAGGATGTCTACCGGTTCGGGATCCTGGGCGTGACGTGGTGGTGAGGTGGGAACGGGACTGACGAGATAAGTTCCCATCCTTAAACAGTCCACGGCTCTGGACAAAGGAGGGCAAGAACGGAGTTGCTGCATGGTCTGTAGGTGGGTCTGACTGTAGCTTGAAGAGTACATGGTGGGAACGAGGGAAATAAAAAGAGCGAGGGAAAAAAAAAACTCCTGGGTCTGCCTACGTGACTGGGGAAAAAAAAAAAACTCAAACGGGGAACGTGGTGATCAAAAAAAAAACTACTAAGAAAGAAAACTAGTACCAGGAAGGAAAAAGGGCGTGGTCCGATTAATTTTGTGGCCGGGTTGTACTGTCAGGGTTCGGGAAACTATGGCATAAAGTTCGGACCAACAGATGCGCCCACACTGGTACTTGATACAAGGCTTTATTTACAAGAACCAAAACTACAAATTAGGAAGGAAACGGTCTAGGTCGGAAAGCACAAGGACATGAGACATAAACATGACATCAGGAACCAGGGCACGGGGTATACATGAAAACATGAACAAAGGACAAGGACACAAGGAGACAAAGTCGGAGGGATCCGGGTCACACACACCTATTTAGGGAGACGCACCAGATCAACACACCCCGACACAAGAACATGAAAAATCAGGAAGGGAGCATGAAGGGTCTAGACCACAAGACACAAGGACATGAGCAGGGAGTCAAGGCTTGAGGGAATCTGGGTCACACACACACAAATTGGGGAGACGCACCAGATCACACAAACACTTGGACATGAGAGACAAGGAACGGGGCATGAAGGTCTAGACCACAGGGGACATGGGCATGAGCAGGGAATCAAGACTAAACAGGATCTGGGTCACACACACACATTAGGGAGACGCACCAGATCACACAAACATTAGAACAAGAGAGACGAGGGTTGGAACATGAAACACAGGGACAAGAAACATGGCCGGAGGCAGAACACACATAAAGAGGAGACAGGAGGAGGAACCCGGACATAGACCAAAAGAGACAAATACTTCACTTAATTCCGAGGAACAAAAGGCAGTCCATAAACAAAACAAGATTAACGAAAGCTCAAAACACTGTCTTGGCAGTACATGAAATCATAAGTAGCAGTTCGTTGTAGGTCCTAATGCAGGTTCTATGGCAGACCTATGGCAGACAACCCGGCAACAAGACAAGGAACAAAACAAGGTATATAAAGCCAGGGAACAAAACTAGGCACAGGTGAAAACACTCAACCAAATTAGACTGACATCAAGAAACAGAAATAATCCACAACCAGTTCCTGTCAGGATCCTTCAAAATAAGAAACAGGAAGTCCATAGAACATGGATCCTGACAGGTTACTCATACAGACTAAAGAAAAATACTGAATGTAAGACTAATTACAATATTTGGTGGAAAAGGCACTGCTGTTTCAGCAAGCTTTTAACACTAGAACTACCGGAATTCTGTAACTGCTAGAATGGCAATAGCGATCATTTTGACTGCTCATATGTATTTGCATTTAATTTCAAGGATGATGTGGATGCAGTTACAGTGGGCTTCTCAAAACAGATAAAAAAGCAGTTTCATTTCTCTGCTGGAGACACTTGACTCCACAGGTGTTAAATCCCATCCCCTGTAGTTGGTGATGTTCTGAATTCCCTGCCACATCTGACGAGGATTGTTGGCAAAGAGTTGGTCCTCTGCCCTCTTTTTGTCTTCCTCCTTTGCCTCTCTAATTCCTCTCCTCAGGTCGGCTCTAGCAGCACTGTACAGCGCTCTATCTCCAGACCTGAAGGCTGCATTGCAGACTATGAGTGAGAAGACATCCAGGGTTTCTGTTTGGGGAACTTCTGGATGCGTTTCACGTGTAACATTCTCCACACAGAACCTGATATAGCCTAACACGGCTTCTGTGTGTTCAGACCAGTCATGGTGTGTAAAAAGATTTCACTCTGTGAAAAACAGTCCCACAATTGATAGAGTGGGTGTTTGGCCCATACTGTAATGGATTTTACTAGTGGGGGAGTTTTCTTTCTCAGAGGCGTGTCTGCAGGGATGAGGAGCAGAGAGAGGTGCTCTGACTGGCCTAAGTGGGGGAGAGGCTTGGCTCTGTATGTGTGTTTGATGTTGCTGTAGACATAATCCAGTGTTTTCCCCTCTTGTTGCACACTTCACATGCTGATAAAATGTGGGTAGGACAGATTTTAAGTTTGCCCCATTAAGGTCTCCAGCTAGATTGTGAAGTCCATCAGGATAAGCCTGCTTTTGAGTGTCGATAGCGTTGAATATTGTAGTGAGAGCTGTGCTCACATTAGCATCAGGTGGTATGTAAACAGCAGTTATGCACACTACTGTTAGTTCCCTCGGTAGGAAAAATGGACTGATTTTGATTAAAATAAATTCTAAGTCAGGAGAACAGTGTGTGTCCATAATTTTGATGTTATTGCACCAGTCTTTCTGTGTGTAAATGCACAGGCCACCACCTCAGCTCTTACCAGACTCTCTGTTTCTGTCCCATCTGCTAGCTGAATTGCAGCATCAGGAATCTCTGGTTTCAGCTAGGTCTCTGATATTATCAACATGCAGCAGTTGCAAACGTAGCCATTCCTGTCTATGCGTACTTCCAGTTCATTCATCTTGTGAAGTAAGGATCTTGCATTGGTGAGGAACATACTCTGTATGGGAGGTTTATCAGGTTGTTTCCTTAGTTGCTTCAGAAGGTCTGCTTGACATCCTTGCTCCTGCCTTCACTCTTGTCACCTGTACGACCCAACAACAATCCACGGGGATCCTGCTAACTTGTTTGGGATGTTAGAAAAACACTGAACGTCGTCTGTGATAGGTGTTTCTGGTTTAAAGCCAATATCTAGTAAGTTCTGGCAGTTAAAGTGATAGTTTGCGTTAATAGTCACGAAAAGAGACAATACAAAAGCCACCAAAAGAACAGACCCATGAGCTGTAGCATGTAGATGCGCCGCCATCTTGAGAAAGTTTCAATCCTGAGCACTCTGCTCCACAGGAGCAATATCAAAAATACAGAAACAATGGCTGTGCTGTACTCCAGTATGATTGTACATTGATCAAGCATGACTGAAAAAAATGATGCTCTGTCTGAAATAATATATTTGCCGGTGTCTTGGTTTTAATGCTTTCTTTGCATTCCTGCTTGATTTTCTTAAGGTTATTTCCTGGAGTTTCAAGAGCCAGTCAACAACATCACCCACTTCCAGGGCCAGACAGCCACACTGCATTGCAAGGTGGCAGGAAACCCACGACCATCAATCCGCTGGCTAAAAAATGATGCCCCTGTGGTCCAGGAGCTGGGACGCATAACCATTCGCAAGACAGAGGCAGGATCCAAGCTCCGCATCCAGGACCTGGACACAACAGACACCGGCTATTATCAGTGTGTTGCCTCCAACTCCTTCAAGGTCATCTCTGCAACCGGTGTCCTATATGTGAAACTAGGTAAGGTTCATATTTATTCATACATTTACTTAGTTAATCAGATAATCAGAGCCAAGCTACAAATATGGACTTTAATGTTAAGTATTTAATTTCTACACTGAAGGAAGTTTCAACATCAACAAACAGCTTGTGCAGAGCTTGTGATGACATCATTAATGATGGTGTACTGTACTGTAAAAACTCAACATATCATAACATATATATATATATACACATACATAATATACGTATGTACGTACGTTTATATTTCTTTTATATTTTGGATTACAGGACAGATGCCCACACATGGCCCCGATGAACTGTAAGTGAACAGCTTCTATGGATTAGCTTGTTTGTGGATAAATGTTCTAGCAAAAGAAAGGACATAGACATCTTTCTTTAACAGCAGACATTCATGACCTGTAATCCTAGAATGTGACTATAAAAGTTATTTGTGTCCACGTACTGGCATCGTGTGGTGAACGACATATGGCGTTAGCTTGTTACAATTACAACAGTTACAATGCATTTGACTAGGTTTTCATAGCAGGCGGTCTTCCCTAGAAGCATCTCAAAACACAAATGCTGTGTAACACATTTGTCCATATCTAAAAACAATTATGCTTTACTTTTAGACACCATAGGTCATTTCTGTCACTGTTATACACTATGGTATATTTTTCAGGTTGCTACAAATTATACAACTTATTGCAGTGGCATAACAGATAACTAGCGTTAGTGATTTTTATGGATTAGTAATATTATAATAGAAGAAACTTTAAATATTAGATAGAATATATATAGAATATTAATAAGTAAAAAGAATTAATATATTAAGTAAAATATAAACTAGGAATAGAAGAAGTACAAAGTACTTTGACACTGTAAGATATTTCCTTTATATTACAGTAAATGTTGCATAAATCTATGCCTTTTGTTTTTATTATGATAACGTTACATACTTTCACTGTGTTAGAAATGCCTACATAACAACAAAGCTAAATTAGATATGCAAAGATATGCTTGCTTACAATGATAGCTCCACTGCTTTGGCTGACCATTTGAAATGTTAAAACCTATGCTGCATTATGAAGAAGCGTGACTGATGAGGATGGGGCTCAGAATGGCTGGTGGTTTTGACAGGCCTGCTCTGAATTGGAAAGAATGCTGAGTCATCTCTGCAGTCAAACCAACTATTTCTCAGTGCATCTTCCAGGGAGCCTGTCTCATCAGCCAATAAATAATATGATTCTTTTAACGTCTTACTCTCCTGTACTGTTAATAAAAAATGTCAAAGCAACGTAACAATATCACTATGAAGTCAGAGTACAATGATTAAGATTTACCCTGTCAAAATAATAGAAGAAAGAGTACTACTGCGTTTAGGGCTGCATCTTTATCTGACAATTATGTGTGGTTTTCCTGTTTTCTGTAGTCACAACGGTGACAAATCAGCACTGGTTGACTACCAAAGAGCTACTTTATAAATTGAATTCTCACTGCAACATCAATTTTCAGCAGTTTGTTGTAACTCAATCCACAGGCACTTCGGTCTGATAGTCCATAATACTGTGACACCTCTTGAAATGCTGTGACATCTGAGGTGCAGAGCCACAGTTCTAATTCAGTGGCCCTCTCCTCCAATGCTGCAAGAACCTTACATTTATTACAGACATTTATTCCATCATTATTGCTAATGGAGGCAAAGGAATAACTAAACATGTTGTACAATGAACAGGAGAGCAAAAGGCCATACTAGCCGCTAGCTAAGCTAACTGCTAGGCTAGCAGAACTAGAGTAACAAATTAGGTGTTTGTACTACTGGCCTTTAATTTGACCAGCTACTCTTTTGTATTTTAAAAAGTGACATCTTTCCACGAAACACTGATCCATTTTCTGTCATGATTCAGTAAATCTGCATGGATCCTGACACTTTCTTTAACATGAAAGTGCTCACACCATAAGCTATTCAGCCTACAGTTTGATTGTCAGCTGCAGTCTGCTCCTGTTGTTGAGTGGTTAGTGGACTAATCGTTCCAAAGTGAGAATGCAGTGTTCATCAGTTGAAATAAAGGGAAGAACACCTTAAATTAATTTTACATTTAAAGCAGAGGCTTCTTAGACCTTAAACTTATCAGATCCTATTGACAGGTTTTAGTTTACTCCTTTACTACTTTTTCCTTTAATCTGCACTCCAGAGGCTAGGCCTTAGTTAGTTTAGCTTAGCATGTCAATTAAACCAAACGCAATGATCATCAGTGCTAGAAACGCTGCATTTTTGAAGAAACCCTGCTGGTAAAATCACTGACCTTGAGGAGGATAATCGACATAATAGTCCGCGGGTTAAAAAGGTTTCTAGCGGATATGTTTAGAGCACCCCCACTGAGCCTCTCAAATCACTTTGCGGCCTTGGCTGCTGATCCCCCGGCCCATCCTGATGATGTCTGTGTGACCCAGTGTCCTTCAGATATGGAGTCATCTGATTACTTTCCTGCACTACAGAGGAGTGCCCCAGGCTGTGCGGCTGTCCTCTGCAAGGTTTCAGCTCACAGTAATGCTGCACCCACCCAGACAGAGCTTGCGGTTAATCCACCTGATGCCCCTGCGACTGAAAGCCTCTGACCTTATAGGATGGCAAAGCGACAAACCACCCAGTTATCGCCACTCTCCTCCCGCCACAGGTTTCTCAAGGAGGTCGTACTTGGCACTCCGGGGGTCATCTCCCTCCTGCAACACCGCTACTGACAGCACGGCAGACGAGAGGCTCTGCAGAGCAACCTCTCCATAGCGTCTGCAGCCACAGCCCCAGGAGAACACACACTTATCTCCACCTCAGCCACTGTTCATGCCGACTACATTGATAGTTGTAATGGGACTACACACTGCTTTCCTAGCACCACAGTCCCAGATATGTTACGGAAACTCACAGATATCCTGCAGTCAACTCCTGCCTCAATTCACAGGCTTATAATCCATGTGGGTACTAATGATGACAGGACAGCAGTCAGAATCATCAGCAAAAACACCCATAGATCAAGAGTGCTAGTTAATACTATTGATTGGCAAAAACCTCACCTCATTATCCTCCTTCTTAAATTCTCACAATACCTTTGACAAATTTCATTCTGGTATCAGAGCCTTGCAGAGCACTGAATCTGCCCCGCTTAAGGTCCTAATTGACATCCTTTTCTTTATTGACTGTGGATCATGAACCACGTTAGCTCTGCTAGATTTAAGTGCAGCATTTGACACAATTGACCACAGCATCTTTCTAAACTGCCTTAGGGATAGCGTTGGCCTGCAGGACCTGGTTTTAGACTGATTCTCTTTCTATCTATCTGATAGAATATTTTCAGTTAAACTAGAAAATTGCTCCTCTTCTTCTGCTATCCTGAGCTCTGGCATCCCACAAGGGTCTATCTTAGCCCCTCTATTATTTTCACTGTATATGCTTCCCTTTGGCTCCATCCTAGAGAAGTATAACTTTCAGAACCACTGTTATGCAGATGATGCACAACTCTACCTTCCCATCTCACCTAACAGTAACTGCGCTGTGACAAACCTGATTGACTGTTTTGAAGAGGTGAAAACCTGGATGGCTAGCCATTTCCTACAACTAAATGTTAAAAAAAGAGGTAATTGGCTGTGTGTTCTTCCCGGCATAGATGAAGCACTTGGAACATTAGCTACTAACCTGCACCCTGTTTTGCAGGATCTTGGGGTTTGGTTGGACAGCTCACTGAATTTTAAACAGTGTGGTAAAAGGGAGTTTTTATCATCTGAGAAACATAGCAAGGGTTAACCCTTGTGCACTGTTCAAAAACACTACCCTTTCATTTTGTTAGGGATGAAAACATCCACTAAAATAAACTGCTGTACAAATATATCATTTTTTTCAACTTTTTTTGCATAAATCTGTTAACCCTCTGGGGTCTAAGGATGTTTTGGGTAAAAAGGGCATATGCAAGAAGGTGTGCCTGAACATGAGTAATCATGTGATTCACCTGAGAAGATTTGCGTAATGAGCTGAATAATGAGCCTCTCAGTCAGTAATGTGGCTGAGAGGGAATTACTCGTCACGAATTATATCCTCCTCTGGGTCCAGTTGCTCTTCAAATGCAAATGTTTGTCATCTGAGTTGCGTTATTCCTCTGAGGACAAAATAAACTCTTGGTTTCTGTCAGGAACCTTACGACGTGCTTCTTCACCCGTATAATGTGCCATCATCTGAATGCATAGAAAAAGTGATTAAATTCTATGATTAAGCTTGACATTTTTTGCCATTTCTTGGGGACATGTACATAATTACCTGGCTCTACCTCAGATCCATATGAATAGTGTGCTCAGTGCGAGGTGGGATCACATTAGCTATAATGAGGTGAGACAGGAGAAACCGTACCAATCCTTATTTTCATATGGATTACATAAAAAGATATTATTCATTTTCGATTTTCATTTTTGAATAGACATTCCAAGCTTTCTATACACATATTTCTCATGTCTTTGAGGCAAATACTTGCTGAGATACAGGTTGTTTTATTTATGTCTGTGAAGAGAGGTGACAGAGACAGAGAAGACAGAGAGCGCACCCTGTCTGTTTTCTTCATTTTACAAAAGCACAGCATTTTTTTGTTATTGAGTGTGTACAAATAAAACTAGACCCTTCACAGATTCAAATGATATATTGCTGTTATCTGTACAATCAAAACTGACGCCTGCGTGTTCGTCAACCCCCGAGGGTACAGGGTACAGTCTTGGACCTGTAGTCTCTGGCCAAAATCAGTAGCCCAATGTAGGCATGGAGATCTGTGGAGTCCACCCCGGTCTAGTTTCTTTCTCACTGCATGGCACACAATGGGCACCTTCCCATTGTCAGCATGACATCTCTGTTAACAGACTGAATGCAGAATTCACGTTCTGAACCTTCACGATGGAATAACGCATCAGCTGTAAAGTCACACCTCTGTCAGGCTGAAAAAAGGGAGTTGTCTCCGTGTTGGTGGGAAACCACACTTTGCCATTTCTCCCAGTCCACCCAGATTCAGGATCCTCTGAATCCTCCTTGCTTTCAGTGGAAAAAGCTGGAGAGGACAATAGGAGTGCCACAACAAAATAAGGACTCTCCTGAATCAGTGGTGTCATAGGGAGAAGACGATATTCTGCAGCTTGCTGGAGGGGTTACGCCGCATAATCATTTCCAAAACGTTGGTAGGAGTGAAGCCACAACTTATGGTGCTTGCTGCTTTTCTCACCATGAAATGACCAGCAGGATGGAATGCTAGTGTTTAAATCCATGTACCTTGTTTTTGTTTAGTCTGTACTTCTCCCCATCAAAACGCAGGTGCATAAATACACTTTCTTTGTTTTTGTTTGCTCAATGTAGAGTCTTTTGTTCTCTGAGAGCTAAGGTACATATTCTGATTTTCTCAGACACCGCAGGGTCAGCACGCAAAGATCTCTCTCTCTCTCTCTCACACACACTCACACACACACACACACACACACACACACACTATAATATGCTGATATAGTCTATATAAAACTCTATATAAAAGCCAGAAACTAAGCTTTCTATGCACAGGCCTGTGTAAAGGATTAATGGGGCTACTTGGTTGTAAACAGTAAAAGTCACAAATTTTACCTCTTCCCAACAGGGGAAACCACCAACCATCAACAATGAATGATCATATAGTGTCATGGCTGTGCAGTCAAAAAAATGTCATTATAGTGGAAGTCAATGGGGCAAAAACAGTAAATTCGTCAGAAAACATTTAAATCTGATGCTGCACAAAAACTAACAATGCATCAAAATCAGTGTTGTTACTAATCTTTGACATATCCCAGACTAATAAAAGGTAAAAAAATATCCAGTCTATAATCAGTTTTTATATAAAATCCTGGAGTTTATTTTAGTGGATGTTTTCATACTGAACAAAATGAAAGGGTAGTGAATTTGCCTACAATGTGTTATTGACCTATGGACAATTTCAAAATCATATTTCCAAAATTTATGTCAACCAAAAATCATTCCATTGGCAGATTCTTGTGTAATGAATTACTAGTAACATGAGTTTTACACTACAAAATATAAAAAAAAACATGAATGGAAAAATGGAATGTGCTGTTTGCAAAAGCATGCATTTGACTAACCTCAATGTTAATGGTCTGTTGTGTGTAGTGTTTAATAATGGCTTAGCAGACAAAGCAGATTTCGGCACTCTCCTTTTTTGTAATTGAGTTGGTTGAGTCAATTTTTTCAGCTAATTCTTCTGCCAATACCGTGCACCTGATAATAAAAGGATATCCTCTTATACATCAACTATTGAGTTATAAGAAAGGAAATAAAAGAATAAAGAGAAAATAAAATTGCAGTGTGCAGTCTGAAGTGATACTGTTCACTGTGACTATGCTAAGTATAGTTTTTGCTTGTGATATGGACAGTGATGGTTTGTTTGAGAGGACAGTGTATTTGAACTGCAGTTTGTCTGTTTCTTTTACAGGCCTCATGAAAAAGGTTTTTGCCAGCCATACCGAGGCATTGCCTGTGCTCGCTTCATTGGAAACCAGAGCATTTATGTTGAGTCACTCCAGATGCAGGGAGAGAGTGAAAACCGCATCACAGGTAAGAGAATCAGATGACTTTAAGTGACATTACATGCTATTATAAATTAACAGTTGAGTATGCTTATGCCTTAAGATTTCTGAGATTATAACACTGTTTCCTAGCCTGGAGTGAAATTAGATTAGAGGATAATTTTGAGTTAGCACTGAATTAGCAGTATAACAAAGGTTGTATTCGAATGTATGTGCAACAGCTAGCCAATTCATTCAGGAGAATTTTTGTAATGCTGGGCTCAGACTAATAGTCAGTCAAAGTACAGAATTATTTATGTTATATTGTATTATATCAAATGAAAATTATTAACAAAAGCAGATCTTTCTCCTGTTGATCAGTGTTATTCCAACACATGATAGAGGTACACACTGGACTTTGTTACAGGACATCAGTCATCATTTACAAAGATGCGCTATAAGAGTTTAAATGACTGGCTGTCGCATATGACGTACATTTTTGGTCATGATGCCCTGTGACTGTCGGGTCATTCTATCATTAGTCTTAAATTGCTTACTGTCAGAGATTTAAGCAGGATGACACCCAATTGCATGCAAACACTGAGAAGAAGAGTTCAGACAATCTTTATTAACAACAATGAGCACACAAAGGGGAACACTGGGGAACCAACTACATAATACTTGACACTGAGAGGGGTCCAGGAAAACCAGAAAGAACAGGGAATAATGCATACTACACACAACACAAGGAAACCACATGACAAAGTCTGACATACAGAGTAAAAACAGGCAACATGGATGTGGTGACAAAATGCAATGTACTGGACAAGATCAGAGTGTGGAAGACAAACCAGAAAAGGCAGAGAAGAGAAACTGAGACTTAAAAAAGGACACATAACAAGACACAGCTAAAACCAGACACTGATTAACAAGGTAAAGTAAACTAAATTAAGGGACAAACCAAAAACAGGAAACACTACAAAATAAGATACTAGACAGGAAACAGGGATTGTGAAACGTGGTATGAACCTGGCATAAGGTGACAAGATAGACCTACCTACCTCTGCTAACATAAAGCCATTTTCTTTAACAGAAGAGTTAAACAAAGCCAAGCTAAATTCAATTCAACTCAATTCAATTCAATTTATTTGTATAGCGCTAAATCACAATCATCCCAAGGCACTTTACAAAAAGTGTTCACAGTTTATCTTTCATTCATAATTATTTCGTTTAGCTTGTATGAAAGAAAAACATTTTTTTTGTTCTTAATGAGCATCAAAAACAAATCTGGTATGTGTTGTGCTTTTGTACGGTGGCCGAGAAGGGCAAACGCGCTGCAAAACAAAAACGCTGCAAAAGAGAAACGCTGCAAAACAGAAACGCTGCAAAAGAGAAACGCTGCAAAAGAGAAACGCTGCAAAACAGAAACGCTGCAAAAGAGAAACGCTGCAAAACAGAAACGCTGCAAAAGAGAAACGCTGCAAAACAGAAACGCTGCAAAAGAGAAACGCTGCAAAACAAAAACGCTGCAAAAGAGAAACGCTGCAAAACAGAAACGCTGCAAAACAGAAACGCTGCAAAACAGAAACGCTGCAAAAGAGAAACGCTGCAAAACAGAAACGCTGCAAAAGAGAAACGCTGCAAAACAGAAACGCTGCAAAAGAGAGAACACAACGGAAGTGCGCCAGGCCGATAGGGGGACCCCGAACTGAGGGGTGCAATGAACAAAGAACTTTTACAGAGGCGAGAGAGACAGATGTAGTGACATAAGTCACGTCTCATTTTGGAGGCTGCGTAATGACGCAGGTTATAGTGTTGAATTGCAAAAGAATTGAATGAGCGACCTCTGATGATTGTTCTCATGTGCTAATATGTGCTAACAATGTTCTGTTACATTTGTTTACTTGATCAAAATGTCATACAACGTCGGGAGATGAGGCGGGGGGGGTGTTGCAGGGTGGGAGATCTGAAGGTGCTGTAATGACTATAGGTTGTTGTCTTGTTCAGGGTGTTCTTTGGGGAGTCGGTAGGGTGAGCTAGAGGGAGATGGGTCAGGGAGGAGGGAAGAAGTGTGTGTGGAGGGAAGAGAGGGAGGGTGAGAGAGAGCTGTTCGGTGAGGGGAGTTAGCGTTACTGATGGGCGATACCACAGAATTTGGTATCGATCCGATACCAAGTAACTACAGGGTCAGTATTGACGATACCGATACCTTCTGCACCTTAAAGGAAAATCATTATTGCACAGTGTTGATTAATATCTTTATTGCAATGGCAACATGAATAATGCTCATGAACATAAATACTTGTTTAAATGCTAATAATAAAATGATAATAAATAAATAGCATTTCCCCTCGTAGTGGGTGAAAAATAGCACCACACAATGCTTCTTTTTCTATCTCTCTCCATGCTGCCGTGCCTGTCAGCACTGAGACGGAGGAGGTCCCTCCACGCTGCAGAGTGGAGAGAGTAATACTTCCTTCTGCAGTGCATGACTGGCTCTGGAAAGCTCTGACATCTGATTGGCTGCCATAATCATGTGATACGGAAGACCATTTAAAATACGCTTGGGCTGGTTTTCACACATCCAAAACTCTCAGAAGTGAAAACTAATTGCACGTTTTTTATTAGGAGTGGTATCGAGCGATACTTAAGAAAGTATCGACTCCAAAGTATGGAAGTATCGATTCCAGAGAGTCGATATTCCCATCCCTACTTAGCGTGGCTACGGCTGAAACAGTAGCCTGTTACCTGTTACCTGTTCTGACTAAAAACTTAATAAAGCAAAGTGACAAAAGAACGTTTGCTGGCTGTGAATTTAGCGGGCATTAGAGTACGTTTTACATTTATTATTTTTTAAACACTTGGCCGTCATGTTTTACAGTATTATAAAAGTACAATGTTGTAAAAGATGACGGCCAAGTGTTAAGTAACAAATGGAAAACGCACCTTCAGATCTCCCAACCCCCCCACGTTGTATGACATTTTGATCAAGTAAACAAATGTAACAGAACATTGTTAGCACATATAGCACATGACATACTAGCACACACATATTAGCACATGAGAACAATCATCAGAGGTCGCTCATTCAATTCTTTTGCAATTCAACACTATAACCTGCGTCATTACGCAACCTCCAAAATGAGACGTGACTTATGTCACTACATCTGTCTCTCTCGCCTCTGTAAAAGTTCTTTGTTCATTGCACCCCTCAGTTCGGGGTCCCCCTATCGGCCTGGCGCACTTCCGTTGTGTTCTCTCTTTTGCAGCGTTTCTGTTTTGCAGCGTTTCTCTTTTGCAGCGTTTCTGTTTTGCAGCGTTTCTCTTTTGCAGCGTTTTTGTTTTGCAGCGTTTCTCTTTTGCAGCGTTTCTCTTTTGCAGCGTTTTTGTTTTGCAGCGTTTCTCTTTTGCAGCGTTTCTGTTTTGCAGCATTTTTGTTTTGCAGCGTTTCTGTTTTGCAGTGCGTTTGCCCTTGTCGGCCACCGTACTTTTGTACTGGGAAATATAAGAATAAAAAAGTACATTTTTCAGTTTTTTGTTGCATACTCCTAATCTCTAGGAGGCATGCATAGAATTAATTGCTGTATTCACACAACTCCTGGGAGGCTGAAAAAAAAATTACTGTTAATTGGAGATTGTAAAATTTACTGTATACATAATAACTAAAATAAATAAACAGACAACTGAATAACTAAGCATATTGTTCCAAATGCACTTGGAAGAGGTGGGATATTGTAGTGCCCTTCAATGGGCAGGCCACAAGACGTTATGCAAGTTCACCAACGCTTTTATTTGATAACAGAACAGAGGCTACTCTGTACTGCCAACTTTCACAGACCCTTTTCTATGATCCAATATCCACTTCCAGTCTAACTCTACCTCACTTTTTCCTCTGGAGGTTATACACCCAGACCAGCTCCCTTGTGTCAAAGTGTCGTCCTCTGATTCACGTCATAGTTCCTTTTTGTCTTGCCCCTCCCCTCCCCTTCTAGCTCCCCCAGAAATGGAGGTCTACAAGGTAATATTTGAAAAGCCAAATGCACAATCCACAAAGTAGTGGCGTTCAACTTTGTTAAATGGCCTGCTGTAGTATGCCACCTCTTGCTCTCCATATGGGGTCATCTAAACCAGTACAGCTCATGAGCCAATGTTTCAGGCATCTGTTTCAAGGACATAGGGTATGGTGCGAAAGTACCGCTATGTAGCTCAAAGGAGAACACTCATCACACCAAGGGCCTCATTGATGTGTGGGAGAGAGTAGAGGTCTTTTTGGTTATTTTATTCAGGAATTTAAAGTCAACACAGATCTGCCAATCAGCATTCAGTATAGGGACTATGACAATAGGGGAGGCCTGAGCTGGTGGAGGGCTCAATGAGCCCAGCTCGCTGCATGTCTCTTAGGGCCACTACCTGTCTAGTCAAGGAAAGGTGCCAGCAGGCTGTGCATTGACAGATAACAGTTGAAGTTGATGTGTTGAAATATGGAAAAATGGGGAAGCCTTAGGGTCTGAGTGACTTTGACAAGAGTCAAATTGTGATGATTAGACAATTGGATAAGAGCATCTCCAAACAGCAAATCTTGTGGAATGTTCCTGTATCTAGTGGTCAGTACCTTCTAAAAATGATCCATAGAAGGTGGATCTTCTTGAAAGAGACCAGTAAGTAGGACGGGGGATAAAGGAAATGAATGTCAAAGGCTCCAGGTGAATTATCCCACACTTGTGGATCCACACTTAGCAGTACCACTGCTGAAAAAACTTTGAGGAAACATAAGCATGTGAAAAACATTTCAAATATATCTCTCTCTTTCTTCATTCCAAGCTGCTTTCACTATGATTGGCACCTCCACCCACCTATCAGATCAGTGCTCCAAGTTTGCCATCCCATCCTTCTGCTACTATGTCTTCCCTCTGTGTGACGAGGGCTCTCGGGGTCCTCGGCGGCGTCAGCTCTGTCGAGATGAGTGTGAAGCCCTGGAGAATGACCTGTGCCACACAGAGTACACCATTGCACGATCGAATCCCATGATCCTTATGCAGCTGGAGCTTCCCAACTGCCACCTGTTGCCACGGCCAGGCACCCCTGATGCTGCTTCCTGTATGAGGATAGGAGTGCCACCAGAAAAACTGGGGCCATGTAGGTGGATTGGCACACACACACACACAACATTATTGCAATAATTTCCAGCCACAACAGTAACACTGTAAAACTAAGTAGATGTGAACAATTAACCAAAAATGCACTGAAACTCTTCAATAAAATTCTTTAGACAAACTGACAAGTTCTAAATCTCAAAACCATTTTGCAGTTGAAGAAAATATAAATAACTTTTCTCACAGTGTTTAAAAGCAGAAATACTGAGTAGTAATACTCTACAGATTCTCCCTCAGATCATAGTTGCTACAATGGAAGTGGGGCTGACTACAGTGGCACAGTCAGCATCACCAAATCAGGTCATCGCTGCCAGTCATGGAGCATTCAGCACCCTCACACTCACCACCTCTCCCAAGAATATCCTGAGCTCCTAAGAAGCCAAAATTTCTGTCGGAACCCTGGAGGCCAGATGCAGGCACCCTGGTGCTTTACCTTGGACCCTCAGGTCAGGGTGGGCCTGTGTGACATCCAGCCCTGCAGTAAGTAACATAATGCAATAATTGTTAATATTTTGGTAGACTAACACTTTTCAGTCATTCTAAAAAGTAATTTTATTGTGAAACACTGAGTAAAAGAAAGGTACAGTCTTCACTGGTGTAGTGTTAGACAATTTTATGTCTTTTCTCCCTAACATTCTCCACTGCCTTATGCCATTAGATATCCTCATCTTAGCGACATGTGGACACCACGGTTTCTTTTAGCGGTAGCACTTAACCCACATAAACCCACAAACCTCTGTGGGATCAGATAGACAAGTGCTCACATACACCTGTGGGTAAACAGCATGTCTTCGGACTGTGGGAGGAAACAAGAACACCCACTTTCACAGGGAGTACATGGAAACTCCACATAAAAGAGGCCCCAGGAATGACTTTGAAATACACCCAGAACCTTCTTGGACTCCTAACCACAGCATCATAGTGCCAACCCTTGTTGTGCTATAAACCCCTTTATATTTTACGGACTGGTGGACATTGTGGTTTTTGCACTAATATTACCTGATGCCAGCCACTGTCATTAAAATACTGCAGCTACGTTCAGTACATTGCAGTGCTAGCAGCATGGCTAAAAATGAACAAATCTGTACAGTCAATATTATGACCAGCAGGACTCCTTGTTTTGACAGTAAATTTATGCTAGTCCTATGGATGAAATGACGACTATCCAGCAAAATGCTTTTCATACAGCATGTGAACAAATTAAATTAAGTGAACGTACCAAATGAACATCTTGTCATTCTATGCTTGTACACTATCTGGCATCATAAAATAGACAATTCTTTAGTAAATGAGGAATCAATCATGAGAACATTAAGAGACTTACTGTTGAAAGAGGGGGTTGTTCTCACTATAGAATTAAGTCTTCAGCTCAAAGTAAGTTTAATTACTGACATGCAGCCTCTGAATGAACAGAAAACATAGTTTCATATTCTTGCTTCCCAACTCACTGCTGTTCTCAGCCTGGCTGACTCACTGGCTTACTCATTATATCATATGTTCAAATATGTTTTTTAAAATGCCAGCAAGACGTGGTCAGTGGCAAACAATATCTGTCACTGGAACACAGTTGCATTATGCCAATAGACAGAAACATAGGCTACCAATAGTCTTAAGAATCTGCAGATAACACAAAATAATCAATTAGATTAGATTAGATTCAACATTATTGTCATTACACATGTACAAGTACAAGGCAACGAAATGCAATTAAGCATCTAACCAGAAGTGCAATTAGCAGCAAGTGCAGTATCTACAGTATGTGCAGTAAGGCAGTGCTACGACCATAATATAAAATGGATGTACTATGAACATAATATACAGATGGATTATAATGTATAGACATATTATAATGTACAGGGGAATATGTGCTATGTATGTACAGTCTAAGTGGAAACTATGAACGCTATTTACAAATGGAGATGTACAAATGATAGCTTAAGCTAAGTAAATCACTAGTGCAATGGTTATTGAAAAAAAAAAAAGTTAAAGTAATAATCAGTAGCTACTGTATCTTAGTTACCAGTGCAGTGTAATAGGGGCATACCTGAATATGTATGTTTGATGGAATGTAGAATCTTTAATTGCACAAGGCAGTAATGGTG
Source organism: Mastacembelus armatus (assembly GCF_900324485.2). Taxonomy (NCBI): domain Eukaryota; kingdom Metazoa; phylum Chordata; class Actinopteri; order Synbranchiformes; family Mastacembelidae; genus Mastacembelus; species Mastacembelus armatus. The sequence goes on along the minus strand of NC_046644.1, from coordinate 3,271,860 downwards.
TATCATAAACAGCAGTGGTTAAGATTTGGTTTATGCCCATAGGGAGATGTACCTGTATCTCTTCATACCAAAGTGAGTGGAATGTTTTGTATAAGTTCCATAAGCCAGTCAAATAGCAACAACATACATGTAAGAATCAGTAGATCACAATGAATCAGGGCTGACATATCAGCTACTTTCCATGGTGCAAAACATATGACCCATTAACAGCACTTTAATTTTAAGACAAGTAACAATGCCTTTTAAGCTTTCTACTATCATATAACAAAAGCAGCAGCATTTACTGTTAATGGTTGGTTATGTATAAACTTCATACTGTGTTAAAAATTAAACTCTGGCTCCTCCTTAGGTTTCTTTTATTTTCTGATTGATTAGACTAGACTGATATTGCACTCAATTATTACACAATACCTCAGTTGAAGTCCTTTCATTTGTCTTTTAGAGAGTAGCCTATCTTCAAAAACTTTGTGGAGCATTAAATTGTGATCTGCAATGGACTGGCAACCATGTCAAGGGGTACCCCTGCCTTTCACCTGAAGAGAGTTCAAATGAACACTGTAAATGTACAATGAACACGTTATAAATCACTCCAATAATTTTACTACTAATTGTTTTACTAATTCCAGAGCCTCCAGAGAGCCCCAGGAAGGAGATCCTGTTCATTCTAATCCCTGCTATTGCCATCCCATTGGTTATCGCGTGCCTCTTTTTTTTGGTCTGTATATGCCGCAATAAGCAAAAGGCTTCAACTGACACACCACCTGGCTGCCAGCTCAGCAGCTCACCCATCCAGGATATGGAGCTGTCTCTCCCTAATCAACAAAAACACCAGGTAATACACACAGTACAAAAGCTAATTGATCTAAGGGTATTTCACTTAAATTATTTTGGATTTATGGCTGTTCATATTGAAATTAGCAGTGTATTAATAAATGCAGCACCACAATTCATTTTAACCCAGAGAAACATATAGTAAAATCAGTAACTATGCAAAAACTTATCGCATAGATTTAAATTTAGAGCCCTTCTGTAAGAGACGACTGCATGATTATGAAATAATGCCAGGGTTGTAAAACTCCATTCTAAACTACAGGTTTCTCTAGTTTAGTACACTGCATGTACTAAACTAGAGTTTAGTTCCTGCATGTATTTCTCAAACTCTAATCTGTGGATCTTTATTCATCATCTTATTAGTTCCTGAAGCAACACACGCCCACCAATGCAAATGCTTTTGCTTTTAAATGCAGTTGTAGTTTGACACCCAGTAATAAAAACACCTGAATGAACAACTGTTGCATTGCTGTGCTTAAGTACTACATTTCGTTTTATTCTTTGACATATATTTTGATGACATATATTTGTATTTATTGCTTTGTAGCTGCTGGCCAAACCTCGGGAGCTTAACATGTCAGCAGTACGGTTTATGGAGGAACTTGGAGAGGATCGGTTTGGCAAGGTTTACAAGGGCCACCTGTATGGCACTACAACTGCTGAGCAAACCCAGGTTGTAGCCATAAAGACATTAAAAGACAAGGTTGATTCCACTCTCTGTGAGGAATTTCGCCATGAAGCCATGCTCCGCTTTCACCTGCAGCACCAAAATATTGTTTGTTTGCTAGGTGTTGTTACCAAAGACCAGCCAATGAGTATGATATTCACCTACTCTAGCCTTGGTGACCTACATGAGTATTTGGTGATGCGCTCTCCCAATTCAGATGTTGGCAGTTCCGACGATGACAAGACAGTAAAATCCACACTCGAACAGGCTGATTTCCTACATGTTATCACCCAGATTGCTGCTGGAATGGAGTACCTATCTGGCCAACAAATAATCCATAAAGACCTTGCTGCCCGAAATATTCTAGTCTTTGACAAACTCAGCATCAAGATCCTGGATCTGGGCCTGTTCAGAGATGTCTACTCTGCTGATTACTACAATCTCATGGGCACAAGCCCTTTCCCCATTCGTTGGATGTCCCCAGAAGCTATTATGTATGGCAAGTTCTCCACTGACTCTGATATCTGGTCTTATGGTGTGTTGCTATGGGAGACTTTCAGTTATGGTCTGCAGCCGTATTGTGGATACTCCAACCAGGATGTCATTGAGATGGTACGTGGCCACCAGCTACTGTCTTGTCCAGATGACTGCCCAGCCTGGATTTACACCCTTATTCTAGAGTGTTGGAGTGAATTCCCAGCAAGAAGACCTCGCTTCAAGGACATCCACACACGCCTGCGCTCCTGGGAGAACCTGTCCAACTATAATAGCTCTGCTCAGACTCCTGGTACCAGCAACACTACCCAGACCAGCTCTCTCAGCACCAGCCCTATTAGCAATATCAGCATGGGCACAGCAACCGCATCCCGCTACACCAGCCCTAAGAAGAGCTCACCATTCCATCAGCCTCAGTTCATACCTGCAAAGGGTCAAATGCATCGGCCAGTGGTGCCCCCTCAGCTCTATATCTCTGTCAATGGATATCACCCTATGTCAGCTTACCCATACCTGCAAAACTTTTACCCCATGCAAATACCCATAGCCATGGCCCACCAGCAAATGCACCACCCTCCACAAATGGTAGCCAAAGCTGGTTCTCAACATAGTGGCAGTGGATCCACATCTACGGGCTATGTCACCACTGCTCCTTCCAATACTTCTCCCACAGAGCACGCAGCTTTACTAAATGAGGACTCCAAGACCAATGATGAGGACATGGCTAACAGGGTGTTCCAGGAAGAACAAGAACAAAACAGGAACATGTTAGTACCCGAAACAGAATTGCTAGGTGACAATGACCCTCCACAGACTGATGAATTAGTAGCCCACTTGTCAGACACATAAATATGTTGCTGTATGAAGGACAGTAGCTGTGCTTGCTTATCAAAAAGTCAATAAGCAGCATGATGTGAAGGCAGCGATTTTGCAGAACTGTGAGTGAATGTTTTTATGAGTTTCTTAGATAATTGTGACACATTTGAATGTTAAGTGTGTCTCATGTTTGTACCTCCTAAACTCCTGTGTCAATAACTAAGCACAGTTAATGCAGTGCAATCTTTTACTTATCGTGTTTATGCAGTGTTGCCTTCCAGCAGAATTCATATTCTTGCTTTGCAACAAAAAATTCTTATTCACAAGTAATTTGGAGGTTGCCTTGTTGATAGAAATTTTGCCTTCTGTGATACCCATGGTGTAACTAGCTGTTTCATTTCACTTGCCAGCAAGGCTGTTCACTGGGAGCCACACAGGCATGCCACACCCCTCTGTACAGGCACCCTGACTAGTAGGAATTACTATTTTCTAGCAAAACGTGAGATGATACCTCACATCCTTCCCACTCATTACAATGGAAGTTGTTGGAATGCACAACCAAGCCAGAGGTACTGTCACCAGAACTCAAAACTGAACCCAGGTTTCTGTACTGGTATTTTGTTGACAATTGAATATTGTTGTTCAGGTTATTAGTATGTAATTGTTGAAAGACACTATCATTAAATAATGGAATGTATGATGAATAAGATATTGTATCAATTTTAAAAGAAACTCTATTAATTATTGAACTCAGCTGTTTTTGGAACATACCTCGCATCTCACAAAACAAACTTAAAGAATAAATAATCCTGTTTAATGATTTTTTTTTCAGGCCATTGACAAAGGTTTCATTCCATATAACATATTCACTAGAAGGTTGATGCTTTTAACATCAACTAAGTTGTAGAGATTTGTAAATTATATACATTGGTTTGAACATTTGTTTATAGGCTGTTTTGGGTTATTGGTGAATATTGTTAAGTCTCTTCATGCAATGTCTTTTCCACCATAGGATTGTTTTGTTTAAGCAGGTTTTATTTAGGCTACCATGTATTATGAACATCTGTGTATGGAATATTCAATAAAGTCATATTAATAAAATTATGCAATATATTGCCCCTTGGTAAGAAAACACCATCTACTTTCACTTGTTGATTATCATCATCAAGGGTACATGCCCCCATAGCAAATTTGCTATGTAGATCCACATATTAAAGAGCCTGGCATGCAGCTGTGCTTTTGTTAGGTGTGAAAAGAATAAACAAACGTAACTTCTCAGACAGTGAGACAGAGACACTTGTAGGGGAGGTGCAGGTGAAAAACAACGTTATTTGGTGGTGGCAACATGTTGTTGCTGCTGTCATTACTATGTCACTGGCAGAACTTAAGAAGTGGTCCGATCTAAAGGTCACTATATCTTTCTACTCCTTTACTAACAATTTGAAGAGCAAACTGTATGTTAGCACAGTTCTGGGGCTAGGGTTACCTACAGAAAGTGGCAGAGAAAGGACAGGGAGGAAAGCAACAAAACTGTAGGAAATGACAAAATTAATGATAAAGTAACCTGTACAAGTAACTACAAATAATCTGACATCTGTATAACTGACATAAGGTCAATTGTGCATGTAGCTCTACTAGCAGAGTTAAAAAGATGATACATAAAATTATGAGCTCCAAACTCTTGTGGTATTGACTACTTGACTACTCTTTTATACTGAAAATCTGAATACTGGGATGAATGAAAGGAGGGACCATTAGGTTGTGGTATGCAGCAAATATTTTAACTCTGAACCTTCATTTACAAGCTATATACAAACTGGTAAACAAACATGACCTTTGAATTAATAAAGTTTATCTTATCTCATGTTATCAGCAGTCACATTAAATCACTTGAAAAGCATTCTTTATGAATAAAAAACATCTAAAATGTGATATATAAAAATTATCATACAGTAAATTACGATTCTATATTGAAAGTATGTAAAAAAAACTAGAGCAGTGGGTGACAGCAAGTCTACATTAGCTGTATTGTTGACAGGTCTGAGCAAAGAGATCAACACAATCAGTCATGTATTTGTACATTGTGTAGTACAAGAAAATAGAACTTGCAGTCAACATTATCTTACCTATGACATATCTCATACACAAACTCAAGCTCTAAAACTGGAAGACTGATTAACCAAATAGGCTATAATACTTTTTTTAATAAGAGAAGATAATTAATATTTTCTCTTTTAGATAGCGCTTTCCCCCACTGTTTTTAACTGATATGCCACTTTGAATTCTAATAGATTTATAAAATAATTCAAATCAAAATGTTTTTTTAAACCTTGCCATGTAAACATGTCTGTACTGCATTTTATGGCTGCTTAGCCTATTTTACCTTGAAAGAATTCTTATCTGAGCAATGCATTCCTTCTAACCCATTTTGAAACTACAAGAGCTATTAAACAGTGACCTCTTGAGGTGGTAATCAGTATGACCAAATTAAGAAATGCTATACAACAGTTAAAAAGTGAAAGATTCCCTAGCTAGATATCCAATGCAAACATGAACAAAATTATAATAAAAAATCGTGATGCATAGTTTATCCATTAGAATCATGTCATCAGAACAGAAGAGGAATCATCTTTTTTCCCCTCTATTTTATTTTTATAGTGTTCCACTTTATCACTGCATCCAGAATTATTAAATCAATTAGCCTAAACATGTTTTATTAACATTATTATTCTTATTGTAACAATAAGAATAAGAATAATAATGATAGTGATAAGGAGAATGTTGTAGTATGCTAGTCGCAGTAGTTCCATAAGTATGAGTATTACATTAATTTACTAATTAATATTAGCATTATTAACAGTTATTCATTTCATTCATCTAACATTATTCATTTCAGAACACATTTGCTACATTCGTTAGAATGATATAACAATAACAAAATTTGACTGACTACAAACTCTACAGTATAACCTAGCCTTACAGCCTTCAATCAAATTACCATACTGTAGATACTATCTGTGCAACCTTGTCTGGAAAGGTACTTATTAAATTATCAGCATAATTTGTTCAAATATTATATGCTTCTGAAAGAAGAAAACACAAACTAATGCACATAAATGCCCAGTTCACATTGTGGTTGGTGACATAGCTACATTGTATGAGATCTGAGCCATCTGCTGAAGCCAATAGTTATTGGTTAAAAAAGGGAAAAATGCTGCTTTCTGATTGGCTGCCGTGGCTGCCATTCAATCTCACGCTACCAATACATTTAACCACTGACCTACTAACACAGATCCACGAGTCAGCAGGCAACTTAAAAGGGAAAAGCCAAGAGGAGAGGACTAGGTACTTCGTAACTTGTATGATTTTGTCGACAGTTCTTTCCCTATTCACTGATGGAAAACTTATATTTCTTCCTTGTGCTTCATACGTGGTGGAAAATCAGACCAAATCCTCCAACCAGGTAGAAAAGGTATAGTTTTGAACTAAGGGTTAACATTAAAACTACCTATTTTCTTTGTGTTTCTGCCAGATGGTGTGTTAGCGTGTTCCAAAAACGCCCCATAATCACAGAGGCAAATAGCTAATGTTAGCTTACATTTTGTGTTTTGGTTTTTTTGTCGTTGTTGTTTTGCGTAAGACTCATTTTAAAACGCAAAACAGCCACGACAATAATTCATAGTCATTGTTCGACGTAATGTTTGTTATTTCAGTTGGCTGGTATTCATTTGACTGCGTTATACTCGTAGGATAATGGTCTGTGTAAGAGACGTATTGAATTTTATTCAGGCACGTAGGCCTACCAGTAACAGGAGTTTTACGGATTGCGACAGTGTGTTGTAACCTACAATGGGATGGCAGTAACGTTACTAAACACTTGGTTGTTGATGTGTAACGTTAACTCCAAGGAGTCAGCACAATAACTTATTCTTCCCAGTGATGTTAACAAAACAATACTGTGGTTTATTTAGCGTGTTCTCACATTATAGCAGTTTACTTTCAGGGCGTAATGGAATCCACGGCTCAGCCTCCTGTGTCATGAGTAAGCAAGGCAATGATGTCATGTGAATGTGCACATTGTTTTAGTAGAGCCTGTTACATGCACCGTAAATTATCAAACACATTTCTCGTTTATTAAGAGGCGTTTTTTTTTTTGTTTTTTGTTTTTTTTTTTACTTCTGCACACAACAGAGGAAACGCAAACTAGTATTGTTATTGCCACAGAGGCAAATATTGCATAATGTGTGCAGTCATAGGAATAGCTAGCAGTCTGAGGCAGCGGGAGCTCGTATTGTGTAATATAGACACAATGAGGGAATCTGGGGCAATAGATGGCGTGGACGGGCCGCAGCTGCCAGGTCCCTTTGGTACGACCCCGGTACGACTCTGTACATCGACCTGGCCTGACGACGGTGACTACCCAAGTAATTCTATCACCCATTTTTATCACGTGTCACCCATATTTATTCTTGATGTCCCATGTTGCCTCCTTAAAAACAAAAGGGAGTGGTATTTCTTGCACAGCCCAATCCATATTGTGCAAATTCTCAACATGTGCATGTTGCACCTAAACATGTGTGTGCACCTAAAATTGATAAAGAAAACAGCTTTTAGACTGGATTGCTCACGTATGACCTTTATTTCAAATGGTTAAATGAATCAAAAATTTGTTTACAGGATTGCACTTTGCCTAATAGACAAAAAACTGATTGGGATTGTTTGTGGTCATAATAAAGCTAGGTAAACCACACTGCATATGAAAAGTACCAGGCTGTACATTTATCTGCTTTTATTGTATTAACTATGTATTTGCCTTAATCCTTTATTTCTAAAATGTAGACCCATGGCAAGGACAAAATGAGGGCACAAAGTCAGGAGAGACCTTCATTACTGAAAATTTTGTGTTACTGTGTGTAATAAAGGCCTCCAGTTACAGGCTGTGCATTTCTGTGTTTGAGCTTCAGTCAGTTGTTGGTAGTTCTTTGTTCCTCTCTCTGTACTGGGGCTTGAAAGCCAAAAAAACAGACTAATTTGACTTTACTCAGAAACATTACTTTAAATCAGAAGTGCAGAAATGAAATCTAGGTAAACTTAAGCACCCCTAAAAAGGGTCTAAAATCATCCCTGGTGGCAGCCCTAAAAGAATGCTAAGAATTTGAATTTGCTGGTCAACTGCTTAATGGATGTTGATAATTAGTGTGACAGCACCTTAAGGTGTAACAATTGTCATTATTTAGTGTGTGAACCTATCTAATGTACATATAACTAACTGAACCTCTAATTTACTAGAGCCCACAATGTTTTAAAGTGTTCTTGTTAAAAGAACAGTCCAAAATCCACTGTAACATAAAAAACCCCATAAGTTTTATTTTGAACTCAAAAACAAGTATTTGTCATATGCTTTTTTTGTATAGGCATTCAAATAGGATGTTGTCATTATACCCTTTAAGTAGCACCAGTAAAGGGATGCACTGTTAATTTCCAGCACAGCAGGGTTTTTAAAAACCTAAATTATGCAGTATGAGATGGAAAACAATATTGACTCATTCAGTTTGCACCAAATCACAGTTAATGCACCCAGTAAGTTTTTAGGTATTATTTAAACATTGACTTAAAAAAAAAAAAAAAAAATGTTTTTGACTTCTTTGGATCTAAGTCTTTTTGAACTAGTAATCTCAGCAGTACGTAAAACAAGAGACAGAGATGCATCTAATTTGATGTGGTTTGTGTGTATGTGCGTGTATGCACGATTGGCATTAGTTACACTGAGGATTGTTTACAAACTCCCATTGTACAAACTAAGTATGCAAATTATTGATTCATTCAGTAAGCAGTTGGTTGACCTTGTCGATTTGATTGATAAGTAGCGATTTACCTGAGAACCTAAATTTCCCTCAGTTTCCATAGGGTCTACAAGAATATCTTATCTGCTGAATAAAAAAAACATGTCATATTCCTTAATGAATGATTTATTGTATCACTAGGGATACACTACAGACAATGGGATATACATTGTATAACAAAATAAATTCTGCATAGAAATTTAATAAAAATGTGTAGGCGACTTTAACATAAATGAAATGAAAATAAACTGTGCACTGACTCATCTGTTGCATGTGAATCATTAGCAATATAAAATAAATTCAGAATTCAAAGCTAAACAAAATATTTAGCCTACATAATATTAAGCCTAGATAAAATATTATTTTTAAGTAAAAGAAAACATTAACCGAGTAGGCGACTTAATATGAAAAAGCACCCCTTATAATCTCCCTTAATCTGAGAAAGATAACAGTAAAATTATTAGGATGGGAAACTTAAAATATAGGTTCGCCTTCCCAACATTGTGGTGATTGTAGGTTGTGAAGCTGATGAACTTGCTATATGCAAGTTATTTAGGTGGTAACTTAGCGAACTTGTTGAGCTCTTGTACTTAAACGTAGTACCACATAGTGTACATTTGGCTACTTTGTCATCATTAAATATTTTGGAATGGTCCCACACTGCACTTTCTTTTGATTGCTTCATCTTTGTGTGCTGGTTTCTTGCTGTAAGAATTTTGCGTTGCGTTTAAGCCTGGATTAGGCAATGGCGCCCACAACTGGTGGCACCACTACATATCACAGAAATACTGATGTGGAAAAGGGCAATTAACTGACAATTAATTTAATTTAATAGCAAGCAAATTATTATCACCAATTAATTGATAGTTGACTAATTGCTTACATACATAGTGTCTTCCCCACCATATTGAATTTTATGGTGACATCTTGGTTTAAGGTCAGGTTGGGGTAAGTTGGGGTTGGGCACCTAGTGATTATGGTTCATGTTCAGGTAAGGCTTGAGGAAATTAATGTAAGTAAATGTAAAGTACCAAAAAAGGAAAATAACAAATATTTTCAATCTGCTCCTTTCTAGCTGGTTATATTACCCAGCCATTTAGAGAGATGAGCTTCTGACATCACATCCCACTAGCCTTTGTTCCATTAGCTCATTCAGCATATCCTTCATCTATTTTGCTGAAAAAATTAAGCATACTTCTGGGATTTACTTTTCATACTCCATTCCATGCAAAACTACTGTCACTTGTTATTAAAAAAGGTAAACATAAAATGTCTGCTGCTCCTCTCAGTTCAACTGGTAACTATAGACATGTCTGAGCTGACTGTGCCCTTTCCACTTCCCGATTCTTTTGTCAATCTGCAACAATTAGCCCCAGAATTTAGAAGTATGAAGTGAGCTGGGAACTCCAGGGCTGAATTATTATTGTTGTTGTTACATCATCTTACTTCTGGAACAAAACTTAGAAATTCTGGTTTCATTTTTCACTTTTTTTTCTTACTTTTATTGTAACACATCATGACACAACAGCTGTCCCCAGCTTTTTGTTTACTTCAAACTCATTCACTACCTAAAAAAAATGTTGACACGGGAAGAAGTGTTAGAGTACACAAAGAGTAGCAGCAGTTAATCTCAGGCCAGCTAATGCTAGCTTTAGCAACTAATGTGCTAGTTGCAAACCTTTTTCTATAGAATAGAAAGGTGAAGGAATATTGACATTATAAGTGGAGTTACTTTAAGAATACACAGACTACTGAACAAGTAAAAATATCAAGTTCTACTGAATCTGAGCTGAATCAGTATATCAATACCAATTCAGAATGTGGAGCATATATCTACACTGAAATCTAAAACCTCTACTGTTATTATTCCACAGATTTCCCCAACTCATGTGGATTACTCAAATGTGGCAGGTTCTACTGATGCTTGCAAGCAGTATGGTGTACATTTAAACACCTGTGAGAATATTGTCAGCAGCGAACATAATATGCAGTCAGTCAAACAAGAGGTGGACTCTAATGACTCCTACAGTGGAGAGGATTCCCTGATCCTGGCTGTGGCCTTACAAGGGGCTAACAGAGACCTGGTAGGCCACAAAATCTCTGCAATTCCATTTAAGGCTAAAACTACCTGTCGTAGGAAAAGGGAGTTTATCCCAGAGGAGAAGAAAGACACACTTTACTGGGAGAGGCGTCGCAAAAACAATGAGGCAGCTAAGCGCTCAAGGGAGAAGCGGCGCATAAATGACATGGTGCTTGAGAACAAGCTGATGGCTCTTGGAGAGGAAAATGCTTCCCTTAGGGCTGAGCTGCTGTGTTTGAAGCTGAAGTTTGGCCTGGTGAGCTCAGCAGCATATGCCCAAGAAGCACAGAAGTTATCCAGCTCCACCACTATAAACCTTTACCAGGAGTTTGCTCCTCACAGTGCTGACCAAGGTCCTTCAAGTAGGAATTTGGAGCCTCTTCATATGAGCAACAGCTGCATATCAGTCATCAAACACTCACCTCATGTGCCTGACTCATGTACTGCAACAAAAAGTAGATTTAGTAGTTGCACGCCTGTAGATGTCAAGCAAGAACAAGCGGAGAATGGCAGCTATGCACAGGAGGGGAGTAGTCCCTATGAACTCTATAGAAACTGTATGGCCAGCCCGTTGTCTGGAGTCTACTCCCAGCCTGCTACATTCCTGCAGATCACAAGGTCATCCAGTAATTCTCCCAGGAGCTCGGATGATGGTTCTGTAAGCAAATCGTCAGATGGTGAGGATGAGCAGCAGGTTCCTAAAGGGTTGATACCATCTGTAACTGACCCACGAAGTGTCATTGTCTCCACACACAAAGTGCCTGATGCCAGTGCTTCAGCTTTGCCCCATAAACTGCGTATCAAAGCCAAAACCATTCAAATCAAAGTGGAGACTGTTGACCCTGGGTACGAGTTCTGTGGAAAGTCCTCCTCTCCTGTCACGGTTTCAGAGGGAGAATGCTACCAGACTACTCAGTACTCTTCAGCGCCCACACAGTTTCCATTGTTCCCTTTATCAGTACAGGTCACCAACATTCAAGACTGGTCCCACCAGTCTGAACAGTGGCATGAAAACAGCACTGAGACACTGCAGGATGGCTGCAAGAGGAGCAGGCTAACTCCAAGCCCCATCCCAAGCAAAAGTGTTGTAAAAGAACCTTCCTATATACACTCAGATGCTGAGAACTTGTATATTACACAGGACCTCGTTACCTTGCCTGCAGAAGTGGCGTCTTTGAAAAGACCTATCATAACACAACAAGGTGTGATAGAATCAGTCAAAAGCACCGCAAAATGATGTTCTAATAACCCTATGTGTGTTTTGCATTTCTATCTTTTTGCTGTGAAGTGTGTGGTTGTTATTTGGTTTATATAATGTTTTAGATTACTGTAAATGATCAAATAAAGTGTTAACATAATGGTATGGCCTCAGACAACTGCTACAAGTACAAATTAGTTGTTTGTATTAGCTATTTGCTAATATAAGATGTGGGGATGGAATTACCTGCACTGTAGTAGTTCACATGGTAAATTCAGCACAACAGTATAGTTATAACAAAATCACAGTTGCGTTTTGGTTTTCCTTCTCTGACACAAATACTGTTTTCTTTCACTTATTAATTCTAGTTTGCTTATTTTTTTTAGCCATGATAGCTTACCATCAAAGAAATGTAACACTGAAGTTTTCATGTTAAACTTAACAGAAATGGATGGAATTATGGTGGAAGACTTTTAATGTGAAATATCTGTGCAGAAATATTGACTTTAATTGAAAATATCTGGATCAGGGCGTTAAACAATAAAACAAAAGTGAAAATGAACAGAATTAACTGGGAATTGAAAGTAGTTCTTCTTAAACAAACAGCAAAACATGTTTAACAAAAAATATGGCCCCGTTGTGAGTAGGACAATATGATGTACCAATTAATGTATTGCAGAAATTATATAATGTCATGCTTAATAGGCAAGAACACTTTGCATTAACAGGTAATTAAATTTATGCAAATTAGAAAATGGGGACCTTTGAATAAAATTTAGTCACATTTGTAGTAGTGTAGTTATGTAGGCATTTCCATTTAAAAAACAAAAACATCTGTTCTCTCCAGTAGAGGTAACCTAAGTAGAAGATTTGTCAGCAGCATTTGAGAATTTCTTGTAAAAGGTTAAGCAGTGTTGTGTGATAGACTTCATAAATGTGTAGGATAGGATTTGTGATACTTTTCTTTTTCATTTAATAAATTACTCATGACTGCTGTAGATGTTTCAGTATACACCTGTCATGGAATACTGTTTTACTTTGATGATGTGGAGCTGGAAAAGAATGCAGTTATTATTGACTGGTTTCAGCCTAGCCTGCTTACTTATTCAGGTAAGGGTAGTTTGGCAGATGTTCTCAAAGGTTTGCATTCTGGCCATTATTTGCCTTAAATCTGTAATCTGTAATGTCTGATTAAGGTCATATGGTTTATTGTGTTGATTTGTATGTTGGAGTTACTTATGTTTTAGCTAAATGTTTGGTTTGGCTTTATTTTATAGGTTTGTAATTTCTTAATTATTTTTTATTTTCCCAATAATATCCAGGACATTTCCTGGAAATGTGTAATTTGATACCTGGAAAAAACAGGCATTTAATTGGTGCACTTCCAATTACCTCATTTAAATTAGCTGCTAATGTAATAGGAGATGCTTTAGTCAGTATGCAACAAGTCAGCTTGACATGCAAAAATATATAATTTGTCTATAGGTAAATACATAATATAACATATATTGAGAACTAAATTTCCAATAATAAATTAATATTTACTTATTAATGGAGATTTCCTTCCAAAGAAATTTCTGTTTTTGCTATAATTAGTGTTAAACTAGATGTTTTTAGGAATTTTTCTGAGAATCTATTACACAGTTAGCCATGACATATAGGATTTTTGTTCTCCAGGTGGACATTGTTAATGCCATATACCTTCATTACTTAATGTATGATTATATGTGTTGCAGTTCATGACATTGTGCCTGCTTTTCAACAGAGAACTGAAGCGACTACATGGACATTTTACAAGCATCTCTGTTGTAGTTTAAAAAGCAAAAAGTTAAATTTTGGCTTTAATGCTTGCTTAAATAAACTTTGAAGAATTGAAGAGACTGTGTAATGTGGATGAGTTCACTGTTGCCCACCTCTCCTGTCTTTTTAGTAGTCTTTAATAAACCTTCCAGAGCATTGGTTAAACCAAAAATTTATGTGGCACTAACTAGAAAATTGTGACCACTATCTGATGGAATTGGTGAGAGTTAGAAGCTAAAGCTCTGACATATTCCAACACTGTCTATCCATACTTTGGGTAAAATTAACATTTATATTATCAAAGATCTCCAGGGATATGGCATTATACACTCATTGCTTTGATTACATCATAACTTCTGACCTTCTCTACAGTCTGTAAAAATGCTTAAGTCAGCTCTACTTGATACAATGTAAAACAATTCAGTCAATTTCAAGCAAGTGGGATGTCATATTTTGGAAATTTGGAATCTCTATAAAGATGACAATAATAATATAATACAATAACTATAGCTCTCTAGCAGCCTGAAATCCACCTTCTGTACTCTTTATTTTTGTTTTCAATAAATGTTTTGTCACTGAAACACGTATGGTTCTTATTGTGTTTTTTTCTGTGAAATTCTGTGAATTTCTGTGAAAAATACAGTCTTCAGAAAAAACAGCTTTCGCCCAGAACTGAGGTAAAAAATTTAAAGTAGCTCGACTGATTGACTCGTAGTCGAAAATCAATATAACTGTACAAAATGCATTTTAGTGTGAAGATTTGAATGCAGTCAAGTATCAAATAACTCAAATCTCACAGAAGGTGTGGGTCTCAATTATTTTCAGTCTAAGTTTGATCTAAGTCAGGTTTCAAGTCTAAGTATAAAGTTCCTTGAGCACAAGATCAATAGAGGCTGGTATCTACCACACCAGGCAGGACCCCAGGTGCAGGCTGTGCAAAGATGCCCCTGAGACAATCCAGCACATAACAGCAGGTTGTAAGATGCTTTGCAGGCAGGGCATACATGGAACCAAGTGGTTGGCATAGTGTACAGGAACATCTGTGCTGAGTATGGGCTGGAGGGCCCAAGGTCAAAATGGGACACACCTCCAAAGGTAGAGGAGAATGACCGAGCTAAGATCCTGTGGGACTTCCAGATACAGACTGACAAAAACTAGTGATGGCTAACCAACCAATAGTAGTGGTGGACAAACAGCAGAAGAAAGCCTTAGTGGTAGATGTAGCAATCCCTAGTGATAGCAACATCAGAAAGAAGGAACATGAGAAGCTTGAGAAATACCAAGGGCTGAAAGAAGAACTAGAAAAGATGTGGAAGGTGAAGGTAACAGTGGTCCCCATGGTAATAGGCACCCTCGGGGCTGTGACCCCCAAATTGGGAGAGTGGCTCCAACAGATCCCAGATCATCAGAGCTCTCAGTTCAGAAGAGCACAGCACTAGGAACAGCTAAGATACTGCGAAGAACCCTCAAACTCCCAGGCCTCTGGTAGAAGACCTGAGATTGAGGAAAACACACACACCATCTGTAGGGGTGAGAAGGAATTTTTTTTAAAATTTACATAATAAAAATGTCAATAGAATTAAAATAATTGACAAATATTAATTTCCCTACCAAACTGTCGAATTTGAAATTGAAAATGTAATTTTAAACAATAATCAGTCATTTAAAGAATTCCCTAAAGCCCGACTCACGCTACAGTCCACTGCATACTTACTCAAATGTAGTACCTACTAGATAGTATGCGGTTTTGGACGCAGCAAAACTGTGCGCAGCACGTTTGTGCGGAGACAACGTTTGTTAAAATCCTGTAGTGTGAGCCGGGCTTAATGTGATACTTCTTGTGCTTCATAATGAAATGGATCTGTGACATCACAGAGATATTTTTTTATTATCAGTGAATTGTGCCCTTTAGTGGTGATGTTGAACCCGGTGTTAAAACGGACATCACTGCTGACAAAAATGTTTGACTGTTCATGGTATGTAACCAACAAATATATTTAACAACAGAAAGAGTTTTGGTCCATGGCAGTTCAGTGTCTTGGCCATGTCTTTTGGGCTACCTAAGAAATGCTGAAAACAATGCGTTTAATGCTTTTACTGCACACACTTCGCATTTGTGCAGCGTATTCCAATAAGTGTGCGCGCTATATTTCAGTAAAATAAGTCAATATAGCCCACAATGCCCATCACTGTTGCGTAACTTTGTGATTTAATACACTTTGAACTGCGTGCAACAGAAACGGCGATTTGCTTCCTAACAGTCTGGAGACTAAGGGCAGTTACGTTGAGATACGTTTCATAATTTCTATAAATCGCTCATTTACAAGCTATTCATATATTTTTGTAACAAATACTTCATATATTAATGATGTGATGAGAATACTAAATGTTTAATATTTGATTCGTGTCTCCTCCAGAAGCCGTAAATATGTCACGTGATAACAACACGTCACTGGGTTCAGAGTTGAAAGTCGGACGGGACTGCAGTTGTTCAGCATGGCGGTACTGGTAGGACGCAGAGCACTTTTGCAAGTCTTCCGTGTGCAAACAATAGATCGGGAGAGATTGTGCAGGTTTATAGCTTCCCTGTCTTGCTCGAAACAGTATGTTTTCTCCGAAAAAGTCTCGCCTTCTTTTCGCCTGAACAGTCACGGTGCAGTGACACGACACTACAGCTCCGATACCAAGGATGATCTGCGCGTGAGATACCTGGACGGAGAAGACGCCGGTAAGGTTCGCTCACATTCACGGGCTATTCAGATGCAGCTTTGTTTTGGAGCCGCTGTTGTTGCTGTCAAAATGGAAGTCACGTTAACATTCCAATAAACTTGAAGTCACGCTACGTCTTAGTGACGTTGTCTCCGCGCAAACAGAGCCTGAGTAGCGTACGTCACTTGCTACGCACAGTTTTGCTGCGTCCAAAACCGCATACTATCTAGTAGGTACTACATTTGAGTAAGTACGTACTTCCCGACCGTTAAAACAGTATACATAGATACATAGAAATACTTTATTCATCCCAAACTGGGAAATTCTGCTGTAGCAGCATCAAATTACAGGCACTCAACATAAACATAAATCTCACAAGGAAAAGAAAACAATATAAGAAATTATTTTAAAAAAGAGAGGAATATAGAAATTATATACAAAAAACAATGTACAATAAGTGAGCAGACAATATACAGTAAGTCTGCAAAACATTTCAAAGAGAGAACCTGTGTGCAGATGTTGCCAGTGCAGTCAGTCAGTCCAGGTTGTACATGAAGATGTGTTGTACAGAGATATGACATGAGGCAGGAAGGATGTCCTGTAGCTGTTGTCCTTAAGACAACAAAGCTGTCTGAGCCTTTTGGAGAAGGCGCTCCGTTGTCTGTCCAGCACAGGATGGATGAATAATGACTAAAGTCTCCTGTCTGCAGCCAATGACAGAGCCAGGCTTCCTTATCAGTTTATTCAGTCTGTTAGAGTCACTGGCTGCAATGCTGCCCCCCCCCCCAGCAGACCACAGAGGAGAACAAAGTACTGGCCACAACAGACTGGTAAAAGATTTCCAGCATCTTGCTGCACACGTTGAAGGACCTCAGCTTCTTCAGGAAGCAGAGTCTGCTGCAGCCCTTCTTGTACACAGCTGTGCTGTTGGCCTTCCAGTTCAGACTGCTGTCGATGGTCACTCCCAGGTATTTGTACTCCTCCAACACCTCCACATCCCTCCCTAGGATGCAGAGGGGATTTGAAGCAGTTCCCTTCCTCCTGAAGTCAATCACCATTTATTTGGTCTTGTCCAAGCAGCAGGTGATTCCCTCCAGCCCACTCCACAAATCTGTCCACCAGCCCTCTGTACTCCTCCTCCCGTTCACCTCGTATACACCCAACAACTGCAGAGTCATCAGAAAACTTCTGTAAATGACATGACTCTGAGTGGGTGGGGGGGTGGATGTCCGAGGCAGCTTCCTCCTGTAGGAGTCGTTACGCTCCCTCACCTTGTCCCGCAGTTGGTGCTGCACCTTCCTCAGCTCCTCCTTGTCTCCAGACCTGAAGGCTCTCTTTTTGTTGTTGAGCAGACTCTTCAGGTCACTGGTGATCCACGGCTTGTTGTTGGGGAAACAGCGAACAGTCTGTGAGGGCATGACGGTTTCCTCGCAAGCTGGTGTATAGCATTGATGTTAACACTTTTTTTGAAGTTTGCCCAAATGACACCCAAATCTGTGACACACCCTACCACACTTGTAAAAGATGAAATTAACTTAAATTGAAGAGAAAATTTTAAACTTACCTCCAACTTCATTGGTCTTCAGGGGTCTTCTGAGTGATGTCATCACATGTCACTTAACTAAACCCATGATATTATAGCTCAAAATGGCCTATTATCTTTGTTTTGCCAAATGACATTTAAGGAAATAGATCTTTGTGAAATAATGTTCGTTAGATACTAAAAATGTTTTTAAAAGGTTTATCATGCAAATACTTTTACAGCCTTATCTCAAGACTTTAAAAAAATATGCCAAAGAGAAAACTAAATGATTTTTAATAATGTTTTATCATTTTACCAGCAATTGTCTTCATTAACTTTAAGTGAGACAGTTTCACCAAATGATATTTTACCACTTTAGTCTTACAATATTCTGCCAATTATTGTTTTTTATGATGATAATTATGATTAGGGATCATGTAAATGATGTGAAATGAGCCTTTTTAAACAATATTGAGCCGTTTTATTTTAAAAATAGAAAATCAGTTGCTTATGGAAGTAAAAATCTAGGTGTCACGTCACTGACAGTCTAGGTAGACATTACACTTGCATAGTATTTTCAAAATTAGATAATCAAATATTTCTATACATATTTTATCCATATGAAATACTTGCAACTTTTAAAACAACTGTGGGAATGAGTGATGAGAATCAATAATTTTTTACTAATACTGTATTAGTGTCAGTCTGCTTCACAATTACATATGCAACTCTTGTTTTTCAAAAAATGGCAGTAACAGCATCCTTGTATCAAACTTTGACATGACTCTCTTTGCAACAATAACAGCTGCTCTTATTCATAAAACAAGTACTTTTATGGGCAAAAACCCTGAGACCACCCTGAGAACCAATAATAATAAGCCAAGTTGTCTAATTGGTACATTGTAAAATGCAAAATGAAGCAGCTGCCGCTTGTATGGTGTTTGCCTGCTCTGCCATTTTTTCATGTAGCTCATACACGGAAACATGTAAGCCTAAACGTGATTGTAGCACATGCATGTAGGCCGTTTGTAGTCTGGTAGTGGTAAAAAGTTTCTGACACGTGGATTTAATTCAATCAAATATTAAAATCGCTTAACTTTTCAGCATTGAAAAACTGAGTATTTTTCCCACCCCTAATATTCTGTGACAGTACCCTGAAGAAAAATAATACTTTTAAACCTAGAAATTGGTTGAGGTTTGAGATTTGGTATTTCATTGTTCTACAGGAGTCAAACTCTTACTTCAGTCACTCTCTGACTATTGTCCAATATTCAATTAGATTGACATTATAAATCAATATGGATCAATTTATATCTCTTATTAGATCATAGATTCTGTGACTGGATCTTAAGCTTGCCATTTGGTTGACAGCAAAAAGAGGGAGAGAGGAGGATACACAGGGAGAGAAGGGGAGAGAACACGATCAAGTTGGCAGAAAGCACTGTGCAAATGTTGCAATCTGCTTAGGAGCTGAACACCCCTGAAAGGTCTGACCCTAAAATAACTCTTGGTGAAAACCAGGATCTGAGGAGTCCTTCATCTGCAACTCCTGAGGTAGCAGCAGTTGTACATGTCTTTCAGAGAGGGGAGTGGGCAAGTCTTCTCTGCAGTGTTTAGTAGATCGACGTAGTTGGCATACCACACTATGATACAGTACCTCAACACACTCAATGGAAGAAGTATAGAATCAGCTTTTTCGCACACCATTTTTCCGCACGAATTGTACTGTACCTGCGGTTGTGTCTCCTTGATCACTGTTGTGGTATTTCCACGAGAGGTGAGATCTGTACTAGTCTTCATCAAGTCAAGGACTTCCTTTCTTTTTGTGATGTTCAGTAATAAGTTGTTAACTGAGACCCATGCTGTTAATCTCTGGACTTCGTCTTTGTAGGCAGACTCATCCTCCCCTGTAATAACTCCAACCACAAAGATGTCATCAGAAAATTTGATGGTTGTTATTGGGGTGGGCTGTGCTGCAGTCAAAGGTGTAGAGAGAGTAGACTGGTGCTGGGTGTGTGGGACCGTTTCACAATCTTAGAGAGATTGGTGAGAAAATGCTTTATCTAGGAGCAGATGAGTGTGGGGAGGCCTAAGTCAAACAGTTTGCTGACTAGAATGTCTAGGATAATTGTTAAAAGCTGAGCTATAATTGACAAAAGACATTCTTACTTAACTTTCCCAGTGCTCTAGATGATTCAGTGCAGTGTGAAGAGCAATGGCTACAGTGTCCTCAGTGGATCTGCTCTGTGTCGTGTGGATCAAAGGATGGTGAAAGGCCAGCTTTAATGTGATGCAAAACCTTCTGCTCAAAGCACTTCATGATAGCGGAAATAAGTTCCCCTGGATGGTAGTCATTGAGACTGGGGAATTTTTTTAGGTACCGTAATAATAATGGCTGACTTCAGACAGGAAGGGATAATGGCTTGTGACAGAATGATTAAAGATGGTGATACAGATGTGAACAATCAGCACATGCTGGCCTGTCCAGGTACTCTGTTGTGACCAACTGCATTCCTGGGGTTCACTGACCTGAGCACTCATCTCACTTCATGCTCCTGTATAGGAAATGTATGTGTGCTGGAAGTTTGTGGAGGCTGAGGTGGTGTGACTGTGTTCTGTTTTATCGGTTAACTCTTAAGGCCATGGACTGATCTTGGTGTGAAGCAGAACCACAGTGCCTTGCAAAAGGTGGACACACCTTTGGACACAAATGTTAAGTTAATGGTACCATCATTTTTTTTTTTTTTTTGCCCAGGCCAGTTTCATTAGTTTTTTTTTTTTTTGGTTCTTTTGACTAGGGCCGTGACAACCACATCACCACCTTCATTTTGCTTTTTTTGAGCCATTTAGAGGAGGACTTGCTGGTGTGTTTCGGATATTTGTCATGCCGCAAAACCCAGGTGTGCTTGAGCTTGAGGTCATGAATTGATGACTGGACAAAGGTTGTATTAAAGTGATTTCTTTATTCAACTGGCAGTAATTAGCCTTGGGTGTGGCAAGTGAAGTATAACTCAGCTTTCCAAAAAAATGCGGCAAATCACAAAAAAAGCAAAATGAAGGTTTTGGAGTGACCTAGTCAAAGTCCGATTGAGATGCTGTGGCATGATTTAGCAAGGGGCAGCAATTGCATTTTCACATAGGCAGGTTTGGACAGCTTTTTTACCATAATAAAGGAAATTATTTAAAAATTGCATTTTGTGTTTACTTGGATTATTTTTGTGTAGTATTAAAATTTAAAATTAGTTTGATCTGATTCATTTAAGTATAACAAATAAAGGGGGCAAATACTTTTTCACAGCACTGAAAGTTTGGAAGCACTTACACATTTATGTATTTTTACCTTTTAATTTTAGCAATTCACATGGTTGGATATTGATAACAAAATACAACAATTTTAAGCATATTCGAGAACAGAATAATGGTCAAATAAAATTTGCAAATGAAACTTTGCTGTGCTGATTGTCTTCCTGAACTCTTTGGTCTTGGCTCATCCACAGTTTTATGTTGCAGCCTGAGACTACAATTATTTCAATTGATTTTTTTTTTTTTTTTTTTTTCCTCAATCTTCACTCCACATAATGATGGAGGGAAAACAGAATTTTAGGAATGTTTGTAATTTTATTAAAAAGAAAAAACTGAAATCACATTTACATAAATATTCAGACCCTTTACTCAGTACTTAGTTGAAGCACCTTTGGCAGTAATTACAGCCTCAAGTCTATTTGGGTATTACACAACAAGCTTTGCACACATGGATTGGGGGATTTTCTGTCATTCTTCTTTGCAAATCCTCTCAAGGTCGGTCAGGTTGGATGGACACCATCGGTGGACAGCCATTTTCAGGTCTCTCCAGATATGTTCAACAGGGTTCAAATCAGGGCTCTGGCTGGACCACTCTAGGACATTCATGGAGTTGTCCTTAAGCCAATCCTGTGTACTTAGGGTTGGAAGGTGAACCTTCGGTTCAGTCTGAGGTCCTGAGAGCTGGGGAACAGGTTTTCATTGAGAATATGTCTGTACTTTGCTCCATTCAGCTTTACATCAACTTGACCAGTCTCCCAGTCCCTGCTGCTGAAAAACACCCCCACAGCATGAAGCTTCACCACCATGCTTCACTATTGAGATGGTATTGGGCAGCTGATGAGAGGTGCCTGGTTTCCTACAGACATAACATTTAGAATTGAGGCGAAACAGTTCAATCTTAGTTTCATCAGACCAGAGTCTTGTCTCACAGTCTGAAAGTCCTTTATGTGCTTTTCTGCAAACTCCAAGTGTGCTTTCAAAACACATTAAAATTAAAACATTAAAAATATGGACAGAATTTCTAGGAGCAGTCGGAGGAGGGAGTCCAGTTCGGGAACCATAGGATTACATTTCTGTGTTTTGCCGAATATGTTGTCCTGTTGGCTTCATGAGCCAGGACCTTCAGCATGTGCTGGGGCGTTTTGGAGCTGAGTGTAAAGTGGCTGGGGCGAGAATCAGCACCTCCAAGTCCAAGGCCATGGTTCTCAACTGGAAAAAGGTGGCTTGCACCCTCTGGGTCGGAGGAGAGATTCTGCCTCAAGTGGAGGAGTTAAAGTATCTCAAGATCTTGTTTACAAGTGAGGGAAGAATGGAATGGGATATTGACAGACGGATCGGTGCAGTGACAGCAGTAGTGCGGTCAATGTACCAGTCTGTTTTGGTAAAGAAGGAGCTGAGTTGAAAGGCGAAGCTCTCGATTTACTGCTCAATCTATGTTCCAACCCTCACCTAACCCATCACGGGTACAAGTGGCCAAAATGAGTTTCTTCTGCAGGGTGGCTCAGTGCTCCCTTAGACATAGGGTGAGGAGCTCAGAGTAGAGCTGCTGCTTCTGCACATCTAGAGGAGCCAGCTAAAGTGGTTTGGGCATCTGTTCCGGATGCCCCCTGGACGCCCCCCTGGGGAGGTGTTCCGGGCATGCCCCACTGGGGAAGACCCAGGGCACACTGGAGGGACTATGCCTCTCGGCTGGCCTGGGGACGCTTCAGTATTCCCATGGTAGAGCTGGAGGAAGTGTCTAGGGAAAAGGAAGTCTTAGACCACTGCCTCTGTGACCTGGTCCCGGATAAAGAGGCAGAAGATGGATGGATGGACACATTAAAAAGTTTTGCATCTTATGTCCCCTTTAACACACAACAGGCTAGTGGACACATAACAAATGACACTGCTGCCTAATTTAAGGATGTTAATTTGTTTTCTTGATTTTCAGAATTAACTTTGATGGTGAAAATACAGTAAAATACAATAAAACAAGAATCAGGTACATACTGGTGTAGTTCCCCACCTTATTTAAGGATATGGAATCAACAGAAAAGAGTGGAGACTGGAATATATGATGCATGAATTTTAAAGAAGATTCATTTTGTCCCACAGCTGGGAAATTTTCAATGTTACAGCAGGGTATGACACAAGATATAAATCAAAGAGATAAAAGTAAAGCGGTACCAACAACGCATTTACAATAAAAATATAGAATTCTACACATAGAAAGTATTGCACTCTGGTATGATGAATATTTACAGTATTCACAGTCTTTTGGTGTGTGAGATCAATTGGGTATAGGGATATTATGTCTACTGATAATTCTGGTTGTGTTGCAAAGCACAGTTATTCTTGTGATTGCTAAACTGCCTACATTGTAAAAGAAGAAAAGGTAATGGCAGTCACTGCAATTTCCTGGTTTTCTGTATAAATTAGTCATGATCTGGTCTTCACTGAAGTCATAAATATCAACAAACACTATTTCTAAGTTTAAAAACCTGAAAGTCATGATCTTTCATGTCTTTATTCAACATACCAAATACAAAATGATAGTGGGGAAAAAACTGACGAACATAGGCTTCTGTTGTCACTAAACCTTAACTAGGGGTTAGCAGTCAGTGAAACAATAATGGGTGTGTGTTTTTAGAAATATCTTGGCTTATAAAACCACTGTCAGTGTGCCATTCATAAGTATTACCAGCTAATGTGAGCCTGGCCTTAAAAAAAAAAAAAAAAAAAATTCTCAGCTGTGGCTGGAAACATCAATGCAGAATGCTCAATAATGTAAAAAAACAGCTAAAGACTAAAGAAGGATTCACTGGAACTGGAGGACATATCTGTTCATGAAAGAACCATACTTAAAACATTAAACAGACATGGTATCCATGCAGGTCACCATGGAGGAAGCCATGGCTCTCCCAAAAAAAAAAAAAAAAAAAGGCCAAAATGCTTGAGATTTCCCAAAGACCACCTTGACACTCTATACCACTCCTTGAAAAATATAAAACGTCCTGTGTACAGACAGAAGGTAGAATTGTTTGGGAATAATGTATAGCACTAGAAATGGCATATATAAAGAAAACCGTATACCAAGATGAAAACATCATCCCAACAATAAAGTATGGTGGAGGGACATCATGACTTGGGGCTATTTTGTTGCCTTTGGACCTAGTGGACCTAGCGTCATTGTGGAGGGAACTATGAATTCCCAAGTTTAAATATAGCCGCGAGCGGTCCAATTGGGCCTGGCTATAGCAATGTAGGTACAAAAAATGTTCATCCTCAGCAATTCCATGGACCTACCAAGTTCTGTGTGTCTAGTTGAATCTATATGCCAACCACAAGATCGGCATATCAAAAAGAATAGTGAAGACATGTTACCAGGTAGTGGCGCTATGTCAGTCTGCCATGTTGCACATATGAGTATCATTGTAGTCATTATTCTCAACAGCCAGTGAAGTTTGATGCTTGTCATGAATGCATGGTGAGTTTATTGCACATTTTGTTTCGTTCATTCAGACTGACATATTCATCCTGCTGTAGCCAGGTTTCAGTAAGACAGAGAAAGTCAGTTTGGTGATCAGTTATCAAATCATTTACTAACAGAGATTTAGATGAAAGAGACCTAAAATTTAATATTCCACATCTGACTCTTCTGTTTTTCTGTTCAAGAAGAGTGGTCTTAATTTTTATTAAGTTTTTATGAATAACTCCTCTTCTGTTAACTTCTGATTTATTTGATTTATATGTTCGAGGGGCAGACACAGTCTCTATGTGGTTTGAGGGGGGCGGCGGCTCTAAGGAAACTGCAGAGAGGCGTTTTAGACTGAGTCTCTGCGTCCCGGTCCCCACTCTGGATTGTCAGGCTTTAGGTTGGCTAATAAACTCAACATTAATTTTAGTGACCTCCGATTGGTGTAATCGAGTGTCATTGCTGCCGACGTGAATAACAATTTTTCCATATTTCCGATTAGCCTTAGCCAGCAGCTTCAGATTTGACTCTGTCGCCCGCTCTGGCTCCAGGAAACATTTGACTATGGTCGCTGGTGTCTCTAGCTTCATGTTTCTGACTATGGAATGGCCAATTATCAGAGTCGGTTTCTCAGTGGGTGTGTCGCTGAGCGGGGAAAATCTGTTAGAAATGTGAACAGGCTGGTGGTGAGCCGTGGGCTTCTGCTTAGGAGTGTGTTTCCGTCTGATCGTCACCCAGGCTAATTCTCTGGGCTGCTCCGGAGCTGCCCTTGGACCGCTAACCGACCCTGAGCCTGAGCTCGGTGGCTCCACACCAGCTAACGGGGCTAGGCTAGCTGGCTTTTGTTCAAAGGTGCGGAGCCACGCTTCCAAATCAGTGATCCTCGCCTCCAAGGCTAACAGAACCTTACACTTATTACAGGTATCATTATCGCTAAAGGAGGCAGGGGAATAACTAAACAGGTGGCACACCGAGCAGGAAAGAGAGAGAGCGGGAGAAGCCATGTTACTAGCTAGCTAAGCTAACTGGTAGGCTAATGAACGCTAAGTCTGGGAATAGCAATAAATACCTGTAAAAATAGAAAAGTACTGGAATGTAGCGGTTAATGAATTGTTTAGAAAGTTTAGTTAGTTTTTAGGTGTGTTAGATTATGACTAATCTGTAGGCAAACTATACAACACACACAGCACGACACGCTTGCAATAGGAAGTGATTCACTTACCCAGAAACAGTTCCTGAGAGTTCCAGAGAGATGGTATAGTTTACCATTAAACCATATTTGGCTGAACTACAGTATGGCTTTGGAGAGACTCCTTTTAGAGTGGTCTAGTCAGAGCCCTGACCACCACCCCACATAGATGCTGTGGAATGACCAAGAGATCTTCAAACTAGGCTCCCTAAGAATATGGCTGAGTTGAATCAGTTCTGTAGGGGAAAAAGATTGAGATTAATAACTACCACAGGTGGTTTTCCATCATTTTGTATGTTTAATGGGTATATTGAATAACAACATGAAAGATCATGACTGTTTGTGGTTTATCAGCTTAGAAATGTTGTTTGTTGAAATTTATGACTTTGGTGAAGATCACATATAATGAGAAATTCGAGCAGAAAACCAGGAAATCACACATAGTGGCATTACTTTGTCAATAGTCTTGGTTACTGGTGGGACCAACTCCTTAATCTTTACTTTATTGTCACGGTGTACTCTGACTTGTACTGTTGTATTAAGCAAAAGAAAGTCTAAATATTTAACAGTAACTGCAAGAGCAGGCAAGTATGAGTACATTGTGCATCTTATATACGTTTATGTACATTTTCAGTTCCACATTTATGCAGTTTAGGACTAGAACACAGCATTAGTTGTCATGACCTTATCTTTGTAAATGTTGCATGTGTTTGGCAGCTGTAACATCATTGCATTATGTGATGTCTAACATAATGATCTTCATTAATGCGTTACCTGACTACAGGTCATCATTGCTAATCATCATGACTTAACACTGTCTTTCAGGTATTGTTGTTGTTGGGCTAAATCGACCAAAAGCAAAAAATGCCATCAGCAAAAATCTGGTCAAAATGGTATGTACTGCAGTCTACATTTTCTTTTATTTTTAAATAAGATGATTAAATTTGTGAATCTAACACAGGTTCAAATTCTGCTTCTCCAGGTTGCAAAAAGGCTAAGTGCTAATTTAAACTATAGCTAGGCGTAGGCCTCAACAGATACCAATGCAACACAGAGATTTATGGGTAATGGAGCCTTCACACACACACAGGAAAATTTCTGGGCAAGATCACAGCTGCCCGTTCATTATCAATAGAACCAAAGACACAACACTCAAAGGACAGCTATAGACCGGTGGCACTGCCATCACACGTAATGAAGACACTGGAGAGGCTGGACCTTGTCCATCTCCACCCTCTGGTGAGCTCATCTATGGATCTGCTTCCGCTTACCTACCAGTCTGACATCAGGGTGGATGACGCTGTCATTTGCATTCTAGACAGAGCTGTTTCTCATCTAGAGAAGCCGGGAAGCACTGTGACAATCATGTTCTTTGATTTCTTCAGTACCTTCAACATCAGTACATGGAGATGGACTTCCATCTTTCTAGGACTGTGTCTGACATGGTAGCTTGCAGTACAGGGCTCCCTGCAGTTATTTCACTGTTCATCCATCCATTATCTATACTTGCTTAATTCTATTTAGGGTCACAGGGATCTGCTGGAGCCTATCCCAGCTCTTTTTGGGTGAAAGGCAGGGGTACACCCTGGACAGGTCACCAGTCCATCACAGGGCCACATAGAGACAAACAACCTCACACACTCACAAACAACCTCACACACTCACACTCACTCCTATGGGCAATTTAGAGTCACCAATCAACCTGACATACATGTTTTTGGACTGTGGGAGGAAACCAGAGTACCTGGAGAAAACCCACACAAGCACAGGGAGAACATGCAAACTCCACACAGAAAGGTCCCTGCTGGGTTTTGAACTAGGAACCTTTTTGCTGGCACCATTCCTCTTCACTGTGTATACTTCATGTACAGCTCACTGACCGGTTTCCTGCAAAAATTTTGTGATGACTCTGCAATTGCTGGCCTCATTGCAGATGAGTATGCAAGGAGTACAGAGGACAGATCCAGAACTTTGTGTACTGGTGCCTGCATAATGTTCTCCAGATCACCAACACCACTAAAGATCCAGGGACAAGGACATTGAGAGAGTGGACTCTTATAAGTACATGGATGTTCACTTCAACAATAGACTGGACTGGTCAAATAACACAGATGCCCTTTATAAGAGAGGCCAGGTGCTGCCTGCTGAAGAGAATGAGTTATTTTGGAGTACAGGGAACACTCCTGAAGACCTTTTTTGACACAGTTGAGCCATCAGCCATTTTCTATTGAGTGGTCTGCTGGGGCAGCAACATCTTGACAGAGAGACAGAAAGAGATGGGACAAACTGATCAGGAGGGCCAGCTCTGTACTGGGAAGTCCCCTAAATCCAGTGCAGATCATGGGAGACAGGAGGTTGTTGGCCAAGTTCAAATCCCTCATCCCTCATCCCACTCTCACCCTATGCATGAGAATCTTGTAGCCCTGGGCAGCTTTGTCAGTGACAGACTGCTCCAACCCCAATGTGTGAAGTTCCGCTACCACAGGCCCTTCCTTCCTGCTGCTGTCAGACTGTTCCAGCACTGCTCCTTGTACACCCCCTGGCTAGTACCCCCCGGAACATTTTGAACATTTTGACCGGTCCTCACTTTTTTTTTTTTTTTTGACTCCTGTTTGAGGGTTAACATTTGGTTTTAGTGTTTAGGTTAGAAGTAGGGTTAGGTCAGGGTTAGGGTAAGGACTGAGGTTAGGCATTTATTTGTGAGTTCTGACTAAATTCATGACTGTAGACGCTTTTCAGTCCTGTTATATGTATTTTTGCCAAGGTGTTTATATGTATTGTACGAGAAGCCTAATTGAAGTTTAAGCATGATGCCTTAGCAGTGAATAGAAAGTGGTCAGTAGGTCTTAAAATACTCATGTTCCTGTGGTTGTAATGGTCTCATGTATTTTTATTTTTTTTAATCTCTCAAGATAATCAGATGTGAGCTTTTCTTGAAATATTCTCCAGTTGATCATTTTGTTTATGTTGTTAAGTTAGGTAATATAAAAAGAGTTTTGCATTTGCATTTTAGCATATTTTAAGAAATACTACTTATCGCATTTTTAAATACATTTTTTTGTCTTTCAGATGTCTGAGGCTATGCATGATATCAAGAATAACAACAAAGTGCGCAGTGTCATTTTATGCAGTATGGTTCCTGGAATCTTCTGTGCAGGTACACTCTCCTTTGTTGCGTTAGGTGTTTTTGAGTGTAAATCTTTCTGTTTGCAATTTCTTTTCATGTTTTGAGTTGTAGACATTTTGTCAATCCAATTTTAATGCTTTATTTACATGTATAATGCTTCATGTTGAAATTTTGAAAAAGTACTTTTCTGTAATGCCAAGCAGTTTTGGATCTAATGTAATAATTTCTATATTGATCTTTATACACAGAAACTATGATACTGAAGTTTTAGAAGATACCAGACTTTACTTACCACACTGTACTCTCTACTGCATGTTTTAGGAAACCAGACCTCTGCTTTTTTTTCTCTGTGTGCAGGTGCAGACTTGAAGGAAAGGGCCAAGATGCACCAGAATGAAGTAGCATCGTTTGTGTCCAAAGCAAGAGCCCTCATCACAGATCTAGGTAAAGACTAAAGTAAAGAATGACTTAATGCAGTGACTGTTCATGTCAATCATGATTGTACTGTATTTTTTATTTATTTTTCTGGAGTCTCTAAAAATGATAACCCTATTTTACATTATTATAATATATTTTATAACTATAAAATACCAGTCTAAATTAGATAATTGTAAATTGATGTGAAATTTACATATTTAATAATGAATTAAATGTATTTTGTTATTTTTGTTAATGTTTACTTTAGGCCATTTAATGGACAAGTAATTGCACGTTAACAAAAAATATTTTTTTGAGTTAAGAATTTTTTAATGGAGCTGCATGTCTTGTCCTGCTCAAATGAATGGCAGTATTTTTAGCAAGCTAAGAAAGGTAAGACAGATATTTGGTGACTTGAGATGTACAATATATGCACTGTATTTGCTCTGGTTGTGTGGCAGCTTGCATAAATGCCTTGTTGAGTCATTTCATTTTCATTTGAAAACCAGACCTGCGCAGTTGTCCAAACATTGCTTCCACAAGTCTCACCAATCATCACAGAAAATTAAATTAACTTTTTATGCACTAATTTGCTTGTGGTTCCTTCAAGGTACTTCACTTCAATTCAATTCAATTCAATTTTATTTGTATAGCGCCAAATCACAATACAAATCATCTCAAGGCACTTTACAAAAACTAAAACTAAAAACCCAACAAATCCCTTATGAGCAAGCACTTGGCGACAGTGGAGAGGAAAAACTCCCTTTAACGGAAGAAAAAACCTCCAGCAGAACCGGGCTCAGTTTGGGCGGCCATCTGCCTCGACCGGTTGGGGTGAGTGGATAGAGCAGAGAGAAAAGAACAGCAACAATAAACAACAAATAGACACTGCAGGTTGGTGGGGCCAGTAACTGCACATCAGTGATATACAGCTCCAGGACCAGGGACACCTGCAGAAGGTACAGAGAGAACAGAGAGAGAGGGAGAGAGCACAAACTAGGGGAGAGAGAGAGAGCACAAGGTTAGTGACATTCAATGGTGGAATATACATGAGATGGAAGGTTTTAAGTCTAGCCTTAAAAGTACAGAGAGTGTCTGCCTCCTGAACCCAGGCTGGGAGCTGGTTCCACAGGAGAGGAGCTTGATAACTAAAGGCTCTGCCTCCCATTCTGCTTTTGAGAACTCTGGGAACCACAAGTAGACCTGCACTCTGAGAGCGAAGTGGTCTATTGGGATAATATGGTACTATGAGGTCTTTAAGGTATGAAGGAGCTTGATCATGAAGGGATTTGTATGTGAGAAGAAGGATTTTAAATTCTATTCTATATTTTACAGGGAGCCAATGAAGAGAAGCCAATATAGGAGAAATATGATCTCTCTTGCTAGTTCCTGTCAGGACTCTGGCTGCGGCATTCTGGATTAATTGGAGGCTTTTTATGGAGATATTGGGACATCCAGATAGTAATGAGTTACAGTAATCTAGCCTTGAGGAAACAAATGCATTGACTAGTTTTTCAGCATCATTTTGAGACAGGATGTTCCTAATTTTGGAAATGTTGCGCAGGTGAAAGAATGCAGTTCTAGAGATTTGTTTTATGTGCGAGTTAAAGGACATGTCCTGGTCAAAAATACTTCACCATCATTATGTCATCACTACATCCATTAAGACCAAGTGGAACAGTAACTGGCTGACCTGCTGGCTTGCCAAGACCTGCTCAGCAATTTTACTAATATACTACAAAATTAAGTTTATGACTAACACAATCATCTAAGACCACACTGATAAAGGCAGGCTTCTTCCAATGTGTACTCCAAAATAAATCCTCTGTGTCACCAGCAGCTACCATGCCTGGGATCAACATGCCAAAATGATGTTCTGAGTTGGCATTTGTTTTGGGTACACTGTTTAACTACTCCAGCTCCTGAGCACAACTGCATCAGACAATTACATTTGGTTTAATCAACCACTCATCAGTTTACTTTTTTAGACGCTGCTGCCTAAGTCTGTCACTACAGTCAGTTTGGATTGCAAATCTGAAACCTGCACCACATGTAATTTTTCATGTTTTTTTTTGTACATCTTACTTCTCCCTCTCTTGACACAGAAGTTCAAACTTTGTGTGCAATTTTCTTTTATCTGCTTTTTTTTTTTTTTTTTTCAAATCCTCAATGATCTCAACATCCATAACAGCACCACATCCTCATGATCACAGATACCTGCTGTGTTGTGATTTCCTTTTGAACCAGTGCAGTCCTGTGTTTGTTTGGTATTTAAACATGGTATTTTCAAATGCCCTTGTCCCTTTGCTTTCATTTCCTCATCTTTAAATAAGCCCATGTCAAATATATCTTAACTCCCTGAAGATGCACACTTTCCTCATGGATAAGGTAATGACAGTTAATGTCAGTCATGCACCGATGGACTGGTGACCTGTCCAGGGTGTACCCCTGCCTAGCCCGAAGAGACCTGGGAGAGGCTCCAGCAGATCCCTGTGACCCTAAATAGGAATAAGCAAGTATAGATAATGGATGGATGGAAGGAATCTCAGTCAGGCTCTGTTCTCTGTAAGGAATATACATGGTTTTCTCATATTCTTCTATTTCAAACATAACTTTTTTTGGTTAGCAGACTTAAACTTCTTATTTCTTTCTTTAGACATGTCAAAGTTTATATCCATCCATTTGCAGTCCCTCAAAACAGTATTCCAAACACACTTACTCACTGCAGTGCAGACACACAAAAAGGAGGAACTTCTTCCAACAGTTTTCTCTGGGTCACAAATATGTTTTGTAATTTCTTTAGGTCATTGTTTTATATATTCAAAACAAAAAACTGCATGACCCCGGATGCAAATGTTCAAATAATGTGGTAAGATTTGTAACTGTGTAGTTTATGTACATAGACATGCATTTTATGTCTCTTGATTGGTACCTTGTTGTTTGTGAATTTACAGGTAACCTGCCAATACCAACAATTGCCGCAATTGATGGAGCTGCCTTAGGAGGAGGCTTGGAAATGGCTCTTGCCTGTGACATCAGAATTGCCTGTAAGACTCAGTGGCCTTAATTTTCGGGTACTATGCTGCTTACCATGCTAGTTTATCCTCATTTGTTAATGTGCACTCAGCAGGTATGAATGTGACTTTTGGTTGCTCTTTTTTTTTGTTGCCTGATCCTAACCAAGTAGTTTGAAAGCCTAAATGCAAGAATGTCAGCAAAGCTGGAACACTTTTGTCATTGTTTAGTAAAAACAACTATTAAAGTAAAAAACAATGAAATGCTGTTTAGCAGCTCTTTGGTTTAGCAGCATAAAAGCAACAAAACAAATCTATACAAAAGATATATAAAAGAAAATATGTGTATAAAAAGAGCACACAAAGCACACTGGAATGAATGAATGATATAAATAGTAAATGGAAAAACATTACAGTAATGAGATGAGAAATGTGGCAGAGATAAAATAAGCAGTACAAATTAATTTAAACTGAGTGGTGAATAGATGGGGGTATTGCACATTAGTGTTTGCGGGAGGGGCTGGGTGGTGTGATGGATTTTACTTGAGGGTAGAAGCTGTTTTTCAGTGTATTGGTCCTGGATTTGATGAGTCTATCTTTTCCCAGAGGGCAGTGGGGTGTACAAACTATATCCAGGGTGGTCCTTGGAAATGTAGCTGGCTTTTTTTGGGCGGGGGTGTCAGCCAGTGTAAATGTCTCTGAGGAGAGGTAGTGATGAGCCTATGGTCCGCTCTGCTGCCCTCACCACCCGCTGCAGGTCCCTTATGTTCTTCTCTGTGCAGCTGCTGAACCACACAGTGCCACAGTAGGTCAGGATTCTTTCTATCGCTGACCTGTAGAAGTTTATGAGGAGATGCTGATGGAGGTGAGCGCTCACTTTTCTTCCTGAGGAAATGGTCTCTGTTGGGCTTTCCGAGAGATTATAGATGTGATGAGAGTGGATGATGTGATATTTCCCATCCTGACATTCTGGGGTCTGTTGCTCAGTAAGTCCAGGATCCAGCAACACAGTGAACTATCTAGTCACAGGTTTGTGGGGGATTATTGTATCACAACCTGAACTGAAATCCACAAACAGTATTCTTACATAGGTGTTCTTCTTGTCCAGGTGTGAAATTGAACTGATCATTGCATCCTCTGTTGACCCATTTGCCTGGTGTGCAAACTGGTGTTGATCATTCAGGGATTGCAGCTTTGATGAGGAAGAGTCTCTCAAAGCATTTGGCTAGAGCAACCAGGCAATAGTCATTTAAACAGTTCACTGTTCTTTTCTTTGGTACTGGGATTATGGTGGCTGATTTAAGTCATATTGGGACTGCAGAAACAAGAGGTTGAAAATGGTGGTAAATATCTCCGATAGTTGTTCTGCACAGGCCTTGAGGATCGTTCCTGGGACATCGTCTGGGCCAGCTGCTTTTCCTGCATTGACACTGTGAAGAGTAGGTCTGACCTAGTTCTGCTGCAGTTTAAGCGGGATATAGTCTTGTTCTGATGTGAGAAAAGTGCTGTCCGCATTGTTCTGGCAATCAAAACGTGAAGAAGCTGTTGAGGGTGTCCGGGAGTGTTTTGTCTGAGGTGTCTGTGACCATGTAGTTCTCTCTGTACCCAGTAAATGTCTTTATCCCCTGCCACATGTATCTGGAGTGTTTCTGCTAAAGTGTTCCTCAATGCACAAGTCTTTCTACATCTGGCTTTTGTTGTTTACTCTGTTCAAAAATATGCACAAAACTGGTGATAACACCATGTATTCTCATATTTTTAAAACAA
This sequence comes from Mastacembelus armatus, assembly GCF_900324485.2. Taxonomy (NCBI): domain Eukaryota; kingdom Metazoa; phylum Chordata; class Actinopteri; order Synbranchiformes; family Mastacembelidae; genus Mastacembelus; species Mastacembelus armatus. Next base: position 3,237,628 of record NC_046644.1, on the reverse strand, counting down.
AAAAGACAACAGTCATTATATACTCTACCGCATGTGTCATATCCTTCGTTTCTCTGATTTGTTTATTCTGCATCTATTGGCCCCTTGGAATTTGATCGCAGCTGAAGAGATTCCAGACTAATTTTTCATATAGAATAGAAAACGTTAGTCTGGCTGGCCAGGCTAGACTGAAGTACCCCACATTTCAACTTAAAAACAGTACCACTACTTTAAGATTCTTCAGTTTTTAACAATTTAATATGATAATGCTGTTGTACAGGGGTGCACTTAGTTTTTAGTGTTTTCCTGCATATTAACAGGCAAAACCATTTATCTGTGTTAAAATTGTCTTTCAACAACATTGACATACAATCATTTTCTGGAGCCTTACCTGAATCTTATTATTATATCTTATTACTTATCTAACCCCAACTTCAACCAAATTCTAACCCTGTCATCACCATTAAACATAATGTTTGACATGGCGAGGACCAGCATGTGTACTGCAACAACACCTCATCTCCATTATGAAGGCAGAGCCCATGTAATGTCCATTTGTAAACAGGTTTTGGTGCCCACAAGTAAGTTAGTCCAGACTAAAATGAAAACACCTTTTGTTTGAGCTACTCCATAGGATATCGCATGTGACAAGGAAGTGAACTCTTCGTCGCTGTCCGGAACTATTCAAAATGCTTCTTCACCCGCATAATATGCCATCGTCTGAATGCGCAGAAAAAGTGAGTAAATTCTGTGATGAAGCTTGACGTTTTATGTCATTTCTTGGGGGCGTGTACAGAACTACCTGGCTCACCTCAGATTATTTCCATATGAACAGTGTGCTCAGTGCGAGGCAGTATCCCATTAGATATAATAAGGTGAGACAGGAGAAACTGTACCACTCCTTACTTTCATACGGATTACATAAAAAGAGATTATTTGTTTTCGACTTGAATTGTTTCATTTAAAAGAAGACATTTCAAGCTTTCAATGCATGTATTTCTCATTTCTTTGAGGCAAGTAGTCGCTGAGATTCAGGTTGTTTTATTTATGTGAAGAGACGTGACAGACAGAGAAGACAGAGAGCGCACCCTGTCTGCTTTCTTTATTTTACAAAACATTTTGTTATGAGTGTATACAAATAAAATTAGACCCTTTACAGATTTGAATGATATATTGCTCTTATCCGTACGATCAAAACTGACAGAGTAATTTAAATTCGTTTCAGCGTTATCAGGAGAAGATGCCACAAAACGCGCCGACACGTTCATCGACCGCTGAGGGTTAACACTGAAATGTGGTAAAACGTCTGATGTTCCACTTACTTGGTGTGAGGTTCATTTTGACAGCATAATAGCCTGAAGGCAGTCGTCTCCCACTAAAAACATGTTAATTTAACATTTGTTGGGTAAGTTACGTCCAGTATGTGATACATTATATATTACTAGCTACTGTCATTTGAAAGTAATTACCATATTTTCTGTGCTATAAGTCACACTGGAGTATAAGTTACTTTAAGCAAAAACAACCTTGTTAAACAGAAAAAAAACATAAGTCTCTTCAGTGTATAAGTTGCATTTCTAATTATACTAATTATAGTCTAAATTAGCCTATGAAGAACGTAGGCTAGAGATAACAACAAGCAGAGGTGCATTGCAATGTTCATTCATCCGTGTCAAGTAATGGTAAACAACTGCTGCAACATTGGGGTGGGGAGAGATGAAGCATCGCCTCCTGCTCTCTCAGGTTGTCTGAATGTCCAAACTGTCAGGTTGTCCAAACTTTGTTAAAGGTCATACTTTAACTGCACTTTGAAGTCTGCAGTATAGCTCTTTCAGCATTTTTTTCAGCATTTTTACTTGTGTTACACTAGGAGTTAGAGTTTAGCATGAACATAAAACTTTTTTACTTATTCAGTGGTACAATATTATCATCATTTGAGTAAAGAGTGTCATCTAACGCTAGTGACTACTCGGCAAAATATACACGTATAAGTACAGTAGATTCACCGTAAAAGTCACCGGGCAAGCCAGAAGAGTAGAAAAAGTGTAACTTATAGTCCGGAAAATAAGGTAGTTACATTACAGTGTTATTCTCTCTGAATTGTCATGTTATGTGTCATGCTTTTTGTCAATGTAGAGTTCCCTTGGTGTCGCACATAGATTGCATTTGCCTATAACATTCTTGACCTCTTTTTGACAAACTGACTCCTCCTTACTCCTTGGCAGTTTATGAGGCTGGGAAAGCATGTCTCTGACTCCTGGAGCATCAGCAATGGATCCTCCCGAGACTGTGTCCTTTCTCCTCTGTTGTTCTCCCTGTACACCAATGGCTGCACATTTAGTCACCAGTCTGTCAGACTCCTGAAGTTTTCAGATACCACCACTCTCATCGGCCTCATCTCTGATGGGGATGAGTCGGCCTACAGGAGTGAGATGGACTGTCTGGTGTCATGGTGCAGCATGAACAACCTGAAGCTCAACTCTCTTAAGACAGTGGAGATGATAGTGGATTTCAGGAAGGACCCAGGTCCCCTCCCCCCGTCATCCTCTGTGACACTCCGGTGACCTCTGTCGAGTCCTTCCGCTTCCTGGGCACCACCAGAAGAACATCAGCTCCCTCACCAATTAGGCTCAGCAGAGGATGTGCTTCTTGCAGCAGCTGAAGTTTCACCCCCCTTCAAATGATGTTGGTGTGTCTCCAGGACCCGGAGACACACAGCCAAGATCAGAGCCTAACCCTCTCATCCCAGACATGAACTCTTTCCCTCCCCTCTGACAAGAGGCTCTGGTCCATGAGGACCAGGACCACACGGCACAAGAATAGTTTCTTCCCCAATGCAGGCAGCCTGCTGAACAGTACCCCAATTACCCCCAAAAGACCGCCCCACCCAAACAGGCAGTCACTTTCACTCACACCTTCCAAATTGCTCTACTTTTCATGCAAACTCACTTTTCTGTATATAGTATATATTTTATTTTATTCTATACTAGTTTACTCTAAAATTGTGTGTGTACTTCATATCTGTATATATGTTTGCACCAGACAACGAGGGAAATTCCTAGTGTTTTGCTCTACCTGGAAATAAAACTTATTTGGATTCTTATTAAAATGCAGTTTTTGTATATTGCATTAAGGACTGTAATGGTATAATATTATGAAAATTTTATTAGTTCTATGTTCTATTACTGTGTTACAGCAAAAAAGTAATATTACTGTAACAGCGTTGCTTTTGTGATGTGTTACTCCCAACACTGTTTAACAGTGTAAAAATATGTGGACAATGCAGTATATGCTATTATCTTAACTCATATGCTAATTCAACTCTATAGTCTATAATAGTGGCACTGAATATCTTATTAGATTAGATTAAACTTTGCCATTGCACATGTTACAGCACAAGGCAACAGGAGTTGTCATCTAACCAGAAGTGCATAAGTACCAGTGCAGAATATTTACATATATATACAGGATATCGTCAGCCTGGTAGGATGAATATAATATGATGAATGGAACGTGCAAATGGTTATGAATTGTGTGTGTATATATAATATATAGATATATATACACACAGCTGGACAAAATTGTTGAACCCGTTCCATTAAAGAAAAAAAAAAAACGGCAATGTTTGCTGAAATAACTTAAACAAAAGTAATAAATGAAAACTGAAAATTAAGTAATAAAAATCAGAATCTATAATTTAAAAAAAAAATTATTTCAAACTAATGAAACTGGCCTGAACAAAAATGTTGTTACCCCTTAAAAAGATTGAAAAGAGTTTGACCATAGGGACATGTTAAACTAAAGTGTACCCTGTCATTAGCGTCATAAGTGTCTTCAAATGTGTAATCAGTCAGTCTGCCTATTTAAAGGCTGAAAAGTAGTCACTGTGCTGTTTGGTATCATGAAGTGTACCACACTGAACATGGATCACAGAAAGCTTAGGGGAGAGTTGTCTGAGGAGATTAGAAAGAAAGCATAATGTTCCTGTGACTACATGTGTTTTTTCTAGCTGTTGAATCTGCTCAGCTTGCCTCTTTCTTGGGCATAACGGGGTATTACATGAAGTTAATGCATCAATAATCAGCCGTAACAGCCTCTTTACAGCAGCTGCAAAGGAAAGGTGAACCATGGGTGTGGTATCAAGATTGCTGCGAAGTGGTGCAAATCCTCAAAGCTTAACTCACCTCACCTCCAGTACTAACACATATTGATATATCCAACCACACCCATTAGGCCACAGTTGTGGTAGTAGTGTGGAAGTTAAGAAAAGTAAAGTGAGTTGTTGCACACAATCCCACCGGCAATACGTGTTTTATATATAACAGAAGGTACATCGAGTGTCAGATCGCACCATCAGTTTGAGCCAAAGTGGACTTAATGGGAGAAGACCAAGGAGGAAATTAAATCATAAAAAAGCAAGACTGGAATTTGCCAAAATGCGTATTGACAAGCTGCAAAGCTTCTGGGAGAATGTCCTTTGAACAAATGAGACAAAACTGGAGCTTTTTGACAAGTCACATCAGCTATATGTTTATAGATGCAAAAATGAACCATACAAAGCAAAGACCAGTGTACCTACTGTGAAACATGGAGGAGGCTCAGTTATCTTCCGGGGCTGCTTTGCTGTGTCTGACACAGGGTGTCTTGAATCTGTGCCGGGTACAATGAAATCTCAAGCCTATGAAGGCATTCTGGAGCGAGATGTGCTGCCCAGTGTCAGAAAGCTTGGTCGCAGTCGCAGGTTATGGGTCCTCTAACAGGATAATGAGCCAAAACACACAACTAAAACCACCCAAGAATGGCTAAGAACAAAATATTGGACTATTCTGAAGTGGCCTTCTATGAGCCCTGGTCTAAATCATACTGAACATCCGTGGAAAGAGCGTAGAAATCAGAAAAGCTTTATTGTCATTGTAACATGCCGCTGTATGTTTACAGTGAGATTATGGACACTATTCTGCTTGGTGCAGCAAACACAATCACACACTACAGTCATCAATAATAGTACTTAGAGAAGAGAAAAAAAAAGACTTATTGTACTTTAAGAGAGTTTGGCTATTGCACTTACATATTGTATTTAGAAGTGTTGCATAGCTAGCTACCTGAAATATTGCACAGTACAGATACCTGAGACCGCCTAGAGGTTGTTATGTGTGCTGAGCAGCCTGATGACCCATGGATAAAAACTGTTTTTCAGTCTGTGTTTGTTTTGCTTTTTATGCTCCTGCAACGTTTCCCATAGGACAGCAGACTTCAGAGGTGATGGCCCGGGTGGTAGTTATCATGGATGATCTTCCTCGCTCTGGAGAGGGATCAGGAAATGCCAATGTCCTCAGGGGAGGCAAGGGAGTGCCCAATCATTTTCTCTACTGCCCTTACCACCCCCTTAAACATGCACTCTGGAAAAGGCACCTTTCAAACCTGAGACAGCTGGAACTGGAACTCATAAGGAGTGGGCCAAAATACCTGTTGACAGGTGCAGAAGTCTCATTGAGAGTTACAGAAATCGCTTGATTACAGTGACTGACTCAAAAGATTTTGCAACAAAATATTAAGTGTACCATAATTTTTGTCCAGGCCAGTTTCATTAGTTTGTTTTTAAAATTCTTCTGTTGAACCATAATTCAAAAGCAATGTCTGATTTTCATTAGTCAATTTTCAGTAACTTTTTATTTAAATACTTTTTATTTTAATACTTTTGTCAGTTTTCAAGTTATTTCAGTGACCATTGGGTTTTTCTTTTTTTTAACCCTCGAATGAACGCACCGGCATGTTTTGTGGCATCTTCTCCTGATAACGCCGAAACGAACTTAAATTACTCCGACAGTTTTGATCGTACAGACAAGAGCAATATATCGTTGAAATCTGTAAAGGGTCTAGTTTTATTTGTATACACTCATAATAACAACAAAACACTGTGCTTTTGGAAAATAAAGAAAGCAGACAGGGTGCACTCTCTGACACCTCTCTTCACAGACACGTAAACAAAACAACCTGAATCTCAGCAAATACTTGCCTCAAAGACATGAAACATATATGTATAGAAAGCTTGAAATGTCTTCTTTTTCTCCGTGTTTGGATGATGGCACGCTACTTGGTGAAGAAGCACTTCGTATTTTCCACACTGCAACGAAGAGTTTACTTTGTCCTCAGAGAAAAAATGTGACTCAGATGACGAAAGTTTGCATCTGCATTGCATTGCATTAATTCCCTCTTAGCCACATTCTTGACTTGAAAGGCTCATTGTGCAGCTCATTGTGTGGGTCCTTGTCTTCTCAGGTGAATCACATGACTATTAATGGTCAGGCATACCTTCCTGCATATGTCTTTTCATACTCATCAAACCATTCAGTGGCCTCATGTTCTATTTATGGGGCCTTGTTATCCTGTAAGAGACCACTCCTGTCAGGATAGAAATGTTTCATCACAGGATAAAGGGGATCACTTGGATTAATAAAGCTTTAGGTATTAATAAAGTTTACTTCATTTCTCATGTCAAGTGGACAAGTGGACCCAAGCCATGCCAGCAGAATTACTCCACATCATAACAACCCAGCAGACCCCTCTGGCTGTAGGGGTGAAAGCATTAATGTTTTTCCATAAATCTGTGACCTTTCTGCACATATGTAGTCACTTAAAACTGTTTTCATGTGGGAGATGGCATGCATTAGGGCTGCCTTGATGCAGTATAACTGTTTAATGACTGTAGATTGATATGTTTCTGGATCTTAAAAGCCTTACCAATGTCCAGAAATTAGTATATTCCAGCAGAAAATAGGATTAAATGTTTTTTGTTGAGTGTTATTGACTGTCTAGTCAATAGCTAAAACTACCTTAATTCTAAATGATTTTGGCCTCTGTAAGTACAAAGTGGAGTTAATATATTAAAAATAATAATTAAAAAGTAGTTGTTTCTGGTGGTTTTATTTATCTGTAAATAGTAATGCTGTTCTCTGATCTCTCCAGCAACAACTGCAAAACTGGGACTAGTTGAGACAAAACTTGCAATTATTCCTGGAGCAGGTAAGTTGGATTTTTTAAAATTATTATTATTCCTTAATTTCTCTCTCTCAGCATGAAAACGTTCAGTTGTAGCCTGGGGTGTTTTAGAAACTGAAATGATCAGTCATAAATCATGATTGCATTGGTCTAAACATTTTGTTAGACGTGTGTGAAGCCATAGCCAAGTCTAACCAGGAAATTCCAACTACACCATTACACCATGTACCTGTTATTGGTGATACTTTTGAGGGTATTTAGATTGTGTTGGACCATTTCCTTCTCTTAAGTCTGGTTGATATATGTGTTGACCATCATGTGTGCAACTACTCAGTTTCCAGAGCCCATTCCATTCATAGAAGAAGGCTAGTCTGCTAGCTCTTTCACAAAGCCTTTGTTTTTTCAGGAGACACAGTATAGGTGTTCTTTCCACTTGTCAGATCTTTACAGACTCAATATAATGGATCGTATGTGATTGAACAGCAAGCTAGTAAGTGTGCCTGTAGTTTGACAGGAAACAGACCATGTTGAAATTTGACAAAGTTCAACCTGTTGCTGTGCTGACTACTGTGTATTTGAAAGATGTTGGAAGAACTAGACATTTCTCAGTGTAGGGTACCAACTTTTTAAATATTGGCTAATTTAGATGCTGATCTGTTATATAGATCCTTCAGAGTGTTCTGACACCATTGAAATTATGCACCAGCACCCTGTACTTTTTTTTAATGTGTTTTTTACTTTCACAAATACTCTACAGCATACAGTGGGTACGGAAAGTATTCAAACCCCTTTAAATTTTTCACTCTTTGTGTCATTGCAGCCATTTGCCAAAATCAAAAAAGTTCATTTTATTTCTCATTAATGTACACTCAGCACCCCATCTTGACAGAAAAAAACAGAAATGTAGAAATTTTTGCAAATTTATTAAAAAAGAAAAACTGAAGGGTTACCGCTTACATTATTTATTCTAAATAATCATATAATGGTGAACATGAACATTTAGAAAACACAAAAGTCAAAGAAATTCCTTGTTCATTTGTCCTAGCCCTGCCATCAGACACTGATATCTTAAAATAAGTGTGTTTTGTACTCTGAGTTTTTCTTTCTTTAATGGAAGGGTACCAACAATTTTGTCCATGTGTGTATAGATAGCATGGTGAGAAAAGAGTTGGGATGTACCAAGTTCCATCCAGGTTTCTCTCCTCCTCTCTGCAGGTGGTACACAGCGTCTCCCGAGGGTGATTGGCATCTCTCTTGCTAAGGAGCTTATCTTTGCTGCCCGAGTGTTAGATGGAACAGAGGCATTTCGTGTGGGTCTTGTCAGTCATGCTGTTGAGCAGAATAAGAGTGGAGATGCTGCGTACCTGCGGGCTCTAGAGCTCGCCCGTGAAATCAACTCTCAGGTAACATCTTGCTAACCTGCAGACATCATCCATCATCATACGATTCGGAAGCAGAGCATTTTATATCATACAGCAATTTTGAAACTTGTAACCTTCACTCTAAATTTTGGCTCCACAGGGTCCAATTGCAGTAAGGATGGCAAAACTGGCAATCAACCAGGGGATGGAGGTAAGTTTTATAGTTACTGCTATCACAATATTTTATTATTTCTTTGGCTCAGCCAGCTTTCAATTGTGTTTCAATCTACAAACTTCTTAACATCTTCTTTATGTGTTTTGGAGTGTCTTGTCTACTGGACAGTGATGGCATTACATACCTCATCCAAGGCTTGATCTACTAAAAAGAATTCCTTGATTAGTTGTCAGAAGGGCCAGTAAGATGGAAGAAAAATAGACGTTAATCCAAATGAGTCACAAATCAGTTTAACCAGTTGTCTCAGATGATAAAAAGCGATCTTTCATTTATTTGAAGCACATTGAATTGATTCATATCATTTTCCACTTTGCACTTTTTGCTGTTTTAAAAAATTAAGTCAAAGAATGTGCAAAAAAATGATTAATCCATCAGTTTTCACCTCCACTATCTGCTCCCACAGAAGTGCTTTAGAGCAAAACAATCTTTATGTGTTTAGAAGATGCTGATTATTCTCGTGTGATGGCATGGCTGAGCCAACTTTAAATATTAGAATATTTAAATATAGTTGCTTCCAGGCTGGAGATCTTTATTGTTATCTAACAGATAAACGTAAGCTGCAGTAACATACTGCATCTTAGTATTGCTACTTGGAGAGTAGTCACATATGAGGAGACAATTCAAATTGGGACATTTGAGGTGTATTGTGACGATTGTTATAGAAATTTCTGTAAGTTGAGAGTTTCTAATTCCCAGAAACAAACAAGTGTGATGAATCATCTCAGATTTAATTTCATGCGCATGGAGAGAAGACGTTCTCTGACTTTGTGTTACAGTAATCAGGTTTATATATCTTTGAAAAGAAAGGGGTGGACTAATGTGGACTTGAACAGACCCAACATGTTTGTTCAGGTATCTATCTTCTGCCTTCTTACCATCAAAGAAGACAAATTGTTGGCAGTTATTTACAACCCTCTACCCTAAAACACTAACCCAATAAAACAGACAAAACAACATACCAGAAATGGGTTAAGTAAATATTCAAGTGACCCTTTGACCTGGTGTAAAACCCCCACACGATTCATTCAGAAATATGCCATATTTCTTGCAGGTTGATTTATCTACAGGTCTGGCAATTGAAGAAGCATGCTACGCCCAGGTGAGAATTTAATTAATTCAGTTAAAATTTATTTATACTGTTGTATGAAATATATGAAGTTTGGCAGTTTATTACATCAGCCTTGCTAAAGACAGTCACATACTGTCATGTAAGGAGAACTGGGGGCTCTTAATGTTTTACACATCACTATTTTCCTGTAATGTCAGGACAACATAATGTGTAAAGGCATGAACAGTACCCACCAGCAAAGACATTGTTTTCTTCCTGCAACTCCGGTAGCTACGGTAGCCTTCCATAGACAATACGCCCAAATATCTCACGACATCTCCCCCGTTGAAGGAAATTAAAATATAAACTTTGCAAAGCCTTAGTGACTCTGTCTTATCACTGAATTTCCAAACAGGCTATCCAAATGGTAACATTTAACATTTAACTCCAGGGCAGTGGATAACTCTGCCTGACATGCCAACATAGTGTTTTCAAATAACAATCCAAACAACAACATTAACCCCTTTCTCCCCGTTGACGCTGAGACCATCACTTCCTGAACACAGGTTGTGATTATTAAGAATTGCCTCTCAGTCTCTAAACCTTAGTGGCAATTTGACCTCACGACCCCTGGAGGTCATCCTCACAGGAGTGGTGGATGGAAGAGGAGATCCGGGAAACGGACCTGGCGGTGGCTGGCTTCCAGGTGTTTCGTGTGGGGCGGCTACCTCTATAGTTGAGGAACTGCAGTCCTGTGGTGGTGCGTCAGGATCTGTTTGTTGTTGTTGCATGCTTTGGTCACTAGTCTCTGGGACCACCTGAAGGCTGCGTCTGTTGCAGCGACTCACCATCCTGTTGGCCATTTCTACCAAGTAGGATCTCGGCTCCGTGGGCTTGCAGATGACCCTGGCAGGTGTTTTCCAACCTTTGTCCCCATCAAGCTTCACGGTGACATCCTGTCCCAGGCACAGTTCAGGGAGATGACAAGCTGAATGCCTGCAGTTGTAGTAGAACCTGCAAGCTTCCTTTGCCGTGGCATCCTTCTGATAGACCATGTCTCTGTTAACTGGGCGTGGCAGTAATGACTTTTCAAGCGCTGGAGCCGTGGTGCGGATTTGCTGTACCAGCATAAGCTGAGATGGGCTTGCTCCGGTTGCCGCGATCGGTGTGGAGCGATAACTCATCAAAGCTAGACAGGGATCAGACTGTTTGAGGATGTGTTTGGCTGTTTGGACAGCTCTCTCAGCAGCATCCTGTGGATAATGTGGACTGGACGTTATGTGGGTGAAACCATACCTCCTTGTAAAGTCTTGGAATTCTGAAGATATAAACTGCATTGCGTTGTCACTGACCAGTTCCAGCAGAATTCCCCATCCCACAAACATGTTTTTAAGCTTGCCAATGACATGCCTGCTTGTAGTAGTGCTAAGGGGAGCGATTTCAATGTCTCTTGAAAAATATTCTACCACAATGAGGAAACTCTTACCTGGGCCACCACACAGTTGACCTAGCCCGCTCACGACATTTGGTCAGTCCCTAGTGCCCCTCGTGTAGCTGGTTAAGAATGTTGGACCTGAGTGTTGTGGGGATTACGATGCGATCTTTGTACAGCACAAGACTGTCTGACTCTGGCTGTATAGAATTCACGCAGCAGCGAAAACTCTGCCATTTTCTGCAGCCAGCCCTTTCGGATGCAATGAGTACTTTTTGAAGTGCTGTATTGCTGTAGTGGCTCTGTGGATTTTCACAAATGTATTCACATAAGCTGTGATTTGGCTGTCCATGTCTGAGTCATTGTTTTCCTCGATTGGGTTTCTTGAAAGTGCTGTTTACCAGGGACATGCTCGGCAATGACATCAAATCACATTAAGCACATGAGCAGTCTCTGACACCTCAGTGGTGTTTTGTTGAGGTCGTAAGAATTGATTAATGGCACTAAATGCTTATGGTCCATTTGGAGACGGACACAACCCATTCCCTAGATGTAGAGGGCAAAGCACTCACAGGCCCACACACACGCCAAACACTCCTTCTCAATCTGCGAATACTGTTTCTCAGTATCGTCAAGTGAGTGTGAGCCGTGTGCCACCGCCGCAACTCCCCATCATGGTCCTGCCGCAGCGCGGTGCCCAAGATGTAGCTACTGGCATCTGCGCGTCTTTGCGATGGCCTCCACTTTACTGATGTCTGGTTTCACGCAGTCCTCGCTGATGACATGCCTGAAAAACTGTAGTTCCGTCCTGCGAAAATGGCACTTGGACCTGTTAAGCTTGAGCCCTGATTCTTCAATTGTTCGCAGTTTTGCAAGGTCTGATTTCTTCCTTCTAAAGTCAGTGATCAGCTCCTTTGGTCTTAATAGTGAGTTGTTGTCTCAGCACAGTCCAGCTATCTTGTTCCTATAAGCTAACTTGTCTCCCCCTGAGATGAGCCCTGAGTGGTGTTTCCTCTGCAAACTCAATGATGGTATTGTTAAAGTGAGTGGTGGTGCAATCATAAGTGTAGAGGGTGTAAAGCAGAGGGCTCAGCACACATCCCTGTAGGGAGCCGGCTAAAGGCTGAGGAGATGCATCTGCTTCTGGATTAAACACTTCCCTCAGAAAAGTGTAAAACTGAGACAGTAAGCACTGATTTGAGAGTGATGTCATACTTTAGATATGTCTTCTAGGTTTTTTTTTTTTTTTTGCTGACACATTTGTGTTGTCTTTAAGGTGATCCCAACTAAAGATCGACTTGAGGGTTTGGCTGCATTCAAGGAGAAGAGACAACCTCTCTACAAGGGGGAGTGACTCCACATTTCTTTCAGAAAATAATTAAGAATTCTGCCTTCAGATCTACAACTGTTCCACTGCATCATATATATTAATGAAAAAAACTCTACGTCTACCTGCACAGTACCCTAGCAGATGTCTGTTTTCCCACAGGACAAAGTTTTTACTAACAAGTTAAATATTCAAGTATAAAGCCCTTGCTGGGTATGCCAGCTTCCACTTAAGGATTTGGAGTTAACTAAGCAAGTTAACCAAGAGTATACAACTTTTTGTAATATTTAATGTCTGTAATCTAAAGCATGTTTCTTTAAAGGATTATTGTCACTTACTCTATGATTGGCAGTTAGTCACTATTGAACAAATTCAAGAGCAATTGAAATAACCACAAAGTTCTGTGAGACCTTATGACTTATGCATCAGATGCTTTATTGCTTTTGTACTTTGGTAGAAATGTACTGTGTTCACAAAACTGAATAACACCAGAAGTGTCTGCATGAAGCCATAAAACAGTGTGAAGCTTAGGTCACTGAATAATTACAATTATTGTGAGATCAAAGACTACAGACTGTATTTGGCTCTAGCCAGAAGCAGACGGGCCATCTGTAGAATCTGCAAAATCACAGAACAGCTGGTAGTCCAGTGTGGCTGATGGCTGCCATGCATGTATCGTTAATTTTTCTTTGCTATAATACATCTTTGTCTTTTAAGATACATATTTTCTCTTTCTCTCTCTTTTCACTTTGTGTTTTAAGTCACTCCAAGCTGACAGAGGGCAACACAGCACGACAGGGCATGTTTGGTCCATAATCCCCAAATAAGCACCCAGGCCTTGGTTGGGCTGGGCTGGGTCATATTCCAGGGCTGCTTTTCAGCCAGTCTGCCCCCACACAAAGGTTTCTACCTTTACACATTTTTGGAAAATTATTATATGAACAGTTGTAGCTTTTTGTAGCATTGCAAGGCTTCTATTTAATGGTGAGTACAGTCGAAATATGTTGGTTTATATAACATCTTTAACAACAGGGGCCTCACATGACTTTGGTGCCTCATGGTGGTACAATGGGGTATTAAAAAACTGCAAATAAAAACTAAAGAGTATCTTATCAATGGAAATAAGTGATCCAAATTATTTGCTGTTTTAAAATATTAAACATGCAGTTTTAACAATTAGGTTTAAAAGTGTATTAATTAAAATTTAGTGAGATAGTGAGACAGCAAAGAGCACAGTACTAGGAATTTGTCTTGGTGTCTGGTGCTAGCATATATACAGATATGGAGTATGTACAGTTTTAGAATAAACTAGAAAAAATAATAAAAATAAAATAAATACTATATATATACAGAAAAGTGAAGAGTGCATGAAGTGTAGTGCACTTTAAGAATGTTAAAATGAAAAGTGACTGACTGTAGTTTGGGGGTGTGTCTGGATGACCTTAATGCTTTTGTGAAGATTCCAATCTGACTAGACTATAACTGTGTGAAGTATAGCTGGCAATCCTCTTCAATAGGATCATAAACAGAAGAGAGAGACAACTGAATCCAAGTGCACAGGTGTTTATTCACAAAACACAGTACAGACAAGGTGAGTCACCCCAGGGTGGACTGACAATGTTTCTCAAGCTCCTGCTTTTATACCTATGGTCAGAGGGTTGATCCTCACCCTTTCCCCCTTCTCTCATCTCATTACCACTATTAACTTCTCTTTTTTGGACATAATCGTGTCTTACCTACACATAATTTCTTTTTAAATATGCTAAGGGATCAACCCCTCCCATCTAATCCTCCTCCTGGGATTTGTGTGATTCCCCCTCCTTTCCCACTCTCAATTCTTTATTTATTTCTTGGTCAATGATGCAATAACAGGTGTTCTCTAATGTGTACAGCCACAGCCTCTAAGCTTACTGAAACATATCCCATCTTTGTCTATGCATGGTCTAAGTGCAGGTCAGTATTCACACGTCCTTATGAGTTCTTTTAGGTACTTCCTTTTACTCAGATATGCTTTCAAGGACACACACACACACACAGGATACATATTCAGCACCTGCATGACCTACATTCCTGAGACAATACACAACAGTGGTCATATATGGGTAAGTGGGGTACTGTTCAGCAGACTGACTGCAGTGGGGAAGAAACTGTTCTTGTGGCGTGAGGTCCTTGTCCTGATGGACCGGAGTCTCTTGCCAGAGGGGAGGGACTGGAAGAGTTCTTGTCTGTGATGAGAGGGGCCGGCTGAGATCTTGGCTGCACGTCTACGGGTCCTGGAGATGTACAGCTCCTGGAGAGATGGGAGACTGCAGCCGATCACCTTCTCTGCAGAGTGGATGACACGCTCACAGCTTGGCTGTGACTGCAGCAAACCAGATCGTGATGGAGGATGTCAGGATGGAATCGAGTATAGTTGTCTAGAGTTCACCAGCATCTTTGAAGGGAGGTGAAACTTCTTCAGCTGCCACAGGGAGTAGATCCTCTGCTGAGCCTTCTTGGTGAGGGAGCTGATGTTCTGTTCCCACTTGAGCTCCTGGGTTATGATGGTGCCCAGGAAGCCGAAGGACTCGACAGAGGTCACCGGAGTATCACAGAGGATGAGGGGGTGGAGGGGGGCTGGGTCCTTCCTGAAATCCACAATCATCTTTACTGTTTTGAGGGAGTTGAGCTCCAGGTTGATCATGCTGCACCAGTCAGTCCATCTCACTCCTGTAGGCCAACTCGACCCCATCAGAGATGAGGCCGATGAGGGTGGTGTTGTCTGCAAACTGCAGGAGTTTGACAGACCGGTGACCAGATGTCCAGCAGTTGGTGTATAGGGAAAATAGCAGGGGAGAAAGAACACAGCCTTGGGGGGATCCAGTGTTAATGGTCCAGGAGTCAGAGACATGCTTTCCCAGCCTCACGAACTGCCATCTGTCTGTCAGGAAGTCCGTGATCCAGCTGCACATGGAGTCAGGCACATTCAGCTGGGAGAGCTTGTCTCTGAGCAGAGCTGGAACGATCTTGTTGAAAGCAGAGGTAAAGTCCACAAACAGTATCCTGCCGTAGGATCCTGGGGAGTCCAGATGCTGGAGGATGAAGTGGAGGGCCATATTCACAGCGTTGTCCACAGATCTGTTGGCTCTGTAGGCGAATTGTAGGGGATCCAGGAGAGGGTCTGTAATGTCCTTGAGGTAGGACAGGACGAGGTGCTCAAAGGACTTCATGACCACAGAAGTCAGGGCGACAGGTCTGTAATCATTAAGTCCTGTGATCCTTGTCTTTTTGGGGACTGGAATGATGGCTGAGGTCTTGAAGCAGGCTGGCACATGGCAGGTCTCCAGTGAGGTGTTAAAAATGTCTATGAACACTGGGGACAGCTGATTGGCACAGTGCTTCAAGGTGGAGGGAGAGACAGAGTCTGGGCCCGTAGCTTTGTGGGGGTTCAGTCGTTTGAACAGTCTATTCACATCTCCCTCTTTGATGGAGAGAGGTGTGTGTGTGTGTGGGGGGGGGGCGCAGAGGTGTGGAGCTATGTAAGTGATCCAGGTATGGAAATGGACATGGGGCTGCTGCTGGTCAATGGATTGAATTGCTGTTCCATTATCTCTCACCATACACAGATTTAGCTCTTCTCACCTCCTCACTAAAACTGTTGGTGGAAAACCTAAAAACATCCCAGTTTGTACAGTCCAAACACTCCTGAAGTTCCCCTGCAACCTCGCTTGTCCACTTCTTTCATGTCCTCACATGCAGAGGTTTGCAGAGTTTTAATTTCTGCCTGGATGCAGGAATAAAATGCACCATGTTGTGGTTGGACTGGCCCTGTGCGGCAAGAGGGATAGCAGGATTAAGCACCGCTTATGGTGGAATAGCAGTGGTCCAGTACGTTCCCCTCTCAGGTCGGGCACTTAATAAACTGTTTGTATTTAGGCAGGTGATGGGAAAGATTATCTTTGTTAAATTCTCCTAGGACAATAACCAAGGTGTTCGAGTTTGTCTGTTCCACACAGTATCTCGTCAGCCAGCGCTCATTGCACATTGCCTTGTGGCGGGATGTAAACACAGATGAGAAAGAAGGAGCAGAACTCACAGGGCGAGTAGAAGGGCTTGCAGTTAATGGTGAAGGCCTCCAGGTCAGGGGAACAGTGCTGAGACAGTATTGTCACATTGTTGCATCAGCTGTTGCTGATGAAGAAGCAGATCCCACCACCTTTTGTTTTGCCGGGAAGCAGTAGAAGTCAGAAAACTTGGAAATAAGTCCACAGGGGTAGAAGCTCTGATGTTCATGAGATCTTCCCTAGGATAGGAACCACCAGAACTGTGGCAGAACACATAAAAACACATAAAAACACAAACCAAGGCAAAGTAGAGTGCACCGTAACACAGAGGCAGCCATCCACGGCACCAACGTGGTTCTCAACTTGGATGGGAAAACAGACCAAAAAACCTAAGGTCTACTCACTGGCTTTTCATAGAGCTTTCAGCCACATTACAAAGTTCCTTGCCGTTTTAAAAGTAGTTTAAAAGTTTAGTTTTACTTGAGAGAAAGTGGGTTTATGATGGTGCCACTCACCTCTCCTCCTAGCTGCACTAGCTGCACTCACCTTGCAAAGACAGTTATGGTTTTGGATAAGTAACTGGACCCAGCTTGGGGCTAGGTCTAAGACTGTGGCCGGATCCACATCACTTCATCCCAAGTAGTTTTGGTCTGTTGTCAACATTAAGAGCAGGAGAGAGGGTCGCTCCCCTTCTTTATCTAAAAATGCACTTAGACATCTCTGTACATATCAATCTATTCCACTGGAGAATAACTGAGATTTTTAATCTACAGAAATCCCCAACTGGGGGGATCCTAGGTTAGCCCATCTGCTTGGGGGTCTCGCAGTTCTTTGCCCACATGTATTCCATATCTTACTGCCAGTCAAGCTTCAGGGTGCACTGCTCTATGCCAATTTTCACTCCGACAGGACGGAAAGGCCCCTTCCCCTCTCATTTCATCAGTCATCTGCACCAGCTACCTACCCTGTTTAAACTTGTGGTCCACTCCTAGTTTTATTTTCATTTATCTAGCACCCTCCCATGCTATCTAGCTCTTTTTTATTGAAATTTCCTGAATTTCTATGTGGTCTTATTTTATTGCATGACAAAATTATTAATTGTAGAGGGTTTAATATTCACATGGATGGTTTCTTAAATTCCTTTTTTCTGTCTTTTAAAGTATTACAAAACACCAACATGTGTCGGACAGTACCTACAATTGCGGTAACAGGTTGGACTTAAGTCTTAAGTCTGGGTCAATACCTTCAGTGGAGGTCACCGACATTTTTGTATCTTACCATAAATGGTAAGATACATATTGTTTTTACCTGTAAAACATAATCAATTGTTCCTGTACTTCAGCATTTTAATGCACAGTGTGAAGTACAAGTTTAATGCGCCAGTTCTGCACTGTATTCAGTTCTAGCAATTATGTGTTTCCTAAACCTGTATTAACCAACAATTTTGCAAAATCTTTCATCTCCTTGTGTTATAGGACTTCTGTGAAATTAAGATCTGCCTGATTAATCAGGTGACAATCCTAGATAAATGAAGGGATTTGTAAATGTAAAAGAGCTGAATTCATTAAAATTGGAAGAAATCGGGTCTTCAGGTCCACTTACTGGCATTAAAGGAGTTGCTAGCATGTTACAATCCAATGATTAAAACTGCAAGAGCTTGCTACTTTTCCGATCTCATCTCTGCCAGCATAACCTGAGGTTCCTTCTTCAAAGTGTCGATGGTTAACCCCATCTTTTCTGGTGCTTTTGCCAACTGCAGTGCTGTGAGAAATTCTTATTGTACTTTGCTGTACTTTGTCAATTATATCCGGTATTGCTCTTGTTCCTACATTCTCTGATGCTGTTCTACCACACCGCTTCTCGTTAAACCCCAATTATTCTGTCTGACTCAGAGGACACTATATCTCACATCTTGGTATCATCTGGCCATCTTGATTTCATTCTTTTCGCGTTATTAATTGTGGAATTAAACTGTGTTGGTGCCCTCTTGTTCACTGTCTAACAGATGTGTTCCTGATTATTTTAAAACTGCCTTTCTTAAGAAACCTTGGCTCAGTTCTACTGTTTTAGATATCTATTGCCCTATCTCCAAATTGCCTTTTATTTCTAAGTTATTAAAGTTGTTTATAACCAGTTGCTTATTGCTTTTAAAACTAAAACTCTGCTTTTGAAAAGTTTCAGTCTGGTTTCTGTCAATACCATAGCACAGAGACAGCCCTGTGGAAGGTTTTCAATAATCTCTTATTGACAGTGGATTCTGGCTTGGCTCAGTTCTTGTGCTACTGGATTTGAGCAGGTAAATCCTAACATTGTTATTGGCCCTCAGACATGCTGAGCAAATATCACCAGCCATGGGGACTTTATTGCAATTTATCAAGCTCACTGTGAGAAACCTGGGTGTCATTTTTGATTCTGGTTTAACATTTAAGAATCATGTCACCAATCATCTTGTCATCTCAGAAATATTGTCAAAATCACATCTATTCTAGATTACAGAGATGCTAAAACGATCATCCATGCTTTTATTTCTTCACGTCTTGATTAGTGTAATTGCATTTGTACCTGCCTTAGTATTAAAAACCTGAAACGCCTTCAACTTGTTCAGAACTCAGCTGCAGCTTTTATCCAGAACTAGGAGGTTTGACCATGTCACCCCTATTTTAGCTTCTTTATTCTCAGTTTTTTCAATTTCAATTTATTTATAAAGCACAACTAAACACAACTACCAAATGTGCTGTACAAAATAAATAACTAAATAAAACAAATAAAACTACAAGAAACAAGGCAAAGCAAAGCAATTTATAATGCCTTCCAGTTCATTTTAGAATCTACAGGTGTTCATTACACACAGACTGATATATTTCATATGTTTCTTTTAATTTTCATTATTATAACTTACAGCTAATGAAAACCCTAAATTCAGCATCTCAGAAAATTAGATATTACTTAAGGCCAATAGAAAAAAAGATTTTTAACAGAAATGTTGGACTACTGAAAAGTATGAACATGCACAGCACTCAATACTTGGTCTGGGCTCCTTTTGCATGAATTACTGCAGCAATGTGGCGTGGCATGGAGGTGATCAGTCTGTGGCACTGTTAAGGTGTTATGGAAGCCCAGGTTGTTCTGATAGCAGCTTTCAGCTCTTCTCCATTGTTGGGTCTGTCTCCGTTCTCTTTGTCATAAGATGGATGAAGAACAAGGGAATGTAGTGGATGATTCTGTGGATGATGATAGCCTGCGGGTAAGTGGCTTTTCCGGACCGGTTCGTTTGGATAGAGATAAAGATGGTACTGGAAAAAGGCACAGAGGTGGTGTGTGTGTGTACACTAGGGAGAGCTGGTGAAATCACCTGATTGTGTGGGAAAAAATGTGCTCTATGGACATCGAAATGCTTGTTCTCTCTGCTCGTGCATGATATTTACCGCGTGAGCTGACAATAATACAATACTTTTAGCCTCGGCCTACACGCCAGTGGTAGAGCATGAGGAAAGAGAGGAAAAGATAAAGAACTGGACTGTCTCTAGCATAAAAGAACTGCAAAGTTGCTTTGAGAGTACTGACTGGGACTTGTTTTTAAATGATATCCCTGACTTGAATGATCAGGTTTTGGTGGTTTCCAGTTATACTGACTTTCATGTTGATTCTATTATTCCTACAAAAAGCTTGACTATTTCCGAACAACAAGCCATGGTTAACCAAAGAGCTTAAAAATATTCTTAATATGAAAAAAAAGTGTATTCCTATTAGGGTCTAATGAGGAAAAAAATATCAATAAGGAAGTTAAAAGAACGATTAGACATGCTAAATTACATTATAGAAATAAAAAAAGAACAGTTTGTTCAAGGTGATATGAGGGCTGTCTGGCAAGGTATCAAAAATATGGCAGATATAAATACATCCAAGAAGGGGCCAGGTACAATAGATAAAACTGATATTCAGACCCGTTCAAATTTTTCACTCTTTGTGTCATTGAAGCCATTTACCATGAGAATCACCAAGGTTCTTCTCCCACGATTGCTCAGTTTGGCTGGACAGCCAGGTCTAGGAAGAGTTCTGGTCGTCCCAAACTTTTTCCATTTGAGGATTATGGAGGCCACTGTGCTCTTAGGAACCTTGAGTGCTGCAGAAATTCTTTTGTAACCTTGGCCAGATCTGTGCCTTGCCACAATTCTGTCTCTGAGCTCCTTGGGCAGTTCCTTCGACCTCATGATTCTCATTTGCTCTGGCATGCACTGTGAGCTGTAAGGTCTTATATAGACAGGTGTGTGCCTTTCCTAATCAAGTCCAATCAGTTTAATTAAACACAGCTGGACTCCAATGAAGGAGCAGAACCATCTCAAGGAGGATCAGAAGAAATGGACAGCATGTGAGTTAAATATGAGTGTCACTGCAAAGGGTCTGAATACTTATGACCATGTGATATTTCAGTTTTTCTTTTTTAATAAATTTGCAAAAATTTCTACATTTCTGTTTTTTTCTGTCAAGATGGGGTGCTGAGTGTACATTAATGAGAAATAAAATGAACTTTTTGGATTTTGGCAAATGGCTGCAATGACACAAAGAGTGAAAAATTTAAAGGGGTCTGAAAACTTTCCGTACCCACTGTACATTGTTCCAAGCCTCACTGGACCAACTCATAGTTCCTCGGTTATGGTAAGCCAGTATTGTAGTACCTGTACCAAAGCGAGAGAAGTCACATTCTTTTAATAATTATTGGTCAATGCTTAACCTAGTTATGAAAGCTGTGGAAAGGGAAGTTAAGTTACAGCTTATGAAGGTTTGCAGTGAGAAACTAGACCCCTTACAGTTTGCTTATGTTGGGAAAATATTATTAGCAGTTACATCCTATTTAGCCTGTTAAATATTGTTTATGCACACATTGTTGCAAAGAGTTATGCAGACCTGACACGCTAAAGAAAGAAGGTTAAAAGCACTGTCTCTACAGTGTGAAGAGACATACAAGGTATTGAAAAGAGCGTAGGATTCTGCAGAAGGAACACACCACTTACACTCACACTAATATTGCATACTAATATACAGTATTGTTCAAAATAATAGCAGTACACTGTGACTAACCAGAATAATCCAGGTTTTTAGTATATTTTTTATTGCTACATGGCAAACAAGTTACCAGTAGGTGCAGTAGATTCTCAGAAAACAAACAAGACCCAGCATTCATGATACGCTCTTAAGGCTGTGCAACTGGGCAATTAGTTGAAAGGGGTGTGTTCAAAAAATAGCAGCGTCTGCTGTTGACTGTACAAACTCAAAACTATTTTGTACAAACGTTTTTGTTTCTAGGATTTAGCAATCCTGTGAATCACTAAACTAATATTTAATTGTATGACCACAGTTTTTTATAACTGCTTCACATCTGTGTGGCATGGAGTCAACCAACTTGTGGCACCTTTCAGCTGTTATTCCACTTCATGATTCTTTAACAACATTGGTTTTGCTTCAGACACAGCATTTTTGATATCACCCCACAAGTTCTCGATTGGATTAAGGTCCAGGGATTGGGCTGGCCACTCCATAACATAATTTTGTTGGTTTGGAACCAAGACTTTGCTAGTTTACTAGTGTGTTTGGGGTCATTGTCTTGTTGAAACAACCATTTCAAGGGCATGTCCTCTTCAGCATAAGGCAAAATGACCTCTTCAAGTATTTTGACATATGCAAACTGATCCATGATCCCTGGTATGTGATAAATAGGCCCAACACCATAGTAGGAGAAACATGCCCATATCATGATGCTTGCACCACCATGCTTCACTGTCTTCACTGTGTACTGTGGCTTGAATTCAGAGTTTGGGGGTCGTCTCACAAACTGTCTATGGCCCTTGGACCCAAAAAGAACAATTTTACTCTCATCAGTCCACACAATGTTCCTCCATTTCTCTTTAAGCCAGTTGATGTGTTCTTTGGCAAACTGTAACCTCTTCTGCACATGCCTTTTTTTTAACAGAGTGACTTTGCGGGGGATTCTTGAAAATAGATTAGCTTCACACAGACGTCTTCTAACTGTCACAGTACTTACAGGTAACTCCAGACTGTCTTTGATCATCCTGGAGCTGATCATTGGCCGAGCCTTTGCCATTCTGGTTATTCTTCGATCCATTTTGATGGTTGTCTTCTATTTTCTTCCACGTCTCTCTGCCCTTTGCCCTCCATTTTAAGGCACTGGAGATCATTTTAGCTGAACAGCCTATAATTTTTTGCACCTCTTTATAGGTTTTCCCCTCTCCAATCAACTTTTTAATCAAAGTACGCTGTTCTTCTGAACAATGTCTTGAACGACCCATTTTCCTCAGGCTTTCAAATGCATGTTCAACAAGTGCTGGCTTCATCCTTAAATAGGGGCCACCTGATTCACACCTGTTTTTTCATAAAATTGATGACCTCACTGATTGAATGCCACACTGCTATTTTTTTTTAACACACCCCTTTCAACTAATTGCTCAATTGCACAGCCTTAAGAGCGTGCATATCATAAATGCTGGGTCTTTTTTGTTTTCTGAGAATCTACTGCACCTACTGGTAACTTGTTTGCCATGTAGCAATAAAAAATATACTAAAAACCTGGATTATTCTGGTTAGTCACATTGTACTGCTATTTTTTTGAACAATACTGTACATATGTAGATGTAGATATGAATTGCAGGTTAATGTGTTGTGACTCAGGGTAATTAGACACTGAAAGCTGGAAGCAGAGAAGAGACTGTACCTCGACACTGCTGAGTGATGAACAACTCCATATAAGGGAGGGACAGATAAGACTGAAGCTTCTAACTTCCTAGTTCTCACAACAGGGCGCTGGCCCCCAGGGATTGGAGGAGACAAGTGCCAAAGGGCCAAAGAGCACCAACAAAGGGCAAGTCAAGTCTAAACCGCGACTTCCCCCACCTGTAGTCAACCAATAAGATGTGATTCTTGGGTAACATATAATGTCATGTTTTCCTTTGTTTTGCATCTCTTTTTTGCAAGGTTGGTTGCAGCTAACTGCTTACAGACTGCGATTTTCTGACCAAGAAAGGGTCCTTGTACAAGAGTTTGGAATTTCAATTAAAACTCATGTGTGAAATAAAATAACCTTTCTGCTAATTTTCAATAAACAAACACGCTTACACTTATCACACTAAAAGAGGTGTGGATGATGCAAAACTTTATTTTGAACACTGTACATCCATTTGGAACATAGGGGCTCATTTGCCAGACTATTATTTGCTGACTTTTCCTCAGCATTTAATACAATGAATCCATTGTTTCTTATCTTAGTTAAGAAACTTGTGAATGAGTTTAATGTCAATCATGGGCTGGTTTTATGGATCTTGGATTTTTTAATTAGTAGACAGCAAAGGGTTAGGATGAATGGAATTTCGTCATATACACGTACGTATATCGGGACTATCTTTTTATCCTCTATAAAAATGAGTGTAAAAGTTATGAGGATAATTATGTTGTTAAATATGCCAATGATACAGTTTTCCTATCCTTGGTATCAAACTTAAAGGATGATGACAGTCTTGCACTTCTTAAGTTTATTACATGGTGCAATGATGTAGAGATGAGATTAAATATAACAAAAACAAAGGAGATAATTGATTTTAGAAAAAAAAAAACACTCCAAGGTTGCAACCAGTTTTTATTCAAGGTAAAGAGGTTGATGGAGTTGAGGAGTGCAAATATCTTGGAACTGTATTTGATACGACTTTACAGTTTCAGCAGAACACAGACGTTATTATTAAGAAGGTTCATCAAAGAATGTTTGCTTTAAAGAAATTGTATTCTTTCTGTGTACAAAAACCTATACTTAAGTGTATTTTATAATACTTTTATCGAGAGCCTTTTAAGTTTCTCATTTCTATGTTGGTTTTCATCACTTTCTCTTGGCTCCAGAATCGCCTCCAGACCGTAGTTAAGTATTGTTCAAAAATTATTGATATGCCATTGCCATTTTATGAGCAACAGGCGATAAGGAAAGTTTGGAGTGTCATGAATGATGACACACATCCATTGCACAAGCATTTTGAGGTAATGCCTTGTGGAAGAAGTATTAAGTGCATGACCAATCAATATAAGTCTACTTTTGTGCCAGAAGCTATTTGTATTGAATTGTGTACATGAATTGTAATAATGAGTACTGACGAGTATTGATGGCTCTTAATATATATATATTTTTAATTGGTTCTTATTTGTGGTTGAATTTACTACGAAGCATGTTGTACTGTTGCAATCCGTGTAAAAATGTCTTTTCTGTGTGTGTGTGTTTTTATGTATATTTAAACTGAAATTTGGGATGTGCTGCCTATGCCCTATGCAATTGCCCTGTGTGGGATTAATAAAGTAGTAAACAAACAAAATAGGTGGGAAGTGGAACACTGGTGCAGTCAGAACCATCTGGAGCTGAACCTGCTCAAGACTGTGGAGATGATACTGTCGTAAAAATATGGCGGCACGCACAAGTGTAGCAGGTTTTGGTTCTCTAATTGGCTGTTTTTTCTTGTTTTGTTGTAATGTGGATATTTGAGTTTTGTCAGGCAAAGTATGTGTACAGTTGACAAGAGTTCATAAATTGTGAATTACAGTTCAGTAGAGTTGTATTGGACGACTTCCAACGGGCTAACAACATATCAAAACCACCACGCCCTTGTTATGACCCTAGGGGTCATTATGTGTGTGGTTGGTGTGTTGTTGGCCTCCCCTCCCTATTTCGTGTGTGTGTATGTGTGTGTGTGTCGGATGCTGGAGTGGGCGTGGACTCGAGGACCGTGGATTGGACTTCCGGGATTGGTCCAACACTTCCCGGAAGGACTATAAGAAGCCCACGGACTGCTGTTCAGGAGAGCTATTCTCCCACCTCTGCCATTCCCAGCTATTTTGATAGAGATTTCGATTGCGCAAATTAGTTAGTTAGAGATTAGGTTTTTGTTTCGATTAGAGGATTTAGTATTGATAGGATTTTCGTTATTTAGATTAGAAATATTTAGACAATTAGGTTACGTTTGTGTTTTGTTTTCTCCTGTTTGTTTTAGGAGTTTCCAGGCTAGCGACCTGTGATTTTGTGTTATTTCTTTTGATTAGCTATTATAGGGCTGTTTAGCGTTTTTGTTATTTGATCTTTTGTTTGTTTGAGATCGTAGGGCTATATTTAGCGTTTGTGTTTGTTTTCCATTATTCGTATAGTATCGTAGGGCTCACGGAGCGTTTTTGTTTGAGTAGGGATAAATTAGCGTTTTGTTTGTTTTGAACATTCTGTATTGTATTCTGTGTTTAAGCAGAATAAATATTCTTGTTAATTGTAGTTCGTCTCGTTTGTGTTTGTTGAGAGTGGAAGAGGTTTGGAGGAAAACTCCACAATCGTGTTACGCTCCAGCCACCCCTAGGCTGGGGCGTAACACCCTTGTTGGCACTGTCAAGCAGTATAGGCGGCACAAAGAGAGGAAGCAGAAGCAGGGTTGTAGAGCCAGTCTGCTCGCTGGGCTAAGATGTCCAAACAGATCACTGCTACCAAGCATTTCTTTCTAATGGCAGGTCCCTTGTCAACAAGATGGATGAGTTAGAACTGCAACTGGTAAAAGAAAATTGTGTGCAGGACTGTTGTGTCTTAGTAATAATGGAGACCTGGCTTCACTTGCTTATCCTAGACGCTGTGATATAGCAAGCAGGACGTACCCCCCTCAAGAGGAGAGCAAAGCCCGATGTAAAGACTGTTAAAACCTGGCCAGAGGGGTCTGCTTCACACCTACTGAGTGGGACAAATTTGCCCAACAGGACCTAGAGGAATATACCCAAACTGTGCTGTGTTATATCACTGCTTGTGTGGACACTGTTGCTGTGAACAAGCATGTCAGGGTTTACCAAATCAGTAACCCAGGATGCCCAAGGCAGTGCAGACACTTCTTAAAAGTTGAGACGCTGCATTTAGATCTGTGGACAGGGCCTAGTACAGTGTAGCTAGAGCTGATCTGAAAAAGGGCATCAGAGAAGCTAAACAAGACTAACAAGAGGAGAACTGAGGACAACTTTAAAGACAATTACCCAAGGTGGGCAATAAAGCATATCACAAACTATAAGGACTGTATCTCCACACCCATCAACACAGATATCTTGCTAACAGAGGAACTGAACTGTTTCTTTGCTTGCTTTGAGGTTACAAGGCCAACCTCAGTGTGCTGTTTCCACCTGCCACCAACACCGACCCACTGACGGTGCAGGAATGTGATGAAAGGATGTTGCTTAGATCAGTGAATCCAAGTAAGGCTGGTGGCCTGGATAGGTTACCTGAAAAAGTGCTCAAAGTTTGTGCTGACCAGCTTTCACCTGTGTTTACTTATATCTTCAACATCTCCCTTGCCTAAGCCATCACCATCATCCCAGTGAAAATCATAAACCCAGGAGGTTGAATTCAATTCAGTTTTATTTGTATAGGATCACAGGATGTCGCAAGGGACACGGTCGAATGCCTTCTCAAGTCCACAAAGCACATGTGAACTGGTTGTGAAAACTCCCATGAACCCTCGAGCACCCTTGAAAGGGTATAGAGCTGGTCCAGTGTTCCATGACCGGGACAAAAAACGCATTGTTTCTCTTAGACCCCATTCCAACTGGACTGCTTAAAGACACCCTGCCATTAATTAACTCATCTCTATTAGACTTAGTAAATTTATCTCTAGTATCAGGCTATGTACCACAGGCCCTTAAGACTGCAGTAATCAAACCCTTACTCAAAAAGCCTAGTCTTGATCCAGGAGTCTTGGCTAATTATAGACCAATATCCAACGTACCATTTATTTCTAAAAGCTGTTGCTAAGCAGCTATCAGACCACTTACACAGGAATGAACTATGGGAAGATTTTCAATCAGGATTTAGAGCACATCATAGTACAGAAACAGCACTGTTAAAAGTCACCAACGATTTTCTCTTAGCCTCAGATAATGGACTTGTTTCTATACTTGTCCTCCTAGACCTTAGTGCTGCATTCGACACTATTGACCACAACATCTTATTACAGAGACTGGAGCATGTGACTGGTATCAGAGGAACAACGTTAAAATGGTTCCAATCCTAATTATCGGACAGATTCCAGTTTGTTCATGTCCATGATGAACCTTCCACACGAACAAAAGTTAGTTATGGAGTTTCACAAGGCTCTGTGCTAGGACCAATTCTGTTCACCCTGTACATGCTTCCTTTAGGCTATGTCATTAGGAAGCACTCTATTAATTACCACTGCCATGCAGATGACCCTCAGTTGTATCTAATTATTAAACCTGTTAACACAAACCAGTTAACCAGACTTAATGTGTGTCTAACTGACATAAAGGCCTGGATGACCAGTAACTTTCTACTTTTAAATTCAGAGAAAACAGAAGTTATTGTATTTGGGCGTAAAAACCTCAGAAATAACTTTTCTAAAATTATAGCTACTTTAGATGGCATAGCCCTGGCCTCCAGCACTACTGTAAAAAACCTTGGAGTTATTTTTGACAACGACATGTCCTTTAACTCACACATAAAACAAATCTCTAGAACTGCCTTCTTTCACCTGTGCAACATTGCCAAAATTAGGAACATCCTGTCTCAAAATGATGCAGAAAAACTAGTCCATGCATTTGTTACCTCAAGCCTAGATTACTGTAACTCATTACTAGCTGGATGTCCCAGTATCTCCATAAAAAGCCTCAAATCCAGAATGCCGCAGACAGAGTCCAGACAGGAACTAGCAAGAGAAATCATATTTCTCCTATATTGGCTTCTCTTCATTGGCTCCCTGTAAAATACAGAACAGAATTTAAAATCCTTCACCTCACATACAAATCCCTTCATGATCATGCTCCTTCATACCTTAAAGACCTCATAGTACCATAGTATCCCAATAGACCACTTCGAGGCAGAGCTTTTAGTTATCAAGCTCCTCTCCTGTGGAACCAGCTCCCACCCTGGGTTCAGGAGGCAGACACTCGCTGTACTTTTAAGGCTAGACTTAAAACCTTCCTCTTTGACAAAGCATATAGTTAGGGCTGGCTTCAGGTAACCCTGAACCATCCCTTAGTTATGCTGCTATAGGCCTAGACTGCCCAAGGACCATCGGTGCACTGAGCTCCCCTACCCTAACCCCCCCCTTCCCTTCCCTTCCCTTCCTCTCCTCCCCCCTTACATGTATATTCCACCATTGAATGTCACTAACCTTGTGCTCTCTCTCTCCTAGTTTGTGCTCTCTCCCTCTCTCTCTGTTCAGTCTTTCTGTACCTTCTGCAGGTGTCCCAGGTCCTGGAGCTGTATATTGCTGATGTGCAGTTACTGGCCCCACCAACCTGCAGTGCCTATTTGTTGTTTATTGTTGCTGTTCTTTTCTCTCTGCTCTATCCACTCACCCCAACCGGTCCAGGCAGATGGCTGCCCAAACTGAGCCCGGTTCTGCTGGAGGTTTTTTCTTCCGTTAAAGGGAGTTTTTCCTCTCCACTGTCGCCAAGTGCTTGCTCATAAGGGATTTGTTGGGTTTTTAGTTTAGTTTTTGTAAAGTGCCTTGAGATGATTTGTATTGTGATTTGGCGCTATACAAATAAAATTGAATTGAATTGTTCTTCCTGGATCCGAGGTTCGACCATAGGCCGGATCCTCCTCTCCAGCACCCTGGCATAGACCTTCCCAGGGAGGCTGAGGAGTGCGATCCCTTCATAGTTGGAACACACCCTCCGGTCCCCCTTCTTAAAAAGAGGGACCACCACCCTGGTCTGCCAATCCAGGGGTACTGTCCCCGATTACCACGCGATGTGGCATAGGTGTGTCAACCATGATGGCCCATTCTTATTTCTAGTTTATATAAATGATTTGCGTAATGTTTCCCATAATTTTATTCCAATAATGTTTGCAGACGACACAACTTTAATTATATCTAATTCAAACTTCAACTTTACTTACAGACCAAGCTAATAGTGGTTTATATGTTAAATGTTTGAATTAAATAAATTATCTCTGAATATCAAAAAATCCAACTACATGATATTCAGTGGTTAAAAAAAAATCCCTTCCAACTACTTCTTCTAAACTTAAAATTGCTTTTGTTGAGTTAACTCAGGTCACTGCCACTATGTTCTTGGGCATAACTGTACATGAAAACTTGAGTTGGAGAGATCAGATTGATTGGGTCACTCAAAAAATCAATAAATCACCTCATAAGAAAAGTTCGTCATCTCGTTACTACTAAATGTATGCTTACACTATACTAGATTTTAATTCATCCATATTTATCATATTGTAATTTAGTATGGGCGAGAACTTTTTCATCTACTTTGAATAAAATCTTGATTCTTTAAAAATGTTTTGTTAGAACTGCAACCCATACAAAAATGAATGACCATACCTTAATTTGACAATACCCAAATTACTGACATCATCTCCTTATTTATTTTAGAAATTCAATATTCTCAACATTTATATCAATATTTACAAGATTTGGCTTTCTATGTATAAAATACTGCTTAATCAAAGCATTATACCTGAGCATTTAATATCGTTATTATATATTGCTTCGTTATTATATCGTTATTATATATACTTCAATACACATCTGCCAAAATGTGTCACATCTAGATGTGTATTAAAATTTTCCCAACTGGCCAATAGGAACCCATCATCAGTGTCTTTTAAAAAATGTTTAAGATATTTTATAATTAAATTACATTAACTTTGTATATATATGTTCATATTATACATTATACATATTAAACAGTTATTTTATTGTTATTGTGGTAATGTTATGAGTAATACATTTTTTTTAAAAAAATTCTATTTGTGTATGTATTTTAAGATGGAGGCTTGGGTTTGGGGTTTTTGCCTTCACCCTGCACTTAAACAGTTTTTTTTTCTATAGTTTTGTATTTTTTAGTTATTTATTTATTGTAATTTTAAATTGTGCAAAATAAAGTAAATAAATAAATAATCTAGGCTTCCTGAGCTCTGGTGGTGTTAAGGGTCCAGGTGAGATTGAACATGAGGTGTGCGCTGAGGAATTTCATAATGCACACTTTTTCTACCACTTTACCACTGATGTGCAGGGATCTGCCCCTTTCCTCCTTAAGTCTACTACCCTTTTTGACATTTAGACACAGTACATATGACGCCAATAATTGAACATCCCCCTGTATGAAAATTCCTTGATATATGACAAGGTAATGCCACTTGTGTCATGTGCAAATTTGACAGTGTTTAAAATGAATTGGGCAGAGCAGTCATGTGTGAGCAGTTTAAAGAAGAATGGGAAAAGCTTGGTGTACGTGGTTTTTTTTTTAGTTGACATAGGGCTATGTGTAGTGTAGATGAGACAACAGTGAATTGAATGATATACAAACTAGAATTGGCAGTACAAGGTAGAGCATCTGTCATTCAAAGCATTTAACGACAATGGGAGTCAGTGCCACTAGACAATAGTTATTAAGGCACATCACATTCATTTCTTCTGTACAGTATAATTGTAACTAGTATAATTGGCCAGGGAAGTATTAAAATTGTCTATAAGGACATCAGAAAGCTGGTGTGCACAGTCCCTGAGCTCATGGCTTGAAATTTGGTCTGGTTCTGTAACTTTGGTTGGACATGGTTAAGTGTTTTTACAAATGTATATCAATTATTATAAACATTACTTTACTTTGTTGATATAATGTATAGATATGTCATTTTTTCCTGTACAGTATGTGCTTCAATTTAAATTGTCAGTGGAAATATTAAGTTATAGCTGTAGCTTGCAAATTTTTATTTCTTTCTGTAATCTCTTTTGACATATATTAAGTATGTGTGTAAGGCCTGAGGGTATGCTTACAGTTTTAATTATTAATTTTAAACTCGACTGAAATAACGATTGATCAACCCATTTGTAATTAATTAATCATCTCATTTGTGTACATACTGTGTCAACTATTGTAATACGTACACTGAGAGCATCTGTAACAGAGTCAAATTCCTTGTGTGCAACATATCTGTCAATAAATCCAATTCTGATTCTGAACCAGTGCAGTGCATAGTCGAATATGATGGTGAATAGTTACTCAGTCTGAAATCTTATGGAGACTATACCTACATTTGTCTATGCTCTCTATACTGTGATTATAATTTAGTGTTCAGGGTAGAATCGGGTCCTTTTCAGCTTGAAGTTAGAAATTCAGTGTTGATAAGTTATCAAGAGGGTCTAAGCAGAAGGTATATGTGGGAGCCTGAGAATAGACTGTTGAGGCCCTGGCCAGCGGTTGTGTGCAGGCTTGCCCTGTGGCTTTATGCTGCTAGTACACAGAGCCTGACACCAGGTTGCACATCCCCACTGTGGCTGGCCTCCTTCCGGCAGATGTCCCAACACTAAGCCGGGGGGAATCCCACCACAAGTCAAAGTTGCGTAAAGAAAGACCTGTTCCCCAATACTGGAGGCCTGCACCGCAGCCGTTATTCATGGCAAACATCGAATTTGTAACTGTAACAGTGTCCTTCACAACATTTTTTACTTTATATTTCATGTTTCGATAAAAACAGTTTTTGTCACCGCAGGTCATTCAAGTCAGAGAGATGTGGCTCTTCCTCCCTGGTCATGAAGAATGGCTATGTTCTAACTGTTCTTTAGCAGGTGGTTTTGGGTTTCACATCCACTGAAAGTTAAATTCAACAATACTGCAGTACACAGTTTCAGAATTTGTCACATCAGTGTCAACGCAGAACATCAGTTTTGCATTGTCCTCTTTAACGGGGATGCTGTTTGGAAAATTGAGCAGCTCACATTCATTTCTGTCAATATCATAAACTAAATTCTCTTCACACATTTTCACGGGAAAAGCATAAGTGTTATTCTGGTTTTATTTAATCATGACTCTGTTCTATCAAGTGTTCCAGGAGGCCATGACAGTGACCATTTTTTGTGTGTGCGTGTTCTGACTCACTGAAACAGAAGCAGCTAAATAGACTTTCTCATCATTCATTTTATTAGTTATTAATTATACCAGATTTACACTGAGGCTATACTGCACTCTACCACACATATTTTGACAGGTTGTGAGTCATCATTTATATTATTTATATTTGCAAATTACTGACAAAGTGTAATAAAGTCGCTCTTGCATTTACACAAGATCCACTAACTTACTGATAAACCAAGAGCAAAAATTAGCAAGATGTCTGCAATCCAAAAAAGTAATATTGTAATGGTTGTTCAATACTTAGTCTACTCTGCAGTTATACATGCAGTTAAATAATTTAAGAGGTTAAATGATCCATTGGTGTGGTCTCCCTGATGAAGCAACGAGCTAAAAGACAAAACATAATTATGATAAAAAGAAATAACACAAGCCAGAGAGATGTTTCATGGCCTGTAATCCCAATATTTTCAATTATTTCAGCTCTACAAAGCATTACTTAATGTTTTATATCTTAATAAACTGATACATATATAAACTCTTTCCTAATGTAAAACCCTTTAAACAAAGAAAAAAATGTAAAAATGTCTTTGTCTCACTTTGCATTAGTGGAATCCCTTGAAGAGTCTGTGAACAACATTGCAACTGGCTGTGTGAATAAGTAAGCAGAAATGTGACAAACACCTAACTTTTAAGAAGAAATGTCAAAATCTGGTTTCCATCACAGCTGAACAAGTTCTGTCTCTTGATGAATTTATGCTCCAGAAAAAAGCTTAAATTTCTCTGGAAAATGTTTAGAAAATCCAACAATTTTAAAGTAGAAATATAATATGTTTTAGTTATCCAATCTGTGTAAAAGCACTTCCTGATGCTGTGATTTTTGTTAAATAATATAACTTTTGATTGAGACTAGCATTAGGAGCAAACCATCATTTTCATTAAACAACATGAATATGTTTTTAATGCAATATTACTGAAATAATACAATACATGCATATATTTTCAAAATTCATACACTATTTATTCATCTTTTTCAGGATTTTTACAATGTTTACATGAAAAACCTTATAAAATGTCACTGAAAACTTTTTTTTTGACAGTGAAGTATATCACATCTTTCCTATTATATGCATTCAGTTTAACAAACAACTACACAATATTGTAACTTCTGTTACTTAAAATACTTAGAATATGTGTTAAGATGGAGATGTGGCAGAACAGGTTTTATGTGGTGGTAATTAGATTTGTGGATAAAAGAATTAGTGAACAGTGTTGATTGATACTGAGGAACAATTTTTTAAAAATGTAATTTAAAAATCCATGAATAAAGCATGGATTTATTTACGCTAATAGTCACAGGCCACAGAGAGATCAAGATGGTGCCAGCAATGTGCACAGCAGCTTGTCTCACAGCTCTGATAGGTTTTATGTTTGTCTTGTTTAGTTACACAGCGGGGAAAATAAGTATTTGACACAGCATTTTTAATCAGTAAGGGGATTTCTAAGTGGGCTATTGACACACAATTTCCACCAGATGTAGCCATCAAGCCAAATATTGAATTCATACAAAGAAATCAGAACATTTAAGTATACAAGTTGAGTCATAATAAATAAAGTGAAATGACACAGGGAATAAGTATTGAAAACACTTTATTTAATACTTTGTAGAAAAGCCTTTGTTGGTGATCACAGCTTCTAGACGCCTCTTGTATGGAGAGACCAGTCGTCTGCATTGCTCAGGAGTGATTCTGGCCCATTCTTCCACACAAATGGTCTTTAAATCTTGAAGGTTCCTTGGGCCTCTTTTATGAACTTTGATCTTCAGTTCTCTCCACAGATTTTCTATGGGATTTAGGTCAGGTGATTGACTGGGCCATTCAAGCAACTTGATTTTCTTTCTTTGAAACCACTTCATTGTTTCCTTGGCCTTGTGTTTGGGATCATTGTCTTGCTGAAATGTCCACCCTCTTTTCATTTTCATCTTTCTGGTAGATGGCAGCAGATTTTTATCCAGAATGTCGGTACATTTCTCCATTCATCCTGCCTTCAATAATATGAAGTCTGCCAGTACCCCTGGCTGAAAAGCAGCCCCAAACCATGATGCTTCCACCCCCAAACTTAACTGCTGGTATGGTGTTCTTGGGGTAGTGGGCAGTGCCATTTCTTCTCCAAACATGGTGTGTAGAATGACTGCCAAAAAGTTCAGTTTTGCTTTCATCTGACCATTGTATAGTCTCCCTATAATCCACAGGCTTCTCCAAATGCTCTTTCGCAAACTTTAACTGAGCCTCAACATGCTTTTTGTTCAGCAGTGGAGTCTTACGTGGTGAGCGTGCATGGCGGTTCAGTGCATTGCTTATAGTTTTCTTTGAAACAACAGTACCTGCTGATGCAAGGTCTTCCTGAAGTTCTGCCCGAGTGGTTCTTGGAGAACTCTCCTGATTATTCTTTGGACTCCTCGGACTGGGATCTTACGTGGAGCACCTGATCGTGGCTGGTTTATGGTGAACTGATGCTCTTTCCATT
Organism: Mastacembelus armatus; assembly: GCF_900324485.2. NCBI lineage: Eukaryota > Metazoa > Chordata > Actinopteri > Synbranchiformes > Mastacembelidae > Mastacembelus > Mastacembelus armatus. Next base: position 3,202,781 of record NC_046644.1, on the reverse strand, counting down.
TCCGGATAATGGCCCCCACAGTGCTCACAGGAACATTCAGCATTCTGGAAATGCTCCTATAACCATTCCCATCAAAATGCTTTTCAACGATAAGATTACAAAGATCTCGTTGCTTTTACCCATCATGAAGTCTTTCCTGTGTGCCTCCTGGGTAATGAGAAGCCTTTATAGGCCATCAATTAGGACTAAAGCAGCTGATATCAATTAGTACTGATAGGGGGCAGGGTTTCTTTCTCAATACTGACAGATTTCAGGTGATCTCCTGGCTTTCTATGCCATTTTGCACCTTCTTATCTTCATGTGTTCAATACTTATTCCCTGTGTCATTTCACTTTATTTATTATGACTCAACTTGTATGCTTAAATGTTCTGATTTCTTTGTATGAATTCAATATTTGGCTTGATGGCTACATCTGGTGGAAATTGTGTGTCAATAGCCCATTTAGAAATCCCCTTACTGATAAAAATGCTGATGTGTCAAATACTTATTTTCCCCGCTGTATTTGCTTTGGCCTCTGCTCTACTTACACCAATCAGCCATAACATTATGACCACCTGCCTAACACTGCGTACACAGTAGTGAATGCAGCAGTCGGTTGGCACTCATGTCACTCTGCAGCTCACTGCGCATCTTCTGTGAATCTGTTTGCTTGCATGCTTCTACTGTCAGGAAGAGCACACATTTGTCCATCATTCAGTGAAAAACATCAAAAGGAGTGACAGCTGTGATCACAAGGACAAGTTAAAGATCATTTTTTAAAACAAACTCAACTCCCCTCTCCAGTTATGATATGCGTCTGGCTGCTATGTGCTTGTGACGAACTGGGATAAAACGAGGACACTGGTTTGTTTGTTGTAGTACTATGGCTCCATACGTTCACTTCCTGTTTTTGACACTGATAATCAGTGGACTATTTGCCCCCTGCTCTGCGTTGCCAGAGGCGGTGCTAGGATTTTTTTCTTGTGGGGGCCAGATAGGGGCATAGATTATAGAAAGGTGTCATACTGAATTAACTTGTGAAATGTTTTAAAATGCTCTATGACAGTCCTTGATTTTACAGGTTAATAATAACCAATAGGGTAAAATATAAATAATTAGACTGGGTAACACTTTATTTTACACTACACTTGACATTGTATTTACCGTAAAGTTGTAGAGTGTTACCTATAATGGTTTATTTCCACAAAATAATGCAAAATTGAAAGTCTTCACCCTATGGCATTGATTGTTAATGTTTAACTGTAAAAATATACATCTGTATATTTATATGCAAGGTAAAAATCAATATGTGACTGATAACAGCCAAGCACATAATTTTAATGATAAGACACTGAATGAGATCATGTGAAACAAAAAAACAAAAGGCACTCCCAGCTTCAAAATATATAGACTATAATGCCATCAGGTCATGAGAACAGAAAGAGGAGGCATTCTGTTGCTGCAAGATATATAGCGGTATGATATCAAGAGTCTTTATCAGTAAGTCAAAATCAGAGCAAGCTGCTCTCCCTAGAAGAAACTTATGTTTGCACAATATGCTCTATACAGCAGTGTTTCAACTATTAAAGTAAGGATTGGATTACTCAGATAACTTCAGGATAAAACATTTTCTCTAACATATCCCTCCTGTTTATGCTCAGCATAACTACTATAAGAAAATGTTTAACAAAATCACAAATCATAACTATTATGGGTAAACACACAAAGTGGGATCACATCATAGTTACTATGATAAAACAAACAAAGGAAGATTACAAATCCAAGATGATTTAACATATTGAAATATAACATGTAAAAACAAATGTCTTTACTTTCTGTCTTTATAACAAACAGTCATCATCACATCACTCATCACAATCTTCAAATGTTGGAATCATCTTGTCTTACAGTCCAGAAGTTGAGACAAATGGGTCAGATTCAGTAAAAAAACATCAGTCTGCAAATTTGTCAATACCAGCATTGTCAGCGAGCTCCTCAGAAAAGGCTTGGAGTCCTTGTAAAGCTCGAGTGACAGATCCATCTGGGGAAGTGTTGTTAGGAATAAAGGTACAACAGGCAGATCCAAACATTTTACAAACACCTCCCTCCTTAGCCAGTAACATGTTTATTGCCATCTGGTTCTGCCAGATCATAAGACTAGTTTTACCTAACTGCTCTGCTAAGTCTCTGACAGCATCCTCCAACCGGTGGATGGAGCAGCCTTCTTAACAGTAAACAATGGTGTGAATCTGGACACTCTCTGATAATGCCTGCTTTTAACAATGAGTCAAACACTGGTTTAATTCCCTCAACAGCTTCAAGTACTTGGTGGATACTGTCTTTGAAAGGGCCTGAAAGTACCTTTTGGTGTTATTTTAACTGGTTCTACTCCTTTGATTTCCCCTACACCTGCTGCTCCTGCAGAATGTAGATATGAGGGAAATTCCGTTATCTTCTTCCTCCACTGTTAGAGTAAACACTTCTACTCATTCTTTTACACTTAGATGTTTACCTTTTGTTAATTGTACACCAGTTCAATCTTTTGCTATATGTGTTTACAGTGCTGTCTACAGTGCTGTTGTAGAAAACATGAGAGTCACCTGGGAGCCAGTCCCAGGTGACCCTACCTCTTCAGCCCTGGTTACAAATACTCCTAAATTTTTCGATTCAGCTGTTGAAATGTGAAATGTGTTCTTGAGTCACTACACTAAGTTTCTCTGGTGGACTCCTAAGAATTGATTTACAAGCTCTTGTACCATAATGGAATTTTATTTTCAAGCCTTGCACCGGTAATGTTACTTTAGCTTTTCCTCTTAAAGCATAATTTCAGCAGCACTATCTAAACTCAGAATGTCTGTTTATGTGCCTGTAGCTCTTGTATGTCTTCAACGTGTGTGTGTGTTTTGCATCCGACGTGTTTCATCTGTCTGTGTCTCTTATGCTGTGGGCACATTGCGCCCAGTGGCCTGTTTTTCCACAGACATAACCCAGTCCAGGGTCCACTACTCTGGAAATAGTACTCAGAAACAGTTTTTTTGTCATAATTGGAATAAAACACTTCGGTTGTTTTTCTGCTTTTCTTTTATACTTTAGACTTTTGTTGAAGAACAGTGGCCACATGCACAGCATAGTTTTTAGTATCAGTTAAAACACACGTTTGCCAGCCAATTTGATGTTTTTGAAATAGTGATATAAAATAGTGATATCATCTGTATCCTTGTCATAAGCACATTGATGGTGCAGAGACTTCTAATTCGTTTCCTGCTTCTTCTCTTCTCTTGTGCTGCAAACAGCCCTTCTTTTCTCTGATCTTCCTGGTTTCCTTCTGGACTACTTTCTGTATCGTTCACTAACCTCCTACAGTCCTCACAGTTTAATCTTTCTGAAAATCCATAATTAGTTCTCCATTTTTTTCTTATTTTTCTATGTTTTTAGGATCCTTATGATGCATCAATTTTGCGTCACTGGTGACTTATTCTAATTTTGCATTCTTATTTTCCATTTTATTTTTTTATTTAATTACTTATCACCTTATGCTCACTATTATTTATTTATTTATATTTTATTAATAGCTATTATCTCATTATTATATAGTTATTCTTTCTTTTGTTTCCTTTGTATCTTCTCTCTTTTTTTTCTTCTCTCTCACTCTGTACCTACACTCTCAGCCGTTATGCTCAAAAGCACTTTCGACGTTGCACTGGGGTATTTAAATTTTTGGGTCCCCCACACGGCTCACGGTTTTGTTTGAGTCCCAGACTCTGTGTGGTCCCTACTCAGATCAAAGTCTCTAATTTTATTCGGTTTTGTTTTGAGTCCCTGACTCTCTGCCCCTACTTAGTCTTATACACAGTTTTGTTTCAGGTCCCTGATCTTCTGAGTCCCTACTCAGACAACTTTAAAATTTTCTTACCTTAAACAGAAGTCTTAAGGAGCACCTTAAGTATCAGGTAGAAATTACTGCAGACAACATGGTCTAAGAGTACGAAAAGAGGACGTCCACTTAATACTGCACGAACTGGACACAACAGGGGTTTCCCAGAGAAGGAGGCATCTCCAGAGATGAAATTATTTCTCAAAGGGACCAAATTACATCTGGCACGTTGACACACACGATAAACTTAAACATTTTGACATCTCTGTGAATGGCTGTATCGATGGGATTTCCAGGGAAATGATCTGGCTGAACGCTTACAGTTCCAACAGCGACCCGAAAGTTATCGGGGGTATTACATAGAAGCTGTACAGCGCCTCAAAGGATGTCTGCATGTCGTGAGGGGAGACCTTGGCATAGAAAATGGACTTGTGCGGGATTTTCAACGCCTTCTTCAACCCAGTCAGCCTCCACTCTTAAATTCACCCTAACTTTCACTGTATTTCAGCAAATGGAATGATTTTTGGTGACAAACCTTAATTTGACATAAATTTTGGAAATATGATTTAGAAATTTTCCATAGGTCAATAAAACTGTGGGCAAATTCTGATCAAAACTACTAAATGTTTTTTTTAAATCCAGGATTTTAACTCTTTAATTGCAAATTTTGTAAGTGATGTCACAGATTTGGGAAAAATACAACACACAAAATGACTTATTTTCAATATAAAAAATGATTGGACTGGATATTCTTTTTACCTTTTATCACAGTCTTGGATATGTCAAAGATTAGTAACAACACTGATTTTGATGCATTGTTAGTTTTTGTGCAGCATCAGATTTTAATGTTTTCTGACTCATTTACTGTTTGTGGATGTTTTTGCCCCATTGACTGCCATTATAATGGCATTTTTTGACTGCACAGCCATGACACTATATAATGATGCATTCTTGATGGTTGGTGGTTTCCCCTGATTTTTACTGTTGACAGCCCCATTAACCCTTTACACAGCCCTGTGCATAGAAAGCTTAGTTTCTGGCTTTTATATGGAGTTTATCAACATATTATAGTGTGTGTTTGTGTATTTGTGTGTGTGCGTGTGTGTGCATGATTGTGTGTGAGTGTGAGTGTGTGTGTGTGAGAGAGAGAGAGAGAGACAGAGAGAGAGATTTGCGTGTTGACCCTGAGAATCAGAATATGTACCTCAGCTGTCAGAGAAAAAAGACTTGAGCAAACAAAAACAAAGTGCATTTATGCACCTGCTGCCTCTGGATTTTTTTTTGTTTTTAACATTTAGTAGTTTTGATCAGAACTGAAGTTGATTCACAGATTTATGCAAAAAAAGTTCAAAAAAATATTTATCTGATATATTTTTACAGCAGTTTATTTTACTGGAGGTTTTCATCCCAAATATAATGAAAGGGTATTGTTTTTGAACAGTGCACAAGGGTTAGTTAACGTTACAGGAACCAGTCTTTTTCTTCTTTTCCTTTCGGCTGCTCCCTTCATGGGTCGCCACAGCGAATCATCTGCCTCCATTCAACCCTATCCTCTGTATCCTCCTCACCCACACCAACTATCCTCATGTCCTCCTTCACTACATCCAAGAACCTCCTCTTTGGTCTTCCTCTAGGCCTCCTTCCTGGCAGCTCTAACCTCAGCATCCTTTTACCAATGTCTTCACTGTCCCTCCTCTGAACATGTCCAAACCATCTCAATCTGGCTTCCCTGGCGTTTTCTCCAAAACATCTAACATGAGCTGTCCCTCTGATGTCCTCATTCCTGATCCTATCCATCCTCGTCACTCCCAGAGAGAACCTCAACATCTTCAGCTCTGCTACCTCCAGCTCTGCCTCCTGTCTTTTTCTCAGTGCCACTGTCTCTAAACCAGACAACATTGCTGGTCTCACCACTGTCTTGTCCACCTTTCCTTTCATTCTTGCTGACACTCTTTTGTCACACATCACACCTGACACTTTCCTCCACCCGTTCAACCTGCTTGCACACGTCTCTTCACTTCTTTTCCACACTCTCCATTGCTCTGGACTGTTGACCCTAGGTACTTAAAATCCTCCACCTTCTTCACCTCTACTCCCTGTAACCTCACCGTTCTACTTGAGTCCCTCTCATTTACACACATGTACTCTGTTTTACTGCGGCTAACCTTCATTCCTCTCCTTTCCAGAGCAAACCTCCACCTCTCTAGATTTTCCTCCACCTGCTCCCTGCTCTCACTACAGATGACAACGTCATCTGCAAACATCATGGTCCACAGAGATTCCTGTCTGACCTCATCTGTCAGCCTGTCCATCACCACATCAGCAGTACACTTCTCCTCCATTCCTCAAGCATCCTCTCACTCTCCAAGATCTTGTTAAGTAGCCCAGTCAAAAACTCTACTGCCACCTCTCCTAAACACTTCCATACTTCCACAGGTATGTCGTCAGGACCAACTGCCTTTCCACTCTTCATCCTCTTTAACGCCTTCCTCACTTCATCCTTACTGATCTTTGCTACTTCCTGCTCCACAACAGTCACCTCTTCTACTCTGTAGCTGTTCAGAAATTTTACTCTTTAGTCATTTTATTATTAAACCTTATACCGTTTTATATATATTAGACAAAAGACAGATATTAATATATATTGCAGTTTTTTTCTCAAAACTCTTTTGCCCACTAACGTTATCGTTACTCGTTTATGTTGAGTGACAGACATATTGTGAATTTAACTGTTGGCAGTTGGCTAGCTAGTTAACACCTATCACATATTGAAGGTTTTCCAAAAACATACAGTTGAGGAGTCAGTGTGAAGAAGCATTGAGAAGGGACATTTTTTTGCGAGGATTAAGGATGGAACTAAACCATCAATCTTCAGTTTCCCCACTCATCTACAAAGAGTAGATTTTATCATCACTGGATTATTAGGATTTTATAGCTTGTCATTAAATCATGACTTCTTTCAATTTTAAATTCCTTTTCAGCCCAGGGCAACCAGGAAAACATAAGCCTCAAGGAAAGCAGAGGAGATCTGGTCAGTGGAGTGTTTTCAACATTTCCAAGAAACTAAATCTCCTCTGCCTAAAGTGAGTATTTCTACGAGTTAAGCCTAAAACACGTGTGAACATTATTGCCCTGGTCATATTCAATACTTTCTGTCACTCACTCTCTGCCACTATTTTCAGACACGTTCACATATACTCATGCACAACACTGAATGATACACATAGAGTAGGTAGACAACCAAAATGCTGCAATGGCAAATATGAATCAGTCACATGTGAATCTCATTCACTAAATCACCACCAGTATATTCAACACCAGCATGTTTAAGAATGCAAGCAAGCTGACAGAACATTGTACTAGCTATGCACCAAACAGCTCAAGTTATGTGTCATATGATACAAGCTCTACTCAAAATATTTTTATTCTTTGTTCTACTAGGACCACTCCTACACATTGCCTGCATCTCCCACTTGTCTAAAGGCCAGGCTCTGTGAAGCCTTGGCTAGAGTGGAGAGCCTGGAGCGAGAGTTCAGGAATGTAAAGGACCAAGAATGGAGGGCAAAGAGGTCTGTGCATAATCTTTTAGGGGATCTGAAGGGAAACAGCCTCATAAATGAGGATCTAAGGGAAAGGTTCAGTTAGTGTTCTGGTAAAATTAAAATAAAACTTAGAAACTTTTTAAAATATATTTTATGTATACACTTTACAATGTGTTTTTGATGCTCAGAAGATGATGCACAGACTGTGAAGCAACAGCTGAATTCATTGAGGTAAAACTATATGCAAACATGGTGATGAATAAAATTATATTATGAAAACATTTGCTTTTAGATGATTGACAGGCTCTTTGATATTATGAAAAGCCGCAATCCACATGCCAAAGGGTTTAAAAGTCCCCTAGCTTCCTGGAATTGGTGTGATACAGTAGAGTTCTTGTTGAGAGCCTGGGAGTATTTGATCAGTTTGGTGAGGAAAGATGGCACACCCCTTCACCAATCAAAGAGATTATTTAAAATCATCAAGCTTATGTTCATGTAAAGAGTCAACTCTGAGTTGTTAGAATGTCAGCGATATCTCTACATCTATTGATTTAGCCAGGATCACTTGGAGCTCCTCTTCAATTCAATCAGGGCATCAGGTAAGGATTTATGAAATGTGGAAATTATAAAAAGAAATATACCCTGAAAAGCACAAATATCAGTATTAAATGCATGATTAATTCAAATCCCAGTTTGAACACTGACAAAATCTTATTTCTAAATGACAATGATTTATCTTTGTCCACGTCTGTCTTTGTGTCACCCAAACTCTACTGCTTCCCTTTGGATTACTATCCTGTTACTCCAGTGATTTTCTCGTTTACCTACCTGTCAGTCCAGCAATAATGTTCAGTTTTTGGGTCAATTATTCCTTAAGTGTTTTGTCTTTGTGTTTTAGAAGGCTGGAATAACAATCCTACTGCAGGCAAGTTACAGGGCATTTTTTGCCATCTCATGGTCCGGTGCAGTGTCTCACCAAGCATTTCAGGCAATGTGGTAGAACAGAGTGAGACCGTGTCCCTGTCAGCTATTGAGATGTTGTGTACTCAAGCAGCAGAAGAATCTAAAGACCTTCCATCTCCTTTTGTAAACATCTCTGCACTCGTGTATGACCACAGCTACCTGCCAACCCGTCTTGGAAACCTTGTGGACAGTGCTCTAGTGTCCATTTCAGGGTTTGTTGTCTGCTAGATTTTAATGAAACTGTGCTGTTATATGTGCAGTGCTAGCTTGGTGACAGATGCTGTGCCTGTGTCATTTGATCAGAGCTACCACTTGCTTAAACTAAAAAACAATGGAGGACTGATGATTCCTTCTGAAGGTATAGTGAAGGTGATCAGATCAGCTGAGTTTTTTTTTTTTGCCAGTCATCCTCGTGGAAAGCTGTCAATGTGTCTTTGATCGATCAACTAGTCAGAGCAGAGATTGGTTCAGAGGATGTTTTTTTTCTCAAGGAGCACATTAAGGAAACACAGTTTTGAATTGGCAACCATAATTTTTTTCTCTCGTCATTGGTTGGCTGTCTTTCACACCACATTGCCAAACTGAATACTCTTACTAACCACTGCATCGCAGTGGTGATTAATAGAGTGCTCCCTCATAACACTGCCTAAAGGAAGCAAAGGAAGCATGTACAAGGTGAACAGAATCGGTCCTAGCACAGAACCTTGTGGAACTCCATAACTAACTTTTGTGCGCGTGGAAGGTTCATCATGGACATGAACAAACTGGAATCTGTCTGATTAATAGGATTGGATCCATTTTAATGCTGTTCCTCTGATACCAGTCACATGTTCCAGTCTCTGTAATAAGATGCTGTGATCATGTTATGGTCCTAGGTTTCTGTTTCCTGTCCGACTTTTATTTTGGTTTTTGAATTTCCTGTGTTCCTATGTTTTAGGAAGCTTGTGTTCCATTACTTAAATTACTTCCACCTGGCTTTAATTAGTCTTTTGTTCTGAACTCCCTCTTTTCCTTTCTTTGTTGTCGGAACATTAGTTGAATAGTTGTAGTTGTAGTGGTTCTCGTTTCATGTTCATAGGGGTTACCTGTTTGTCTGCCTGTCCTTGCCAGAGTGGTGTCTTGTTCCCGGACAGGGATTTTTTGTATTTATGCCTGAGCCTTGGGAGATTCAGGAATAAAATAAAACTTTTGTGTCCTGCTTTTGGGTCCTACCTTCTTCATCACCGCACCCCGCACTTTATAACAGGTCAATAGTGTCAAATGCAGCACTAAGGTCTTGAGGACAAGTATAGAAATGAGTCCATTATCTGAGGGTAAGAGAAGATCGTTGGTGACTTTTAACAGTACTGTTTCTGTACGGGATGGGGTCTAAGAGACACGTTGATGATTTAGATGAAGCAACTACTGACGTGAATTCAGAGAGATCTATGGGAGAGAAGCAGTCTAAACATAACTGAGGTCTTACAGATGATTCAAGAGCTACTGTAGTAGAAGATTCATTTATTGCAGGTATAGGAAGCATCTGCTGAATTTTATCTCTAATAGTTGTGATTTTATTTGTAAAGAAACTCATAAAGTCATCACTGCGGAGAGCTAAGGGAACACTGGGCTCAGGAGAGCTGTGACTTTTTGTCAGCCTGGCTACAGTGCTGAAAAGAAACCTGGGATTGTTCTTATTTTCCTCTATTAGTGATGAATAGTATGCAGTTCTGGCTTTATAGAAAGCTTTTTCATATGTTAATAGACTAGGCTAGATAAAATTCCTTTAAATTTATGGAACGCCACTTCTCTGGGGGTTTTACACCAGGTCACTTGGACCCTACTTAACCCATGCATGGTATGTGATTTCTTAGTGTTTTATGGTTGTAGAGGGTTGTAAATAACTGCCAACAATTTGTTTAGTGCTGGTAGAGGCCTGAAGATAAAGGACACTTGAACAAACATGTAGGGTTTTCTCCCACAGGAGCCCACCCCTTGTGACAACGATATATAAACCTGGTGTTGTAACACAAAGTCAGAGGATTTTCTGCAAGGACGTCCTCTCTGGACGATTAAACCTGAGATGATTCATCACACTTATGGTTGTTTCTGAGAATTAGCAACTCTCAAACTTAAAGAAATTTCCATGACACTTCCTTTCCAGCTTTCGTGATGCCTGCTTTAAGGTATGAATATGTAAACTGTATCATGGAGCTAATCTCTGATTCACTAACTTCTTTTTCAGAGGGGCCACAAAGTCAAGAGTTTCATGCAGTGAGGCTACTGCACTGTCAACATGATCAACTTGGCAGTTGCCCTCCACTGTGTTGTGTGAGGATTTTACAACAGAGCAAATGGTCACTAACTTAAACCAATGTGGGGGCTGAATGTTTGCTTGACCCTTTCAATAACTTTTACTTTTCCTATTTGTATTCTCTGTGGACTCCAGAGCCAGGTCTATGGAGGAATGATCCGATAAGGGTGCATTATGTACTTTGGTATCTGAGACAAAGATGATCAAAAAAATTAACAGTGTAAACTTTAATTTCATTTGGAGAAATAAGTGTCATTATATTAGAAAGGATGATATGGTTAAGACTTATGAAGATGGAGGTATGAATGTGATTGATTTTGATATAATGAATGGTGTTTTGAAATTGAAATGGCTCAAACTTTTTGTTAAAAATAGAGAATCCTTTTGGTTTATTATACCAAATGTGGGCAATTGCACATTTTGCATATTGCACATCAGCATACTTTCAGCTAGAAACACCATTCAACCTTTAAACAGATCTAAAAGCATTAATCTATCAGTCTTGTATTCAGCTTTTTGATATCTGTTACTGTTTTTTCATGTTTCTTGTCCTGAGCCTCAAAAGGACTGGAGAACCATCCAACTACTCCATTCACTCCCATGTGAAATGAGACCAGGATTTTGAGCTGGAAAGCTGAGATGGGGGATTTTGTAAATCGCTCGAGAGGCCACGTCTGACCCTACAGACAAATTTTTCATACCATCGCGATAAGAAGAGTCTTGTCTCATAAAATCACAACATTTTTTCAGTAGGAGTCGTAGTCTAGTCGTGGTTAGCCAGAGTTCGAGGGGGTTATTTTAAATTAATCTGTCTAGCAGACTGTAAACAGGTTACATCTCCATGGTAACTATAAGATACACACAAGCATTTATACATACACAGAAACACACACACACACACACACACATATATACACAGACACCCATGGACAGACACATTGACACTTACAGACACACATATACATTCATTGATGCAGACATGCAGCTACACACACACACACACAAAAACAAATACATAAACATACTTGTGGAAAGACACATTCACACAGACACACACATGTCCAGATGTACTCAGACACACAAACAAACATATACATTCATTGATACAGTCACATGCAAATACATGCAAAGACACAAAAAAACAAATACACGCATACAATTACACACAGATGAGCACAAACACAAACATTCATACACATAAACATACAGACACACAGACACTTTTCATTGCATTCTTTACAAATAAACGCCAAGAAACTTAAAATGGACATTGGCTATTGAAAAACAGCTTCAGGCACCAACTGAGGACATTTTTAATGTCAGCCAGGAGGGCATGGTTGGACTTTCAAACTCAAGATTCCATCTTCAATTGAGGGTCATCTGAATGTCTCACAGCATGCTGCACTGTCAAAATAAAAGCCTTTGTTCTGGATTCTTTTAAAATAAAACCTGAGAAATAACAAAATAAGCTTAAAATGGACTTTGGCTATTGGCATACAGCTTTAGACACTGACTTAGGATGTTTTCAATGTCAGCCATGCGGTGTCTTCTCCCAAGAGGCCATGTCTGGCCTTTCACAATAAAAGTCTACAGTTATTTAATCACAGTTATTATACCTTAGTAAAGTATAATGAATATTCAAAGTAAAGCTAAGATTGTAATCTAAGATCATGCGAGTCTCCTGCAGCATGTTGTCCTTTCAAAATAAAAGACTTTTTATAACCTTATTTCAAAATAAATGCCAACAAACACTAATATAAGCTTAAAATGGACTTTGCCTATTGGCATACAAATTTAAAAACTAACTTTTTAACTTTTTAAAAAAAACTTTTAAAAACTTTAAAACTATGAGACAAAATAAATGTACAAAATACATAAAAAAACACAAGCTATAGATTTGACCCTTTTGATGTAAACAAATTTAAAATAAAATTGCAATATACACTGAAATGTACAGTTTAATAATCAGTCTACTTATCAAGCAATGAAGAACACAAAAGAAACATAAAAACGAATAAAAATGGTACTCGCAAAACAAACTGTAATGAAAGGTTGGACCCATTGGAATTCAAACAAATAAATAACCTGTATCAAATTATCAATAAAATAAAATGCAGAGTTCAATTGCCAGTGTGTTTTTATCAAACACATAAGATTGCATCAAAAAACAAAAACAAATTAAATAAAAGAAACATAAAACTTAATTTATACGGCACTTGCAAAACTCTTTCATAAATATTGATATTTTTTAACGTCTAGACATCTTTGTTCACTGTTTTGATCGCTGCTATTTATGCTCTTTGCCAAAGTGCACAAAATACTGTGTTAATCAAAAGTGTGTCAGCAGCTGTGTAAAACATATATACTAAATAGTGAACTTTAACATTTTTGTTAAGATGTGGGAATGATTGAAGAGTAACCCTGTAACCTATTTAACATGTTTCACTAGGGACAAACTTGTTTTCTGTGTATATCATAATGTCCTTTACTGGACACTGATGACTAAAGCATTACACTTTTAATGGATATGTTACAATACACATCATGGTTAGCCTTTAGTGATGGGAAAATCGAAGCTTTATGAAGCACTGAACGACTTTGAGACAACTGCCCTGAAAACGACACACTGCTTCGAAGCATTTGATACAGTCAGAAGAGTGACATCTGCTGGCTGGCTTTGAACTACATCTGAGCGGATGTCCTGACAGAGCCTCATTGCTTCAGGCTCTAATGGATCTCACATTCTATCTTTCTCTGAGGCTTTAATAAAAGTTATTTTGTCAAAGGTGTGTCATTGTGTTTGTTTTTGCATAATGCAATATTTAAAGACTCAGTTTGTACAACAGGCAGCCTTGATGAGGCAAATATGTGTAATAGTAAAATTGTATTGGTAGTATAACTCAAAGTATAACTTTGGTTTTTATATTAAAAATGGGGTATTTCAGAGACTTTGGCATTTGTGTGGGTTCAAAGATTTTTGTTTAGAAAAATAATTATTTCTACAGTTTTATTCTAATTTAATGATGTAATTTAATAGATTTAATCTGCTCGTTTTGTGGCTCACTACCTCTCCAGCTTTGGAAAAGACCTGCTCGCATGGCACTGATGTAGTTGGCATGTGAGCGCAGGTGTCACAGCATTGAGGATGTGTTGCTGTTGTATGTCATCTCCTGAGCACAAATCAGGCACTTGACCTTTTTGGGGCTAATCAGATCAAAGTACTCCCAGGCATATGGGTGCTCTTTTTGGCACTGGTTCTTCCACCACGTCCCTTCCTCACTGCCTCACTCACGGACTCACTCAGTCACCTTTCACACGCAGAATCTCACACAACTTTCAATCCCTCAACTCACTCTCTGACTTACCTATCTATTACTAAACCTACTCTGTTTCTATGTCATTCTGGTGTGTGAATAGGTGTGTGGTGTGTGTGTCTTACTCAGTGTTTGTAACTAAACTAAATATACCTAAACCTAAATGTAAACTAACACTCTCCCTGACTACAATTCAAATGGCAATAATAATGTCTCTAGCAATTTCCTCCTCTCAAAAAACCCACGGTTTGAGTAGTGACACAGACCTTTTAAAGCCTTGACATACCGAAAAGCTCAGCTCCTTCAAAATTCCCGCGAAGCAGCTCGACACGTCATGTGACGTAACAAGGCCTAGCTCGATTTTGGGCATGTTGAAGCAGGGATCAAAACACTGCTCAGTGACACTTCTGGTTCAAAAGCTCGATACTGTGTCGAGCAGACGGGCTTGAGCGTCCCATCACTATTAGCCTTAGGCTAACGTCCCGATTTGTCCAGGGCTCCAAGCTTCAGTTGTCCTGGACTGACAGTCATCATAGCACTAGCATGGTTCTAATATACACTTATGTGCAACTTAGACACATCAGCAGTGATGTATACTGGGGTCACTGGGTGTTTCGGGTCTCACAACATGAGACACCCTCGCCCAGGCGACCCAGCTGGGATTGATCAGGCCCCAGCTTGTGTCTAAGTAGCTTGTGTGGTCCACGGTTCTCCCCACTTGATCCACAGCCATCTTGACGCCTTTTCTGCCGCGTCAGTGATGTTTTTGATGGCTCTTCTGTTGTGCAGTTCCTTCATGCCCAGCATCTTGAGTGCCCTGATGAGAGACTGGCCGACAAATCCTCTGCATCCAACCTCAATGGAGTTGCATTGGGTCCTCCATCCCCTGCTTTGACATTCACCTGCCTCCTCCATCCCCTTCTTCCCAGGGAACAGTCAGCTTCAGCAGGACCACTTGCCTTGTTGTTTCTGACACCAGGACCATGTCTGGCCTGAGAGAGGTTACTGCGATGTTCTCTGGGAATTTGAACTGCCTAGGTCGACCTTCAGCTGCCAGTCCTGAGCTGTTGTGACTTCTCCCCAGCACTAACAAAGGCGATGGACTGCCTTGTGGGTTGTTAGTATTTACTGGTGGAGATCCCCTCCGCAAAGACCCGCAGCACTTGGTCATAGTGCCAGTGGTGACCGTGACTCGGCCTGGTCGACTGCCACATGAGCCTTCCACTTCCTGCTGGTTCTTACTTCTATGCCAGCCGAGAAGACCTTGATGTAACTAAACTAACTGGAGTCCCTATGCAGCAGCACCTCTCTTGCTCGGGTAACCATAAACTCCTCCGTCAGACTACTGACATCATAGACCAGCAGTGGCCAGAGAAGTCGTGGCAAAATGCCATGTTGGTAGATCCAGGCTTTAAACTTGCCTGGTAGCCCTGACTTATCCACTGCTGTCAGCCAGGTTCCCAACTCCTCCATTGTTGCCTGGATTGCTGCAGTGTCCTTCAAGGTGCAGTCATAGATCTTACCCAAGCTCTTAACTGCTTTCTCTCCCACAGATGGAATCGGGATGCCTCCTAGTGAGAAACAAAACTGGTCTGTCACCTTCCCCTTCTTCACAACCAGGGACCTGGACTTGGCTGGCTTGAAGTTCATCCGGGCCCAGTTAATGAGATGCTCCAGGCCTTGCAGGATCCATCTACAGCCCGGGACTGATGTTGTAGTCACTGTCAGATCATCCATAAATGCTCTGATAGGGAGCTGCCGCATACCTGAGTTGGGGAGTGGGCCTCTACACTCCACCTCTGCTGACTTCACCAGCATATTCATGACCAAGGTGAACAATATCACAGAAATAGTACATCCAGTGATAATGCCCTTCTCAAGCCAATGGAAAGTGGATGTTGCTGTTCCAGAAGTGACTCTCAAACTGAAGCAGCTATAATAGTCCAGTATGAGGTCTTTGATATTGCCTGGAACATGGTACCGGTCAAGCGAGGTTTCCACCAATTTGTGTGGAATGGACCCGTAGGCATTGGCGAGATCCAGCCAAATAGCCAAAAGCCAGGTCTCCTTTGCCTTCACGTGCCTCCCGGATCAGCTGGGTGATGACTCCTGTATGCTCGATACATCCTGGAACCTTTGGAACTCCCCCCTTCTGCATGGAGGTGTTGCTGTAGGTGTTCCTCAGGAGGAACGATACTAAAAAATATCTTGCCCACACTGAGGAGTGAGATGTCCACACTGAGGAGTGAGGTGGGTTCTGGTGGTCTGGTGGAGTTATCAAGGTCCTACATGGCCCAAGATATTCCTCTCTTGCACTGTCATTCTAAGTGGCACTGAGGTACTTATTAACCTTAACTTCGGTGCCAGCAAGGTGGCCACTTCTTTTCGCCCGAGGATCTTCTTGGTAAAACTAAAGGGATTTGAGATGAAGGCGGCATGTTTCCTGGATCTCTCCCCACCCCTCCTCCTATGCCACTCGGCTCAACGGAGAGTGTTGAGTTTTTCCCACAGGATGTACTGGAGCTCTGCCAGCCCAGCCTTCTCCTCCTCCCTTGCCTGCTTAAACTGCCACCCTAGCAATCTAAGCTCTTGCCAAAGCTGGCTGATCTTCACCTCCCATCTATTTGGCTCCCCTAGACCTCTGGTTGGATGTTGTTCCTTTATGCCAAACCGTTCAGCACCAATACTGATAATCATTGCAGACATCGACCGCAACTTCTGATCTGCATCTCCTCTTGCAGTAACTTCAAGGACTTGGTCCAGGTCTTCATCGAACTGGAGCCACTTTCTTTCCTTGTTGGCAGCAGGCCACATGACCCGGCGGTGTTCTGACTGCCTGACATAGGGTGGAGCTTGTGGAGCATGGAGGGTCTTGGCACTGTGGGGTGACCCCCCCCCGAGTACCCCTGGGGGTATAATCCAATAGGGTTTTCCGTAGCTTGTTTGTGGGAACATTTGTCTCCCAGTCAAACCATTAGGTGTGGCTCATCTGAGCTACAGTGGTGTTGTGGGTATTGTGAAGAAGCTCTGAATAGCCTGAGCTTTGATTTCACAGAATGAAACACTAAAGGTACATACACAGCATGACTGCTGACCATATCCTTGGGTTTAGATTAGCCCAAAGCTAAGTACACAAATGTGAAAACCTTTCACATACCTACCAGCTGATACCCCACTGTAATGACTATTTTAAAAATCTGTCCTCTCCTCTGGGTTAATTCATTTACCTGCATATGTAAACTAAGAATTATCAACAACTAAATGACTAAATGTTTTTCATATTTTTAAACCGATTAAAGAGGAAAGAAAAGCATGACATCAAAATGAATGAAATGGTGCAATGAAAATAATGAAAAATGAAAGAAATGTCATAGAATACAAAATAAGCATACTGTTCGATAATGGGACTTTTAAATTGGTTTCCTGTTCTTCATTTTGTCCAATAGTAATCTGTCTGCTTTGTGACCTTTGACATTTCAGGTTGCTGTAGAACCACTGCCTCCAGTTAATATTATTGGATCTTGCAGTTGTTGTTGCTGCCGAGTCTGGCTTGGGTTTTCTCCTTCCACAGTCTGAACACATGCCCCTGTGATAAAGACTGCTGATCTGTGCACGGTGGACCCTATCGCTCACACACTGCATGCTGGGATTGGCTCCAGGCTCCCTGCCACCCTAGAAGGATAAGCAGTTGATAATGGATTGATGTAGGGCTGTTGTATGACAGGATTAAAATAAACAATAAACAAAAATTATTACCGTCTGAATTTATTTAGGTGGAAAATTGATCTTGCAGAAAGAAGACACTGTCACACTGAAGCTGATACTGATGACTGATGTGCACGAGTTTCCCTGCAGCACCATGTGGGGGATTCACTGAACTGAACTGTTTAGACCAGTGGATTTACAGATATGAAGGCAGGATTATGGGGCTCATCCTGACAAGAGAAACAGAAAGATCTTGTAATAAATTAAAGGCAATTAAACAAACAAACATATTCAAAAGTAAAATCCATGCATTCATCCATTATCTATACCCGCTTATTCCTATTTAGGGTCACAGGGATCTTCTGGAGCCTATCTCAGCTCTCTTTGGGTGAAAGGCAGGGGTACACCCTGGACAGGTCACCAGTCCATCACAGGGCTTATTCAAAAGTAAAATCTTCCACAATAATCTAATTGCCTTAAACACTGCTGCAAGGCAGAAAACCCTTTTGTATCCAGTGCCATTTTATAAAGAGGAGTTTTACAGACCTGTATCCTCTGCAGTGTTTTGAACTGGACAAACCACGATGAATAAACTCCTGTAGGAAGAAGAAGGAAAATGCTGCAATTGAAATATATTCTCAGCTGAAACATAAAAGACAAAAGCAACAACCCTGTCATCAGGCGTGATGAACTGATACAACATGAATACATGAATGAGCACAGATTTGTGTGTTTGTAATAAAAAACAAACTACCTTATGGTCTCTTCTGAGGAAACATGGACACTGGCAGGAGAAACGTGTCCAGCAGTGATGGGTCTGCTGTTGTTTGACAGTGCAGCTGTAGCAGCATGATGTTGTGGTTGGTCTAAAGTGTGTCAGAGTCAGAGAGAAGGTGAGGCAAAGACTTGGCAGGAATCATCATCCTATTCTTCATTCAGTTGGTTACCAGTCCTTGAAATGGAGGCTTTAGGCTTCTGGGCAGCTTGAGCAGAGAGTGCAGTGTTGTGCCGGATATATTAAAGGCTGCAGTTCCAGTGAAAGCTGTTAACAGGACAGTAGGTTTGGATATGTCGGCCTCCTCAGCATGTCTCAGCAGTTTGCTCAGTATCTTAGATGCCTCTGAGTGGATGCATTTGATGAGATGTGACTTTCCTGTTCCAGCTCCACCATTGATGTAAAAGAAAAACTGATCTGGATTTAGGCCACAAACTCGTTTTATGCACCAGTCTCTGACTATATAGAACACACAGGCTTGTTTCTGGTTCAGGTTCTGAAACATTTGGCGTAACACTATGGGGTCAATAGCAGGTGGCTCTCTGATGGCTCTGGTTTGTTTCTGTCACAGCAGCAGCCTGACGACTGTAGTCTGGCACATTCTCCTATTCATTTTCATGGTCTGGTTCTCTGGCCTGAAGTTCTTCAATACACTCCAACCTCACTACTTCAGATTCAGGTGCCAGGTTACACCATTCATCGATCACACCTCTGTTCTGTTCATACTCCTCAACAGCTTCCTCGATCTCTTCACTGTTTTTCTCATATTTGTCTCTGTTTCATTTGACAATTTGTTTGACACTCTCAGGACAGTCAGACCCTGGTAGCTGTACCCAGCCGCTGTTATAGAAGGACTCATATGTGGGGAAAAAACGTCTTTTCAGTTCCTGCTCTGATCGGAAAGGAAGGTAGAGTTTCAGTAATGTGCCGTAAAATTGCTCAGGATATTTTTCCTGTTCCTTTCCAGTTACTGGTCCCACCAACCTGCAGTGTCTATTTGTTGTTTATTGTTGCTGTTCTTTTCTCTCTCCTCTATCCACTCACCCCAACCGGTCGAGGCAGATTGGATTGAACCAAAACTGAGCCTGGTTCTGCTGGAGGTTTTTTATTCCGTTAAAGGGAGTTTTTCCTCTCCACTGTTACCAAGTGCTGCTCATAAGGGATTTGTTGGGTTTTTAGTTTTTGTAAAGTGCCTTGAGATGATTTGTATTGTGATTTGGCACTATACAAATAAAAAATTGAATTGAAATTGAATTGTTCGTCACATTGAGACATTGTTCATACTCACTGAGTGTTAAATTGCATCGAGCCAGAAGCTGCTGCAAACTGAGAGAGGCAGTTTCAGGCCAACGCATTTCAGCTGCTGAGAATGTACAGAAGAACGCAGGAGTTCCCAACTGTCTGATCATGGCAAAAAGATCTCTGGTTGTTTTCTCCCAATAAGCTGGTGTTCCTGTCAGTGGCTGCATGAATCTGACTGCATCTTTATTCCTCACCAGTTTCTCAACCTTTGTCTTGCAACATCCCTGAAGTTATTTTGCGTCCATCTCTGGTCACAGGTTTTCCGTTCAACCACCTCTCTATTTTTTACATAATTTGACCTTATACAGGGTCACACCTGGTTTGGGAATGATGCCTTATGACACAGTGCACACATAAGTGGGACCAGCTTTTATATTTGATCTGAAAACAGATATGGCCTGTTGCATCAATGGGTTGTCAATCTGACATAGTTGCCTATTCATCCATCTGTATTTCCTTTTTATTTTCATTGCACATCTCATGTTATGCATAATCCTAAAGGTAAAATTGTTTTTATATCTGTTTCTCATTATTTGTTTCATGAGTTGTCCGTGTCGAACTCTGAATGCTTTGTCATGTGCATAACGCTGAGTAATATAAGATTGCTGCCTCAGTCTGTAATCAACATCAGCTCTGTAGTGCTGTTATATACTGTTTTCGCTTCTGCCTGAAGTCAACATTGTTTCTGTAATGGACTTTTATATAATTTTTTTTTCTTCTCTCTGTAGTCAGCATTGTTTTGATATTTCCTGCTCAACTTACATTTTTTCTTTTCTCTGTATGCTTCAATTGAATCTTTCTCTTTTGCTTGTGCATTACTCTTCTCTTAAATTTTCTCCTTTCCTGTTTAAATCATCAGCAGCAGCATATATATTTATATTTGTAGCAGGTAAATTTGATTCACTATAAGAAGCATCATGGGACAGCAGTGAAATCAAACAGAATTCATTTGATGGATCAGGTTGTGTTTGGACATCAGGGACTGTGGAATGAGCCTCTTGTTTCACTGATGATACAGAAATCATGTTAGTGGAGTCACCTTGTACTGTGTTATGAAACTGGATGAACTGACATGATTGTTCAGGTTGCATATTAGTGGATGTTATATGAACCTCTTGCTGTTTCTCAGCATCAGTGTTTGATTCTCTAAGACCATCATCCAACACAGTAGGAGTAGCAGCAGTGTGAGATGTAGGCCTGCTTTCATCATTCATGTTGACTGTGTCCACGCTGTAAAACACTACAGGCTTCAGCTCGTTGTTACAGGAGGACTGTGTGCCAAACATCTTGTGACACTTTTGGAGCCTGTCAGTTATGTCACTGTGATGGGTAAATGTCACATTACAGCAGTTCCAGCAGTGTGTGAACTCGGTGGTAGGGGCAAACAATCAGCTTTTTTGGAGTGTGGATCAAAGAACGCATATCTGCCTGATCTGGTTCTGAATACTGCAATACATAACCCGTACTAACTATACTTGGAGCATCACTGTGACATCCACTCTTTAGGTAGTGGGTCATATTGACCTCCTTGTTGAACT
Source organism: Mastacembelus armatus (assembly GCF_900324485.2). Taxonomy (NCBI): domain Eukaryota; kingdom Metazoa; phylum Chordata; class Actinopteri; order Synbranchiformes; family Mastacembelidae; genus Mastacembelus; species Mastacembelus armatus. The sequence goes on along the minus strand of NC_046644.1, from coordinate 3,181,495 downwards.
CTTGCAGACACATTTACCTCTGCACAGCTCTGGGAATCTTTCTGAAGACATTTTGTTCACTTGTTACATGCTGAAAGTCATTCATCCTCTGCCAGTGGAATTTTGCAGCTTGGGACTTCTTAACCTTTTGTGGCATTGTTGTTGTGCTTTAAAACTATAGAAACTAATGTGAATAGCTTTTAAAACCTGGTATACCTCTGAAACCCAAACAAAAATAGTAGTACAAACAGAAATGAACAGGACTGTTAAGCTAAATAAGAAGTATGTAGTTCTTATTTTTTAAAAGGTCTTCTTTCAGAAGTCTATTTCACTTACTGCAGATTTCAAAATTCCTTGTAAGAACTTTGTGAGATTGGTAAATTAAAATGGAAAGTTCTTTAACTCAAAATTCTAACTAAAATAAATGTTAATTTTACAAACACACTAGAAATATTGTTTTTGCCAACCTTTGGAAAATCTATTGAATTTGAAAACTATAAAACACACTACAGAAAATTATACTAAATGCAATGTTATGACCAAAGCGTCACCTGTATTCTTTGTAGAGACAAAATACAACCAGTCTCCACTACAATCTGCCCTAACACTCAGCAGTTCCCACTTACCAGCAGAGAATAATCTAAAGTTATGGTACTGTCACAAAGTTTTTAGCAAACTGAATTCCCAAAACCTAAATATGAGAATGTTCTGGTGATTTGGTGTGTGATGAGCTTCTTGTAGCAGGACTGCACCACTTGGTAATCACACTCAGGAACGTTCAATCTGCAGACAGGGAACAGCTGGTCCAAAGAAATCCAGGGGCTCCCTACTGATGTCTTTGATTTTATTTCAGTCAATCAGTTTAAATAATAAATTGTTCATATACAGTTCTTCATACACTGTATGAGTCAAACAAGACAAGTGACCTTACAGATTAGCTACAGTGAATAAGTGTACATATAAATCAATGTGTAGTTGTCATGTACTGGTGAGGTGCTGGAGAGAAGGAGAGGCGGTAGGACCCAAATGCTGGTCAACCAAGATTTATTTCTCCTGGGATTTCCAGGGCAAAATAAAATACAAACACATGGGAACAGGATGAAACGGTAAAAAACAAAAGATAAGACCGGATGGGACACCTTTCCAGGCAAACTAACACTCATCACACAAACTAGTTAACTAATGCTTCGGCAGGGAACAAAGGAAGTGAGGAGGTATATATAGGGAGAACACAAAAGATAATAAGAAACATAATTGACACAGGTGAAACTAATGAACACAAATAGCAAACGTGAAACTGCCGGGGACCAGTGCAAGGAGAAAAGGAAGTCTCTAAACAATAAAGGTCCCCAGGCAGGAAGTCCCAAAGGGGAATCATGTCAGGACCTAAGGCCGGATTCCAGACGGCCATAACACAGTTAACAAAAAACAAGATCCAGGGTGGGTGGGAGGGAACTGAGTCCACAAATAGGCTCTGGCAGGGCAGAGTTCTGGGTTGCTCTGGGGATCAACCCCTGGGGCAAACAAAGTCTGGAGCCGTTTGGAAGGACGGCCCTTCAGACAGGCAAACAAAGTACAAGGCCCTTCAGGAGGACGGCCTCACAGGCAGGCGTGGGTCCGAAGCTGCTCGGGTGGATGGCCTCGCAGGCAGGCGAAAGTTCGAAGCCATTCAGGGGGATGGCCCCTGAGGCGAGGGATGGTTCGGGACTGTTCGGGGGGACGGCCTCTGGGACGGGCGAAGGTTCAAAGCCGTTCGGGAGGACGACCCCTGAGGCGAGGGATGGTCCGGGACCGTTCAGTAGGACGCCCCCTGAGGCGAGAGAAAATCCAGTCGAAGAGTCGGCCAAGGAAGCGGCGCTGGAGACACGGGGGACTCTGGCCGAAGAGGCGGCGCTGTGGACTCTGGAGATGGCGCGGGAGACGCTGGGGACTCTGGAGACGGCACTGGAGGCGCTGACCATCGAGGCGGAATGGGAGGCGCTGACCGTCGAGGTGGCTCTGGACGCGCTGACTTCTATTCAATTCAATTCAATTCAATTCAATTTTATTTGTATAGCGCCAAATCACAATACAAATCATCTCAAGGCACTTTACAAAAACTAAAACTAAAAACCCAACAATTCCCTTATGAGCAAGCACTTGGCGACAATGGAGAGGAAAAACTCGGAATAACGGAATAAAAAACCTCCAGCAGAACCGGGCTCAGTTTGGGCGGCCATCTGCCTCGACCGGTTGGGGGGAGTGGATAGAGCAGAGAGAAAAGAACAGCAACAATAAACAACAAATAGACACTGCAGGTTGGTGGGACCAGTAACTGCACATCAGCGATATACAGCTCGATATACAGGGTTAGGGTAGGGGAGCTCAGTGCACCGATGGTCCTCGGGCAATCTAGGCCTATAGCAGCATAACTAAGGGATGGTTCAGGGTTGCCTGAAGCCAGCCCTAACTATATGCTTTGTCAAAGAAGAAGGTTTTAAGTCTAGCCTTAAAAGTACAGAGAGTGTCTGCCTCCTGAACCCAGGCTGGGAGCTGGTTCCATAGGAGAGGAGCTTGATAACTAAAGGCTCTGCCTCCCATTCTGCTTTTGGAAACTCTGGGAACCACAAGTAGACCTGCACTCTGAGAGCGAAGTGGTCTATTGGGATAATATGGTACTATGACGTCTTTGAGGTATGAAGGAGCTTGATTATGAAGGGATTTGTATGTGAGAAGAAGGATTTTAAATTCTGTTCTGTATTTTACAGGGAGCCAATGAAGAGAAGCCAATATAGGAGAAATATGATCTCTCTTGCTAGTTCCTGTCAGGACTCTGGCTGCGGCATTCTGGATTAATTGGAGGCTTTTTATGGAGATATTGGGACATCCAGATAGCAATGAGTTACAGTAATCTAGCCTTGAGGTAACAAATGCATGGACTAGTTTTTCAGCATCATTTTGAGACAGGATGTTCCTAATTTTGGAAATGTTGCGCAGGTGAAAGAAGGCAGTTCTAGAGATTTGTTTTATGTGTGAGTTAAAGGACATGTCCTGGTCAAAAATAACTCCAAGGTTTTTTACAATAGTGCTACAGGCCAGGGTTATGCCATCTAGAGTAGCTATAATTTGAGAAAAGTTATTTCTGAGATTTTTTGGCCCAAATATAATGACTTCTGTTTTCTCCGAGTTTAAAAGTAAAAAGTTACTGGTCATCCAGGCCTTTATGTCAGGTAGACAGGCTTGAAGTCTGGTTAACTGGTTTGTGTTAACAGGTTTAATAGATAGATATAACTGAGTGTCATCTGCATAGCTGTGGTAATTAATAGAGTGCTTCCAAATGACATATCCTAAAGGAAGCATGTACAGGGTGAACAGAATCGGTCCTAGCACGGAGCTTTGTGGAACTCCATAACTAACTTTTGTTCGTGTGGAAGGTTCATCATGGACATGAACAAACTGGAATCTGTCCGATAAATAGGATTGGAACCACTTTAACGGTGTTCCTCTGATACCAATCACATGCTCCAGTCTCTGTAATAAGATGTTGTGGTCAATGGTGTCGAATGCTGCACTAAGGTCTAGCAGGACAAGTATTGAAACAAGTCCATTATCTGAGGCTAAGAGAAGATCGTTGGTAAATTTCAACAGTGCTGTTTCTGTACTATGATGTGCTCTAAATCCTGATTGAAAATCTTCAAATAGTTCATTCCTGTGTAAGTGGTCTGATAGCTGCTTAGCAACAACTTTTTCTAGGATTTTAGAAATAAATGGAAGGTGGATATTGGTCTATAATTAGCCAAGACTCCTGGATCAAGACCGGGCTTTTTGAGTAAAGGTTTGATTACTGCAGTCTTAAAGGCCTGTGGTACGTAGCCTGATACTAGAGATAAATTTACCAAGTCCAATAAAGATGAGTTCATTAATGGCAGGGTGCCTTTAAGCAGTCTAGTCGGGATGGGGTCTAAGAGACACGTTGATGATTTTGATGAAGCAACTACTGATGTGAATTCAGAGAGATCTATGGGAGAGAAGCAGTCTAAACATAACTGAGGTCCTGCAGATGATTCAAGAGCTACTGTAGTAGAAGATTCATTTATTGCAGGTATAGGAAGCATCTGCTGAATTTTATCTCTAATAGTTGTGATTTTATTTGTAAAGAAACTCATAAATTCATCACTGCTGAGAGTTAAGGGAACACTGGGCTCAACAGAGCTGTGACTTTTTGTCAGCCTGGCTACAGTGCTGAAAAGAAACCTGGGATTGTTCTTATTTTCCTCTATTAGTGATGAATAGTATGCAGTTCTGGCTTTACGGAGAGCTTTTTTATATGTTAGTAGACTGTTTTTCCAGGCTAGAAAAATTTCCTCTAAGTTTGTGGAACGCCACTTCCTTTCCAGCCTTCGTGATGCCTGCTTTAAGGTACAAATATGTAAATTATACCATGGGGCTAGTCTTCGCTGATTCACCAACTTCTTTTTCAGAGGGGCTACAGAATCAAGCATTTCACGCAGTGAAGTTACAGCGCTGTCAACAACATGATCAATTTGGTAGGGAGTGGGATTGAAGCAGCTGCCCTGCACTATGTTTATACTTGGCATAGACGTAAATAAAGATGGAATCATTTTCTTAAATTTATTAACAGCGTTGTCGGATAAACATCTGCTGTAGTGGAATTTTCTTCCAAACGCTGCATGATCCATCATTTTAAATTCAAAAGTTATTAAAGAATGATCTGACAAAACAGGATTTGGGGGAAAAACTATTAGATGTTCAATTTCGATGCCATAGGTCAGAACAAGATAAGGGGGGAATTGAAACAGTGGGTGGGTTTATTAACATTTTGAATGAAACCAATTGAATCTAATATAGAATTAAATGCAATGCTGCGGCCGTTATTTTCAACATCTACATGAATGTTAAAATCTCCCACTATAATAACTGTATCTGATCTAAGCACTACATCAGTCAGGAAGTCAGGGAATTCAGTTAAAAACTCTGAGTAAGGGACAGGTGGACGGTACACAATGACAAGTAGAACTGGTTTTTGTGTTTTCCAGTTTGGATGTGAGAGACTAAGAGTGAGGCTCTCAAATGAGTTAAAATTGTTCTGAGGATGAAAGTTTAATAATAAGTTTGAGTGGAAGATTGTAGCTACTCCTCCACCTCGACCTGTGCTTCGAGGAACATGATAATTTTTATGACTGAGGGGGGTTGATTCATTCAGACTGACATATTCATCCTGCTGTAACCAGGTTTCAGTAAGATAAAGTAGGTCAATTTGGGGATCAGTTATGGTACACAATGACAAGTAGAACTGGTTTTTGTGTTTTCCAGTTTGGATGTGAGAGACTAAGAGTGAGGCTCTCAAATGAGTTAAAATTGTTCTGAGGATGAAAGTTTAATAATAAGTTTGAGTGGAAGATTGTAGCTACTCCTCCACCTCGACCTGTGCTTCGAGGAACATGATAATTTTTATGACTGAGGGGGGTTGATTCATTCAGACTGACATATTCATCCTGCTGTAACCAGGTTTCAGTAAAATAAAGTAGGTCAATTTGGTGATCAGTTATCAAATCATTTACTAACAGAGATTTAGATGAAAGGGACCTAATATTTAATAGTCCACATTTGACAGTTCTGTTTTTCTGTTCAATAAGAGGAGTGGTCTTAATTTTTATTAAGTTTTTATGAATAACTCCTCTTCTGTTAACTTCTGATTTATTTGATTTATATGTTCGAGGGGCAGACACAGTCTCTATGTGGTTTGAGGGGGGCGGCGGCTCTAAGGAAACTGCAGAGAGGCGTTTTAGACTGAGTCTCTGCATCCCGGTCCCCACCCTGGATTGTCAGGCTTTAGGTCGGCTAATAAACTTGGCCAAATTTCTAGAGATGAGAGCTGCACCATTCAAAGTGGGATGGATGCCGTCTCTCGCTACCAGACCGGGTTTTCCCCAGAAAGTGGCCCAATTGTCTATGAAGCCCACATCGTTTGCTGGACACCACCTAGACAGCCAGCGACGGAACGACGACATGCGGCTAAACATGTCATCGCTGGTCAGATTGGGGAGGGGTCCAGAGAAAACTACCGAGTCCGACATTAATTTAGCAAAGTTACACAACGACTCAACATTAATTTTAGTGACCTCTGATTGGCGTAATCGGGTGTCATTGCTGCCGACGTGAATAATAATTTTCCCATATTTACAATTAGCCTTAGCCAGCAGGTTCAGATTTGATTTGATGTCGCCCGCTCTGGCCCCAGGAATACATTTGACTATGGTCGCTGGTGTCTCTATTTTCACGTTCCTCACTATGGAATCGCCAATTATCAGAGTCGGTTTCTCAGCGGGGAAAATCTATTAGAAACGTGAACAGGCAGGTGATGAGCCGTGGGCTTCTGCTTAGGAGTACGTTTCCGTCGGACCGTCGCCCAGGCTAATTCTCCGGGCTGCTCCGGAGCTGCCCTTGGACCGCTAACAGACCCTGAGCTCGGTGGCTCCACACCAGCTAACGGGGCTAGGCTAGCTGGCTTTTGTTCGAAGGTGCGGAGCCGTGCTTCCAAATCAGTGATCCTCGCCTCCAAGGCTAACAGAACCTTACACTTATTACAGGTATCATTATCGCTAAAGGAGGCAGAGGAATAACTAAACATGTGGCACACCGAGCAAGAAAGAGAGAGAGAGGGAGAGGCCATGTTAGCTAAGCTAACTAGCTAGCTAAGCTAACCGGTAGGCTAACGAGCACTAAGTCAGGAGATAGCAATAAATACCGGTCAAAATAGAAAGGTACTTGACTAGTACCGGAATGTAGCAGTTAATGAATTGTTTAGAGTTTAGTTAGTTTTTAGGTGTGTTAAACTATAGCTAGTCTGTTGCTAGTCTGTAGACGAACTATACAACACACACAACACGACACGCTTGCAAGACAAAAGTGATTTGCTTACCCGGAGAGCAACACCAACAGGGGGCAGCAATGTAAAATCACTTCTCCGGAGGAGACTCGTCTGACTGGGGCTGTAGAGGCAGAGGTTTGCGCAGTGCTAGAGGGTAAGATTCTGGCAGCTCTGGCCACCGTGGACACCTTGGCACGAACTCTGGTTGCTGTGGCGCTGGAGACTCTACCTCTTCAGCGCTACACGGGACTGGCAGGATGGGAACAGGCAGGAAAGGAACAGGCAGGACGGGAACCGGCTGGAGCTCGGCATAGGCGTCTTCACCGTGACGCTGAGGGACAGGAACTGGCCGCAGGAACAGCAGACTGGAAATTGGCACAGTGGACCTTGCTCTGCTGCCGAGGGGCTGGAACCCCGGCGGGGACGTGAACGTCGACACACTGAGGTTCTGGGAGTGGTACTGGGGCCTCAGCGGGGATGCTGTCGTTGGCGCACTGAAGCTCGGATTGCGGCTGCTGCTGCAGCGGCTCGGGAAGCTCTGGCTGCTGTTGCGGTGGCGCCTGGGGAAGCTCCGGCTGCTGCTGCGGCGGCGGCTCGGGAAGCTCTGGCTGCTGCTGCGGCGGCTCGGGAGATTGGAGTACTGGAGACTGGGGAAACGGGTTAGCCGGAGACTCGGGCGAGGGGCCTGCTGGAGACTGGGAGAGGACCTCAGTGGGGACGCAGTCGTCGGCACGCTGAGGGTCCAGAGGCTGGGGCACAGGAGACTGGGAGAGAACCTCAGTGGGGACGCTGTCGTCGGCACGCTGAGGGCCTGGGGACGTGAGCACTGAGCCAGCTGGGAAACCTGGTGCAAGGCTTGCTGGAGACGAAGGGGGAAGGGCTGGCCAGGGACATAGGCGAAAAGCTGGCCGGAGACGGAAAGGGGACCTCAGCGAGGACGCTATCGTCGGCGCACACAGGCTCTAGGATCCTCGGCGGAACCTCAGTGGGGACGCTGTCGTCGGCACACTGAGGCTTGGGGATCAGGGATGGAACCTCAGCGGGGACGTCGCCGCACTGAGGTTCTTGATGCTGGGAAGG